>NC_083776.1:14533567-14906067 GCF_963514075.1 Conger conger | reverse complement strand
GGTTCCCCGTCTCTCGCCCGGGCTGGCGGCCGACCGGTTTGACAACCGCCGGGGAGCGAGAGAACAAAGGCACATCCAGTTTATTCCGTAATAATTCATGAGCATTATTATTAAGGAAACGGTCCTCGTGCTATGGGGCAAAGCAAATTGCAGGAAATAAGAAGACAAAACAAGTGATTGTTGTCCTCGCCTCTTGCAGTTCGATTACCACCTCTTGAGGCTCTATTCCACTGACGTGAGAATTACAGAGGGATGCATGCCCAGTACCTCCTGGGTGTACAGGAGAAAAAACATGCGTATGAACAGAAGGACTGTACTAGCTCTCCAGTGTCTTAGCGCCGTGTTCCTCTCAGCCAACCCCAGGCTGTAGCCTGTCTCTAGATCTGCCTACATATACGTGCTGGCCTCCCTGACTCCACCACCAGACCTGTGCAGCTGCTGCAGGTCTGATCTACAGCCATGACACTCCCCTGCTCATCTCCCTCCAGAGGGAGCCGAATCCTAAACCCTGGGTGCTCGCCTATCACCAGCCCTGAGACACCAGGACTGTGCGCAGGCAGTCATATCATCATCATCATCATACCGGACAGCGTTATGACATATGGCATATTTTCCTCGGACGGTGCAGACCTCTGCTTCATCCTCCCACAGTCTGAGTCACGGCTCCTCAGACCCCCTTCAGACAGATCTCCTCTCTCTGAGCCTCTGCTGTGTGCTGATACTGGCTCAGTACTCCTGAGAGTACTGAATCTCCCCACTGCTGTACGCCAAGAGCCAGGCTGATGTAATGTCTTTCTCCCTGTACCACTGAGCCCTATCGCAAGGGTGTTATGTGTTATGGAATTATTATTATTATTATTATTATTATTATTATTATAAAAAAGCAATTAAGCAGATCTGTCTTAAGACAATCAAATGAAACATCCTACGATATTGTGCAGTGATTACATGCGATTATGCGGCAGATGGCTAAATTAATGCGACTGACAGTTCAAGTTTTTATGCAACTGACAGCTAACTTTCTCTTTTTCTTCTTTTTTTTTGTCCAAAAAGACTGATTTGCAGTGGTTGCACAGCTGGAAGAATGGCTGGTTCCTGCTTAATCATATTCAGAAATGCCGGAGACTTCTCCACGCAGAGGGCCCAGAGAGAAGGAACGGAGTCTTTATTTAACAGCTCTGACAGATGGCAGCGCATATGCTATTCCTGCCGACGCTGGTATCAGCCGTGGCGTGGTGGTATTCCGTGGTTTAAGTGTCTTCACAGAAAGGGTCTTAATGACGGTTCTGTGGTGGGAGAAGACTCTTGTCGACGCGCTGTGAAAACACCTCGCTTAGGTGAGGGAGCACACACCTGTGTGCTGCAGAGAGGGGTTGGGGTGTGTGAGGTAACACGGCGCGTGCTAACAGGTCTTATTTCAGAAGTCTGCGAGAGAATGCGCTCCATTCCTCCATTTCTGCAGTGCATTTAGCTCTCTATTGCTCTTGCTCACTTTTTAGTGCTCTCCCGCTCTCTCCCACCCTCTCTCTCTCCCTCTCTCTCTCTCTCTCTCTCCCACCCTGTCTATCCCACTCTCTACGCCCGTCCCCCTCCCTTTACCGCTCCTTCATTCCCACTTTCCCCTGTTTCTTTACCTTGTACACCTTTCTGCCCCCTCTCTCCATCTCTCTCAGGGCTCAGCTGGCTTATGCGGGTGACCTTGAGTGTGAGGAGCTGTGTGAGTGTGAGGAGCTGTGTGAGGGCGCTAGCCGTGTGCGGCGATGGGTCGTTAACGCTCCACGCTCAGGCACACACAATCAAGGCTAACGGGACCCCCTGAGACACCGCCGTCTCCCCCAACACACCGCTCACACCCTCTGACACCGCCGTCTCCCCAACACACCGCTCACACCCTCTGACACCACCGTCTCCCCCAACACACCGCTCACACCCTCTGCCACCACCGTCTCCCCCAACACACCGCTCACACCCTGACACCACCGTCTCCCCAACACACCGCTCACACCCTGACTCCACCGTCTCCCCAACACACCGCTCACACCCTCTGACTCCACCGTCTCCCCCACACACCGCTCACACCCTGACTCCACCGTCTCCCCAAACACCAAACACACCGCTCACACCCTGACACCAGCGTCTCCCCAACACACCGCTCACACCCTCTGACACCACCGTCTCCCCCAACACACCGCTCACACCCTGACACCAGCGTCTCCCCAACACACCGCTCACACCCTCTGACTCCACCGTCTCCCCAACACACCGCTCACACCCTCTGACTCCACCATCTCCCCAACACACCGCTCACACCCTCTGACACCGCCGTCTCCCCCAACACACCGCCCACACCCTGACACCGCCGTCTCCCCCAACACACCGCTCACACCCTCTGCCACCACCGTCTCCCCCAACACACCGCTCACACCCTGACACCACCGTCTCCCCAACACACCGCTCACACCCTCTGACACCACCACACGCCTCATCGCCCCTGTGCAACAGTGCCCGGGCTCACACCCCTCCCCAACCAGGGCACCCATGTGCTGTACACTTTATTATTCTTAGCTTTGTGTTTTTTGTGTTTCCTAAAACGGCTTATAGACATAATCCTTTGTCATCAGATGAATCTACAAGACCTTATCTTTGTGGTATTCCTAGCACTTGAAACAGTACTTCTCTCTTTCAGTGTACTAGTCCCTGGTTATGGGTATGCACTTTGTTATACGACACTCCGGATAAGAGCGCTTGCCAAATGCCTTTAATGTAACGCACTGCTGCTCTCCTCTCAGGTCCCGTGGCCTCCTCCTCCTCCTCCTCTTCCTCTTCCTTGTTAACGCAGCACTTGTGCCCTGAGAGGCCTCGCCCTGTCCGTCTCCACAGTCATGTGACCAGGGGGTGGTCGTGTGAGACAGAGAGAGCGGATCGGCTGTCTGACACGAGCCCACATTCCCACATCTGCAGTTTTTAACCCCGTAAGACCTGCTGCCGTCCAACACCAATCACGATCTCACCGCCCCAATCTCACAGTCCAACATCCCTGAAGAGCAGCTCAATCTAACAGCAATCACGCTGTGGCTCTATCCCCACGAGGCCGGTCTGGAAATATGCAACAGCCGGGAAAAAAGGCTTATTAAAGTGTGGATTCATCTCTGAGGCCTACAGTAGATGTGGTCGTGTGCCCTGCCCTGGCTCTGGTCTCTCTGCCCCTGCCTGTTGCCCCGTGGGGGGGCAGGGCCCTGGCTCTGGTCTCTCTGCCCCTGCCTGTTGCCCCGGGGGACTGACACTTACCCAGCTCGTGGGGCAGCTCGTGGCAGAACACGGCGACGGACGTGCTGATGCCTCCCGTGACGTTGGAGCTGAACGCGGCTCCTGGTGAACACAGGGCCGAGAGGGATCAGAGTGAGCCTGCGCTAATCAGCACACGCACATACACACACACATACACACACATACACACACACGCACACGCACATACACACACAGATAAACGCACATACACACACACGCACACACACATGCACATACACGCACACGCACATACACACACACATAAACGCACATACACACACACGCACACACACATACACACACACGCACATACACATAAACACACATACACACACACGCACACGCACATACACATACACACACACACGCACACACACACACGCACACGCGCACACACACACGCACACGCACACACACGCACACACGCGCACACATACACACACACACGCCCGCACACGCACGCACACACACACACATACACATGCACATACACACACACATAAACACACACGCACACGCACGCACACACATGCGCGCACACACGCGCACACACGCGCACACGCACACACGCACACACGCACACACAAAAATGCACACAGTTTTCTCAGCCACACACATTGTCTGAACTGCTCAATCGCTGGCACACAAGCACACTGTCATCACGCTCTTCTGAATAATAATGCGTGTATTTTATTTTCACACTGACAGGGCCTCACCTATGGCCAGGCCGTCGCTGAAGTTGTGCATGCCGTCGCCCATGATGACCATCCAGGCGATGCTGGCGATGCCGGCGTCCTTCATCTCCTGGTCGGAGTGGCAGTGGCCCTGGGGCGCGTGGGAGTGACCGTGGGAGTGACCGTGACCGTGACCGTGGCGCTTCGTCTTGGCCTTCCTGCCGTTCTCGGCGGCCGGGGAGAGGGGCCCCCCGTCCTCGCCCACCCCCGCGGGGGCCAGCGGGCTCTTGCTGGGGGACTCGGGCTCCGGCAGCTCGCTCAGCTGGGTGTCGTTGTGCTTGCCGTCGCAGGACAGCACGGAGGAGTCGGCCCCTGAGAACGGAGAGAGAGAGAGAGAGAGCGGACACGCTCAGAACGGGCCAATGGGAGAAGAGCACACTCACCTGGTGTGCCCATGGCGTTTTTTTTATTCGGTTTTTTATGGTGGTCATGGAGTTCAAAACTATTTCAAGAAAAGAACCTGTGACAGGTTCAAGTGCGACATTACCTGGAACTATTTTAGCATTCGTGAAAACGTCCTCGCAAAAAGAACAAGAAGTTCCTCTATTCCAGTTTCCTTTTCATTCATTTCGAATGCATTTCTAGTAAAATGTCGTAATTCGCTCCTACACCTCCTGAAGCCAAGACCCCTTGCCGAAGGCCCAGGAACGAGGTGTCTAAGCCGATTTGCAGACAGCGTCTCAGAGCAGAGCTGATACTTACCCCCCATTTTAATCCCTGCCTTTCCTTATCTTTGTTCTTTATGTGCCCGCAAATAAGATGGCGCCTGTCTGGATGCTCAGACGTGCTCCGTCAGCGCAGGGGGGCATTCGCTAGCAGCTGGGCTGGAGGACTGCACTGGAAGACACTGGGGTGTGTGTGTGTGTGTGTGTGTGTGTGTGTGTGTGTCCCTACACTGCAGTCTGAACGAACACAACTACCATCTAATCAACGACTTCATCGCTGGGGGGTGTGTGCGTGAGTGCGTGTGTGTGTGTGTGTGCGAGTGTGTGACACTGGGGGGTGTGTGTGTGTGTGCATGTATGTGTGTGTGTGTGTGTGTGTGTGTGACACTGGGGGGTGTGTGCGTGTGTGACGCTGGGGGGTGTGTGTGTGTGTGTGTGTGCGCACGTGCGTCTGACACTGGGGGGGGTGTGTGTGTGTGTGTGAGTGCGCGTGTGTCAGACACTGGGTGGTGGGTGGGTGTGTGTGTGTGCGCGCACGTGCGTCTGACACTGGGGGGTGTGTGTATGCGTGTCTGACACTGGGGGAGGGGGTCAGGGTGACCTACCATCAGTGAGTGGCTTGAGGTGGAGCCACTCGGCGTCGGAGCGGCGGTTCAGCTTGTGGTCCGACAGCTTCCTGCCGATCTTGGCCTCCTCCCCTTTCCTCCTCTTCCTGCACAAGGTCCCCTGCAGGAGGTGCCAGGAGACGCACCCACGTCACACAGCGTTTCCTACTACACACTGCTTTCTGCACACATTTCCTACATGATGGGCCAGCCTGTATCCTAGAGGCTCAGGTACATGCCCGGGACCTGGAATGTGGGTGGTTCCAGCCTCGGTGTAGCCACGATAAGATAAGATAATAATAGCACAGCTATTGGACCCTTCAGCAAGGCTCTTAACTCCACATTGCTGATCAGCTAGCTAGCATTGTTTGGCCTAATAAACGTCCATTTGTATCAAAGAGGCAGAGGTAGCTAACTAAACAGAATGTTCATTTAAAATAGTTCGACAGTAACAATTTGCTGCAAACATAGTTTGAATGTTCGCCGTCTCGAACACCTACCTGATTATGAACATTAATTAAACGTTAATTAATGAACGAACATAACTTTAACGTTAATGTTTAATGAAGAAGCACGAGAATGTTGACCCCATCCAGTACCGCGCGGTACGAGGCCAGGCCAGAGTTCGGGGAGGGCTGCGGTCCTCACCCCCTGGTCTTTGTAGTGTTTGACCATGCCGATGCAGTGCTCGATGATGAAGAGCAGGTAGATCCCCGCCAGGGCGGTGAGGCCCTTCCACACCCCGTCAAAGTCTTCCATCAGGTCGGTGGTGGCGCCCGAGTGGCTTCCGTCGTGACTGTGGTCGTGCTGGCCCTGGGACTGTGCGGGAGAGATTTTCAGTCTTCATTACTGAGACTAAAATGCTTTTTTCACAGTGAAACAAGATTTTCTTTTTAATCTTTGGGAAAATGGCAGGTTCCCCAGTCAAAGATAGGATTCTGAATTCTGAAATGATCACATTTAGTCTTAAATTTGTCTGCTCTATTGCTGGATATGTGTAATGTCGGGAGACGGAGGCTTCTGGAATCCCAGTGTTGGTGCATGTCAGCGACTCGTGATTTTAAATCACATTCTTTTTCTTCCTGGAGAGCAGTCAGTAGTTGTGAGAACGAGGTACAGCACCAGGACGGGGTTAATAAGGCGTTGCTTTCTCACCAGTATTTATAGGAGCCGGGCCTTATTCACCTGTCAGCCGCAGTACATTTCAAGAGAGCTTAATGGGAGCTGAAGTGAAGAGGCTTGAGAAAATGGACTACGCTTGAGAGGTTTGGACTCCAACTCCCATCAGCCCCGCTGTGGCACAGGGGGCGGAGCTGGGCGCCCGGGCGCAGTACTCACGTGTGGCAGCAGGTGGAGCAGCGCGTCCCCGCTCAGCGTCCCCACGGCCAGCGCCACCAGGAAGGTGAGCAGGAACTTGAAGCAGGATTGGTTGAGGATGGGCACCAGGACCACGCCCAGCAGTGACAGCAGGCTGATGATGGTGATGGACACAAACCCCCACACCCAGATCCAGCCTGCGCATGAGAGAGAGCAGACGCAGTTTCACCAGCCAGTCAGCAGGGGGAGCCAGTGGGCACACCGCTCACAAACAGATCCTCTACAGCAGTGGTCTCTCCAACCCTGGTCCTGGAGAGCTACACAGTTCCCCTCACCTGGTTACCTGGGTCTCAACCGCATGCTGATTTTAAGGTGAAAACAAAAACCAGCGGACCCAGTCGCTCTCCAGGCCAGGGTTGGAGACCACTGCTTTACAGCCACCAGACAGTCAGCTCCGACGGGCCTACGGTCCTGAGGGGGCCTACGGTCCTGAGGGGGCCTACGGTCCTGAGGGGGCTGAGGTCTGAGGTTTCACTTTCCATGATAGTTTGCCGTTTATATTCTGGAAGAGGCTTGGCCGAGGAAAGACGACCCATTGCCAGCTCCGTCATAAATATTCACAAAACACATTATAATTGGGTACGTTTTGGCTTCAAGGGTTGAGGTACCAAACGTTTAATGTTAAGAGTACAGAGCAGACCATCTGGTTAGTGTACACAATCTGTGATACAGGTACTACAGAACCGTTTTGGGGGAGGGGAGCAATAATAACCTAGATGCAGGCATGAATGTTTTTGCATCAGTAATCCTGTATAATAATCATTTAAAACGCTTTTAAATAAAGCTCTTCAACTCCACCCTTTTTTTTGGCTGGCAAAACATTTGATATTTTACCCATTTTTTAATGGATTAAGGACTCCTGGGCATGGGTGCAGTGCTGTGCTTTTCATCGGCGTCCAGCGCACTGCCTCCTGCTCTGCATTTGAAAGGCGCCCCGCTTTCCACCGCTCGGGACTGGAGCCGGGACCGGAGCCAGGCGGCGTGGAGCGGGGAACCGGGAGCGGGGGGCTGGGAATGAAACGGAGGGGGGGCGTGGGGGCCAACGCTCAGCTGCCTGACGCTTAGGAGAAGCCACGCCAATTAACCAAAAAAAAAAAAAAAATTAAAAAAATACCCAAATACCACAAAAGCATGGAGACAAAGCCGCAAGCTTTTAGCATTTGGCAGCAAAAGCTGTGAACGCTCCTCGTTTTCTCCAAAAGCCTTCCTCGCGCCCTCTCGCCCCGCCATTCGGTATCAGGGACACAGAAGCGGATAACTGCTCCCCGCGATCGTTTTACGGCTGGATAATTTCACTACGGCTTTAAGGACATCTCTTCCTCCATTAAAACAATCCAGTGTGTGATTCCGGTGAGGGCACGCGGTAGGCAGGACGGCTTGACTGTGTCGGGCTGACCTTGTCTACGGCCGCGGGGCGAAGTCAGGGAGCCCCCCCCCCCCCCCCCGTTGTGTTCGCCTTCTCCCCGCGGAACAGCGGCTCATACAGAAACGCCGTGGAGCCGCGTCGGCCCCACAGCTGCTGTGCACCGCCCGCTGCGTCTGGGCACCCTGAACGACAGCTGCCACGCTGCGGTACGAACGTGCACGCCGCCCCTGTGAGACGTTTACCCACGGGTCCTGGTGCCACAGCCCGTCCGCCCGGTCTGAGCGCCGGCCTGGGAGGTCATGTGACCGGTGACTCGGCTTCGCCCCGGTCACGAGGGGAGCTCTCTGTGGTGGGGCACGGGGCGGAGGAGGGGTCAAGCATTCCTCTCTGCGCTTGTTTAGGGCGGAGCGAGGGCTGGGCTCCTCTTCCTAGTGTAAACGTTCTCTTAAAACAAACTTGAGAAGGGCGAGACCGTGGTACAGACCATAGGGTGGTCGAACCCTGCTGCAGTTTTGTTTTACTAGATGGGGGGGGCATCTGGTAAAACAAAACACAGCTCTCCTGTAGGAAAATAAAATAGGTTTCCTACTGTGACCTTAGAAACTCCTCAAGGACATGAAATCTACCCAACTCTTTTGTCTTAATGATGCTCCAAACATTTTATTTCGGAAACACTATTGTTTGGCCATTGTCTGTGGCAGTTTTTTTTCTTATTTCTCTGCCTCATAATGGCTTCTTTGACTGTCATTGGCATAACTCTGGGATGTTGACAAATCCCAATAATACTACTCCAAAGGCAAAAAAAATGCTGAGATAATGAAAGATTTCTTACCTTATACCTGCACTAATTACTTTTGGTGCCCTAAAAAGGTGAGGAATATGTATAAAGAGGGATGCAATACCAACACGCATAACCCTGATATGGATGTAAATACCCTCAAATTAAAACGGACAGTCTGCACTTTAACCTCACATTCACGGTTTCATTTCAAAGCACTGGACTACAGAGCCAAAATAACAGAAATTGTACCACTGTGCAAATATGTACGTACGTCACTGTGCTATCCATATAAGTTATTCTCATAGTATAAAAACATAGTATTGTTATTATTATGAATTCCTCAGACTCAGTCCCTAGTGGGTCCGCAGCACTGGGACCACAGAGACACAGAGACAGTGTGATGAGGGCCAGCTATAAACTACAGGGGCCTGAGGCCCTGCTTTCCGTGGAGGCCTGTTTTTAGCTCCACCCTGCCCACCATCATGCAGTGAAGGCTGACTACAACTGTGATGCCTCCAATACCCTCAGCAGTCCTCTATTCAGTCTGTAGGGGCGCCGAGTATACCTATGACTATCTTTAATACATAAACCCTTCAGATACAAGCAAATTAAATTACTTCAGTTATTTTTTTTAAACTAAAGCAAATTAAGAAAAGAAAAACATTTTAAAAAACGTTATATAACTGTGCTTTTTGGGATAAACGCATTCTGTTCAGAGGCATCTGCTCAGTGTTCACATTTTAAGAGCGCAAAAAGTGTTAAAAGCATTTAAAATATGGATTTGATCAAGGTGAATGCATTTTATTGTTCACTATACAGCTGGTCCTGGTTTTAAGCCTGTCAATTGTACTACGATTCTGTTCATTATCAGGTTTACACAATGGCTGCTACCCATTCTACATACATTATGCATCATAATGACATGAATACATAATGGCATTGTAACCAACATACATGTTTATGTCATCAACTTATTATTCCCAAGAGTATATGTGGCTTTATGGATTTGCACTTTATATTGGCTAATTTATGGGATTTGGGTAATTAAACTATACGAGGTGTGCTCTTATGCGGAATGAACCCCCACGGAGAGCTTTGCAGCTCGGAGATTAAAAGTCATTAAAACCCCACCCCCCTTACCCCCCCCCACCCCCCTAGAAATTTTCAATTTCCAAACAGCGCAGAGCCCTCCGTGAACAACAGACAAACAGTGCAGGCAAACGCTCCCAGGAATACTAATCACAAAAGGGAGACGCTTCACAGAGGCACTCAGACGACAATTACGATCTTGAGATGATTAGCTTGCTTTGTAATAATTAGCCAACGCTCGCTGCTGTGCTCCCCTGAACAGAACCACGCCCAGGCTAAAGGCCGAAGAGTTTGCCGGAAAGGTCTCTGAAGGCCGGGGCAGAGATCAGCTTACTACGCGCTGGGTACAGTAGCGGCCTTTTTAGGGAGCCGTTTTAGCGTTAGCATTCGGAGTTAAACTGCCAGTGCCTGGGCCGGAGGCCTCAGCTGCCGGTCTGCTCAGGATTTATGGAGTTTTTGATGTTCCTTAAGGGATCGGATAAAACGGACAGAGGTGAAACTCGGCCCGGGTCGCTGCCCAAAACCTGTTGAGACAGGCTGTCGCAGTTGGGCCGGTCTGGAGCTGCAATATCAATCCATTTTCATATTTTCGACGGTTTCCCTACTGCCTGTGTAAATAAATTAAAATAAAAACCCATCCCTTTCTGAAGTGGGTTGCCAGGCTACAGTACTCAGTGGGCCTGAGTGGGCGTCAGTGCACGTCATCATTCTGCACAGGCCAATCGGCGCTGGTTAGCAGGAGCCCGGCGTAAGGCCGGGAGCTCGCCCAGGCCAGGCTGAACGCAGAGAGGCTGACGGATCCTGGCAGTTCACGTTCATGCGTTAGGGATTCGGCCAGTTAATCAACAAAGCTGCTGTAAGGCAGCCAAGGCACCAGCAGCTCAGTCTCGGCGTTATTTGGTCCTGTGCGTTCCTCCCCAAGCCTTCCAGCTCCGTGTGCCATGGTCTATGTCATTAGCAGGACTTCAAAATAAAATATCATTTTAAAAAGCAGGGAAGCTGACACATACCCCTAATGCAGCCTGTCAGGGCCTGCGGGCGCTGATCTTTATGATAGAAGCATATGAATATTGTTGATGCGCTCATGTCTTCAATGCCTGTTCTTATTGCCAGTCAGCCACTGGGTCCTATGACTTTAAGCAGAGCAAAATTAGCCTTGGCTAGATTTGGCACAATATATCAACTGGTAGCATTTATGTAAAGCATTGTCCATGGTCCCTGACAAATAAATGAAATAAGTAAAATGACCTACACCGTAGGCAGTCTCACTGTGTGGACCGAGCAGGCTTCTGTACGCTGGTCAGGCGAAAAGCCTTCCCATGAGCCAATGTTTTTCCTGGCTCTAAAGAATAGAGACACGAACAGGCCTGGCAGAGCTGCTCCCTCTCCCTCTCTCCCTCTCCCTCTCCCACCGGTGCCTCTGTCGGCGTCCGTCTCCCGTAACGGGGCGTACCCGAAACGCTTTCATTAGCACGGCCTCACCTGCATCTTCATACGCCTCCTCTACTCTACTGATCTGCTCCCAGCCTCATTATCACCTCCAGCAACATAGAAATGCAGGCAGACAGAGGAAGAAAAGAAGAAGAAGAAGAGGAGGAGGAAAAGGGGGGGGGGGGTTTCTCTAGACCCCTATAGCTAATTTTCTAATTCCACACCCTCCCAGCCAAGGCTGGGGAGAGGGTACTTGGCGCCATTTGAACATTTTAATTGGAGAGAGAGAGAGAGAGAGAGAGAGAGAGAGAGAAAGATAGAGGGAGAGAGAGAGGGAGAGAGAAAGATAGAGGGAGAGAGAGAAAGAGAGGGGGGAGAGAGAGTGAGGGGGAGAGAAAGAGAGAGGGAGAGGGGGAGAGAGAGGGGGAGAAAGAGGGAGAGCCTTAGTGCCCCCTTGCGTTATCCGTGCGGCGGAATGCAAACGCAGAGTGGTGGATGCTGGAGAGGCGCGTGTGGGCTGGCACTGCTGTGGGGCAGCGATGCCGGAGCTAATGAGCCACCATTATCCCTGCCCCCTACCCCTCTGAACGCCCCCCTTCCAGGCCCCCCTCCGCAGCATTACCGTGGCCCCCTCCCCCTGCCGTGAGAGCTCCGGGTGACCGGCACAGTGGTGGTCAGTGGCGCGTACGGTCAGTGGCGCGTAGGGTCAGTGGCGCGTACGGTCAGTGGCGCGTAGGGTCAGTGGCGCGTACGGTCAGTGGCGCGTAGGGTCAGTGGCGCGTAGGGTCAGTGGCGCGTAGGGTCAGTGGCGCGTACGGTCAGTGGCGCGTAGGGTCAGTGGCGCGTACGGTCAGTGGCGTGTAGGATCAGTGGTGCGTACGGTCAGTGGTGCGTAGGGTCAGTGGCGCGTAGGGTCAGTGGCGCGTACGGTCAGTGGCGCGTACGGTCAGTGGCGCGTACGGTCAGTGGTGCGTAGGGTCAGTGGCGCGTAGGGTCAGTGGTGCGTACGGTCAGATGCGGCGAGCAGTCCGGAGCGGTTCGACTCGGTTCTGGGCGCTCCAGAGCGCCCCTCAGGTGCGTCACCGCGGCCGCATGGGTCGGATATTTAACAGCGAGCCGGGACGCTAATGAGGGAGAGCTAATTACTCCAGGAGGAAACGCAGCACTCCCGAGGCTCAACCCACGGCCCTCTCTCTACTTTTGCTGCTGCGCTTTTTTCCCCATATTGGTGTCTCTTAATTAGGGCTGTGGCGTCTGTGTGGAGTGTTTGTCTGTGTGTCTGCCACCTGGTGTGTTTGTGTGTGTGGGTGGGTGTGTATGGGCATTCAATTGGCCTCAGTTACAAAAGAGACCATAAAAAAAAAATCCATACAGTAGAAGTACATAAGAGATAAATAGCAATAAAAGCAAGCTTCATTTAAGGAAGTGAAATGCAGATCTTATCACTGCGCCTGACACAATGTGACCTCAGCATTGCGGACACAACTCAGTTCCCATTCACACTTCCTTTAAAGAGGCCAAAATGTACACGTATACAAATACACAAACGCTGGCTGAACACTGATAGCATGCATAACTGGTTAAGTGGAACATGGTTCATCTGAAAGATAGCTTCTCTAGTACATGGGTACATGGGTGGGGCGACATGACTCAGGCAGTAAGAGCAGTTGGCTGGCAGTCGGAGGGTATTGAAGCGGCCGCCCAAATCCGTACGCCCCCGCGGCGCCCTCCTGCCGTCAGTGCTGTGCGCCCCTCGCCCACCCGTGAGGTGGAAGGGGGTCTGACCTCGAGCTGGGGAAGAGCCGCAAACAGGGCCCCGCATTCGTCTGTTAAATACCGCCGACTGCATTAATACACATCAGGGTGTGCACAACACAGGCCTGTAATGGCGGTAATCTGACAGCAGACATTTTGTGTCTGAATGGCGGTCAGTGCGGGCGGTCCTGTGGGGCTTTGGCTGGGGTTCTGGGAAACCTCCGTCTGAACTGGACTGCGCAAGACGTGGCTCTGTCACAACGCCCCCCTGCTCGGGGTTACTGGGTCTCTCCGTCCGTTTCTCGCTCTGGTTGACCAACTTTTTATACTTTTATTGCCTGTTTTTATTGTTTTACTGGCCTCTCTTTCATAACTTTGGGTCTTTTGGTGGGATTTCAAGAGCAGGGTTGTGTCCCAGGTGGAAAGTTTCATTTGGACTCTGTTGTACCATAGTGCAAGGTACTTAACCCAGAGTGGCTGTAGCATAAACGCAGTCCTCTAAAGAGGTTGATGTTTATAAAAGTGAACAACTGTTCTTATTGCTATTATTGTTTGGTAAGGCAGTTGAGTCAATGCCGCTTTTTCTCTCACTCATTTGAAGAACAACAACAACTTGAGTTTCTGACAATGTGAAAAGCCTAACCTCGGTTTGTTTGGACACTGACTTCACTAATCGGCTGACTTGAGATATTGTAATGAAATGTGACCTGCGTGGTTGTTGCTGTAAGTTTAAATCCTCTTGCATAAGAAAGCGGATCCTCTCTTACACTTCAACCTGGCAGATCCCTAGTTGAAGTGTAGCTCCTGATGAATAGTTAACCACACATCACAGGAACGCTTGTATAATTGCTGAAACTGGGTGAGGTCACACTATCGCCCTGCTCTAACCATGGTCACAGGGTAATCTCAGGAGCTCTGCACACACAACTTCCCAGAACAGTTCGTCCTTCTTCAACAAACAAAACAAAAAAGTACAACAAGCCAGCTTTTTGTTTTTCTTCTTAAAAAAATCCCCCTCTTAGGCGAGTACACAGTGTCACAATCCTGAAACCAGCAGTGGGGCGTGGCGGGGTGTAACTAATGCTCCAGGGCAAATACCGCAGGAGTAGCCGAAACATCCGACCTACACCGCTGCCTGCCAGGGCTCCCTCCAAACCCCAACCCAACTGCGGCTTCATGAGAGCGTCAGAGAACAACAGGGTCGGCCATTTTGCCACATTCTTACAGTTCCCCCGTTTGGTGGGTGTTCCAGGGGGATACGTTGGTATCCCCTGATTCATTTTGCAAAAACATTGCTCTCTCCCACTCCACCTCAGCTGGTGTGCGGTGAATGTTCTGGCACAAAATGGCCGCCTTGCATCACCCAGGTGGTTGTTACACATTGGTGGTGTTTGAGGCGAGTCTTCCCCTCATCACTAAAAAGCACTCTGACTGTCTAGAAAAACAGTATATACACCATAATGATCTATCTATCCATAACCACACTGCAAAAAAAACAAAATAAGTCAGTCTTAACAAGTATCTTTGTCTTTACTTTTTTGCCAAATGAGACAAAAAAAAAGCTGCCAATGAGGTGATAAAGTTTGCCGCATTTCAAGATTTGCCAATGAGGTGAGAAAATTTCACTTGTCAAGCAAACAGTGATTTAAAACAAGCTAACATTTTCTACTTGAGAAGAAAAATAGGTTCTTAAGCCTTATTACAAGACTAAAAATCCATTTTTTGCAGTACAGATGAGGTGAGTCACGCAGGTGAGAAACAGCTCTGCTGTGAGTGTGTGTGTGCGTGCGTGCGTGTATGTGTGTGTGTGTGTGTGTGTGTGTGCGCGTGTGTGCGTGTATGTATGTATGTGTGTGCGTGTGTGTGCGTGTATGTATGTGCGTGTGTGTGCGTGTGTGTGCGTGTATGTATGCGTGTGTGCGTGTATGTGTGTGTGTGCGTGTGCGTATGTGCGTGTGCGTGTATGCGTGTGTGTGCGTGTATGTGTGTGTGTGTGTGCGTGTATGTGTGTGTGTATGTATGTGTGTGCGTGTGCGTGTGTGCGTGTATGTGTGTGTGAGTGCGTGTATGTTTGTGCGTGTATGTGTGTGTGTATGTATGTGTGTGCGTGTGCGTGTGTGCGTGTATGTGTGTGTGTGTGTGTGTGTATGTGTGTGTTTGTGTATGTGTGTTTGTGTGTGTCTGTGTGTGTGTGGGGGGAGGGTGGGGCGGCAGGCCCATACCGGAGTGGACAGGCTCCAGGGCAGTTTGGGCGATGTCCACCTGGTGGTAGTGGCGGATGCAGACGCGGCTGTCGATCTGGTACAGCAGGGCGGGGCACAGGTAGGTGAAGGTGGTGGGGGAGATGAGGGAGTCGGAGCTCAGGCCGTAGTACTGCAGCAGCTGGGTCAGGTTCAGACACTGCGGGGGAAACACACAGACTGAGACTGAGCAGGGGACTGAGATCCATCGCACGTTAAATACTCCTCCTCAACACTGCAGAAAAACTACAAATAACACGCATTTCAGTCTCATACTGAGACTTAACCCATTATGGACTAAGGCACCAAATAGGAAACCCATAGGAAGGCCTAGGAATCACAATGCATTTCAACGGTTATGTGTCTTGAAAAACGGTCATATGATCAAACACAACACTGGCGTCACATCCGCCTGTTAAGGGTGATGTGACGTGCAGGTTGCAGCCACCCAGAAGGGGTTAAAATCTTATTTATTTAACTTTTTTGCTAAAATAGATGAAAATATTGGCAAAGACAGTGGAATAAGAATAGTTCACTTGTCAGGCAAACGCTAACTTAAAACAAGCTAATATTTTCCACTCGATCTTAAGTCTTGTTGAGACGGTGACGTTTCGCAGCTCAGCCTCCTGTCCTGGGGGGTGCAGATCAGCCACAGGCCTTTCCAACCCGCCAGGGCTCAGACCGTCTGTCTAATGAGCTGTCGACGGAACCCAAACCGTATCGGTCCACGGTCCCCAGGTTAACGTGGGGCATCTGTCGGGCTGCAGTCCTCCTGAGTTCAGCGACATTTAACTTCATTTGCTTATCAGCCAAGAGGCGCCCGCCGCTACTGGTGCAAGACGTCAGCTCCGATCCCCCCCGTGTGCGAAAGCCAACGCCAGGGACTTCCTTCAGGAATTCTCCCCCGATTCGTGGCCTTCACGTAAGTGTCAGTCAGCAGCGGTGCCCGGGAAAGGAGTTTAGGCCCAGGGTACTCCAGGAGTCCCAGTGGCCTTGCTTATCCGAATATGAGGTCGGAGCGGGGACCGGTTGAGGCCCTCTTCTGAGGGAAAACCCTTCAGCTCCCGTTCCCAATTATATTTCAACTAACGAAAATATACGGAAAGTAACACGCGGACCTCTGCGCCGTCTAACGCCCTCAGGAGCCTGCGTGCAGCCGGGCCCCGCGGCCCCGGGGCGACCCCGCGACCGGGACACGCGTCAATCAGAGCTCCTCCACACCCGCCGGGCGGGGAGGCCGAGGGCGGAATCTGAGCTATGCTGCTGAACAGGCCGCCTCTCCTTCCTTCTCCACAAACCGCGCTCGGGCGTTTCCGCCTGCGCTTCATCCGCCCCGCTGATAAAAATAAATAAAAAAAACCTGCCAATCCAAACAAACGCTCCCTTAAGAGGAAGTGGCGACTGGCTATTGTGCGTGTTAAAGTGTGTATTGTGAGCGTTCGTTCACGCAAGGCGCGCCGCATTAAGCCGGCATTATCCACGCGGTCGGATAGCGCGCGTTGACAAATGAGATTTGGAAATTGCGTGAACGGCGTCGGGGGCCTGCTGTGAAGGGCTTCCAGAGGAGGCCTGGAACAGCACGGTCTGCAGTCCACCCACAGTTAACACAAATTCTGGGCTGTCAATATATTCGTCTGCTCAAATTCATAAAAAACCCCAGCAGTAATAATTGAACACCTTCGAAAGTGACAGCCTCTTGCCGAATGAAGCACACGAAACAGTTTTTTTCTTACAGTTAAAGGCATTGTTTGTTTTGGCTTTGGAGAGGTTTGTCTGTATTCTCTATCTGCTGTAGCTTCTGTGTTAAAACACATTAATAATGAAGTCCAACAGTAAGCACAAACACTCACAGTGTTAAGTAATTAGGAGAGAAAACACACTAAGGGAGATCATTTTCTACCTTTTCACTAAGCAACAGCTGACCCCTGGTGGGGGGAATAATGACCTTGATCTGTCTGCTACTCGACACACACTACAGCCGTACACAACATCTCCTTTAGCAGCTGGAGCTGAGCCTGACTACACAAAGAGCCCATATATACATGCCCTTGTGATGACGATGGGTCTTGATGAGTCACTGAATTATGAGGAACAGCAGTACAGACCAGTTTCAGGAGTGGGCGGGTGTAAGCCTACGAGACACTGCCTCATGCTGAGAGACCTCAGGATAGCAGCAAACTGAGATCAAACGCATGGACACAGCACAACTTTATTTGATTTTTTCAGTGTTTATTGCCTTGAGGACAGGACCTACCTCCTCGTGTTGGTGTTCCAGACCCTTGTGGTGATTGGCTGAGGCTGCAGGGGCGGAACCCGCTGGGCTCCCGGGAGCCTCCCTCCGCCGCACGTGGACATGCCCCTCCCCGTGAGCGTGGTCGTGTTCCTGGTGCTCGCCGGCGTCTAGGTCCTCTGCGGCTCTCTTCGCATTCCCATCATCCCCCGGGGCAGACGGGGGAGGCGTGAGGGCGGGGCCGCCTCTGTTTTTGTTGCGCGGGGTTTTGTTTTTCAGGGGTCTCCTGGTCCGTTTGGGGCTCGAGTCTCCGGGCGGCGTCGCCTGGGAGGGGTGTTCCGACTGCCCCGATGAGGCGGCGTCGTCCACCTGCCCCGACGGCTCCACCTGCCCCACCTGCTCTGGGTTCTTGGCCCTGTGCGGCCCTGCAGGCTGGCTGGCGGTGCCGTTGTGCTTGTGCCGGTGGTGCATGTGCGGCTGTTTGCGCCGATGAGGTCGTTTCTCCTTCTGGTCGACGCTAGGGGCGCCGACTTCGTGCTCGTGTTCATGTTGGTGGACATGTTCATGGTTATGTTCATGTTCATGTTCATGTTCATGTTCATGTTCATGTTCATGTTCATGTTCATGTTCATTGTTATGTTCGTGGTCGTGGTCGTGGGTATTGTTATGTTCGAATCCTTCACTGGTGGGTGTGGGTGCGGGGGAGGCGGTCACCCCTGCAGTTTTCCGTTTGCAGGGGGGGGAGTCTGGAGCCGAGGTCTCCTCTGACTCCTCATGCGGGTGGGGGTGGGGGTGGGGGTGGGGGTGTGGGTGTGGGTGTGGGTGCGGTTGGCCGCGTTCGCGCTTGCGGTCGTGCTCGTGTTCGTGCTCGTGTTCGTGCTCGTGCTCGTGGTCGTGGGGGTGCGGGTGGGTCGGCGAGTGTGAGTGCAGGCCCTCCTGCACCTCCAGCAGGTCCAGGTGAGCCACGTGGTCGTGGCCCAGGTCCTCGTGCTCCAGGCCCACCACCCGGACCTCGCCCAGCCCCAGGCTCAGCAGCAGGCTCTGGAAGCCCCCGAAGTCCAGCCGGTCGCGCTCTCCGTAGCGGCGGAACAGCTGCTGGATGAAGAAGCGCTGCTCGCTCTCCGCCTCCACGGCGCCCCCTGCCTGCGCGTAGGGCGCCTGGGAGATCTGCAGGTCGCTGTGGTCGAGGTCGTGGTCCCGGTCGTGGCCGCGGTCGCGGTCGTGGTGGCGGTGCCCGTCGCTGTGGCAGTGACTGCACTGCTGGAACAGGAAGGTGACCACGCACAGCAGGCAGAAGCGGGTGTGCATGTGGGCCTTCATGGTCTCCTCGCTGCTTCCAGACACCTGCGAGAGTCAGGGGGGGGGGGGACGGCAGTCAGCGTTTTCAAGTCAAAGAGCTTAGAAGGACAAAGAGGGCAATCTCAGCTATCAGCTCCTATTCTGTGGTAGCCTAGCAGCACGAGAGTCGGGGCACTGGCCTGCACACGCGTAGTTACGCCAGGTCTACTGCTCCTCTCTGAGAAAGGCCAGGCAAAACGCTCAAATTCAAGACCCTGTGCACGTGCCGCAGTGAACAAGTGTGAGATAAATTGTTTTTGTTTCTCTCTGCGTTAATGCCATACATCTCCCAAGCAATTTCTCCTGTCCGTTCTGCACCCGTTTGACTGAGGCTAGAATACGAGGTGTTTTTTCTCTTTGGGATGCAGGGGAACGGAGAGAGGAGAGTGGAATGATGGGAGCAGTGATGGAGCTCCGGTCAGATGATATTACGCCCTCCTCCCATAGCCCTTTCTCCAGGGGGGGGGGGGGGGGGGGGGGGAGCGTTTCAGGGTGTCGACCAGAAAGAGCTGCTCAGTGAGAAAAACAAAACTCACAGATTGTGACGGAGAGGTGGAGCAGCATATTAAGGCACCAGATGCCTCGTAAAGATGTGCTGAAATTTTACTGGACAGCGCCAGGGGCACATCTCCTTCCCCTGTCAGCCCACTGCATACTGCGTGTGACTGCTTATACACACACACACACACACACACACACACACACACATACAAACATACACACACACATACACCTATGTACATATACACATACACACACACACACATGCACAAAAACACACAGACATGCACATACACACACATGGCACGCACAAACACACACAGACATGCGCGCATGCACACACAAGAACACAGACATGTGCACAAACACACACAGACATGCGCGCACGCACACACAAGAACACAGACATGTGCACAAACACACACAGACATGCGCGCACGCACACACAAGAACACACACATGTGCACAAACACACACAGACATGTGTGCACGCACACACACAAGAACACAGACATGTGCACATGCACACAAGAACACATGCACATACGCATATCCACACAAACACCCAGAAATACACACAAATACCACGTCCTTCCCTTTTGATGTGCAGCATTTCATTCATGAAGACCATAGAGGAAAGGACAGTACACCGCTAGTACAGTTACGATGCCCTTACCATCCCAAAGCTCAGGTCAACATTCACAGACCAGAGCACACTATGAACAACCTGAGCCCTTCACTTTCCCATTACATTCCCACCTTAACACTTCAAACGGTTTACCCCATCAGTCCTGAAATATATTCAAACCATTTAAATATATCTCATAAACCAAATGACCTGTCGATAAAAAAGTCGATACAAATCTCATTTTCACTGGCTGAATGGTATCAGCAGCCCCCAGCGGAGATTGGGATTTCCTATACATTGAATTTGAAAATAATAAAAATAATTAATATACACTGGCAAGTTATGGAAGCCAGCATTTAAAATATGAACCTGCGATCAGCTGAAATTGATTCTTGAAAGGCTGAAGAATAATCATAAATTAATCCCACAACAAAAATAAAATCACTCCAAGAAAACCCAGCAGCCATAACTCTGGCTTTTACATGACTGAGACATTTGAAAAGGGTTTTCAAAATCTGATTTAACTTCAGGTCTACTACTAGCAACATTCCATCAAGCCATTAAATCCAAAGCCAGTCCAGTTAAGACAAGGTGTCACTGAAGACTTTCCAGTTCGTCTGCAAGAGGTTCCAAGCAGCTAGCCTACCTTAATGTAAAATCCAGCTGTTTCAAAACATAGCTTGAACTGATCAAACCATGTTGAGCGTGGAGCTAATCTGAACTGGTCAGCCAGCTACCAGCAGTTTCAAAACCAAGCTTGAGCTGATCAAACCATGTTGAGCGTGGAGCTAATCTGAACTGTTCAACCAGCTACCAGCTGCTGAAAATCTAGCTTGAGCCATTTCTTTCAGCAGGATATACACTCGGTCTTTCAGCATTCCTGCTGCCTTTGAAAAGCACAAACATCAGTTCATTAACATCCAGTATTAAAGGTTCTTCAGGCTACGCATCGTAACCGCCCTGCTCCCGTAAGCCCAGCTACCCGTGAAAAGTACTCACAGTCGCGATTTCCCCTCCTTCCGTCTCTGGCAATTAAGTTAACTGGCTATGTCACGGAGGACTGAGTTCCTGTTGCAGACATTAACACAATTATGGTTCCACTTTACAGCTCCCGACAACTGTTTATAAACTTGGAATGACACTGAACTCTGACCTGTGAGAAAAGATAGGGGCCAGCCTGCAATTCCACGTTTGAAAATATATTTTTCTCCCCTCATAGGAGTCTCTTTGTGGTCGCACAATAAAGCCCTTGTTGAAAGGCTGACTTTTTTTTAGAGATTGTTGTCAAAGAGAAAGAAAAAAGAAAAAAAGCAACAACAGCTGCAGTTAATGCTATAATCATGAGACTGGGCAAAACATGGACCTTCCAGTGCCAGAGAGGAAAGGAACATCTGGCAGCCCAGTTAAGAGGGAATTAAACATGTCCCTTGGGTCATCACAACCTCGATCATTTCACGCATTTCAACGACTTAGACAAATATATTTTATTTGTACAAATAAAACACACCTCCCACCTCCCTTCTCTTCCACACACACAGACACAAACACACACACGCCAAAACACCCTGATCCTGTGCTGTAAATGATGCAGTAAACAGTATTGTTTAGTTCAACATGACCTGCCGAAAGCATCCAATTAACAATGTGGGAAACAGAAGAGAAGTCTGGCAGTCTTAATTACCTAAAAGTAAGAAGCAGCAAAGCTCATACACTCTCAGAAATAGAAAGTGACAGTGAAGGAACATTTCTGTTCTTCAAGGATAGAATTTCCCAGTACATTAATATTCTCCTTGGGTACAAATGAGTACGTTTTCCAAACAAAAGAGGTAGAAATTAATTATATATTGCTGGCTAGGGGTACAAGTTTATATACTTTTAAAATGCAACAAGCATTTGTACCTTTGCTTAGGCACTATTTGCACCTTTATTTTCAGAGAGTGCAGATAGTTTTCCATCTCTGTGTGACTGGGGGGGGTACTGCAGGTTTATTTTACCTCAGTTAGCCTACATTTCGAGATGAATAACTGGGTTATAGAGCCACCTAGCCACGGACAAAGACGTGAGGAATTGGCACAAATTAATAACGATGAGGAACAATGTGGGTCACCAACGCTGACCCACATTCTTCTGTGGAGACTAAAGTCTCTCCGTGCGGGCTAATCGCGGCGTGCGGACTTTATTCCCCTTTGTACTGATAATGACACGCCAAATGGCAGGGCTCCTACTGTATTCTCCAGGATAAGGCCGTGCTACCATGATAAACACGTGGAGGAGGGAGAGGGGTGGGGCAATCTGACAGGAAGCTAAAGAGGTATTAAGGCCCGCGTGCCGTCGGGAAAATGTCAGCTTTTGTTAGAAAGGTCGGCAGAAAAAAAAAAAAAAAAAAAAAAAAAAGGATTGCTCACTTAATTTCAACACTAAATATTTGCATTCAAAGCTCCGTTAAATCTTCAAAGATCCCAATAAGCTTTCAGCCCAGTGTTAGCTTTGGATAAGAGACAATGTGGAGACAAGTTTACGGAAAGAATCCCAGGACGTTCTGAAAGTGCCATTTGGGAGAGGCTGACAGATGTTGTGTTGGAAACTCCTTAGTTTCCTGAGAAGGTTACCACCTTGTGTCATCTTATTGCATCTTTGATAGGAGCTTTGGAATCAAATTGGTATTAAAAATTGAAATACCAGATGTGACAGCAAGTCTCTTCTACAAGACCGCAGAAATGTGTAAAGTACTTAGCGTCTTGTTTTAATAAAGGTGCTAAAGACTAAAACATGCACATGTAAAATGGCTAGCTAAAAAGTTCAACTACGGATCAACTATAATAGCTGAACAGCTGACAATGGTCTCAATGTAGACAGATATGATTTAATCCTGATGAAAAATGCCACCTTTTCAAAGGTTGGCTATTTATGTATCATATATGTTGTGCATGCTTTATGCACCTCAGTGTTGGGAAATAAATAAAATTCAGACTGCAATGTTGGTGATATTATTCAGAGTAATGCTTGGTCATCATGTCAGAATAGTTTGCCTGTAATTTTTGGCAGTGGAATTTGCGGACAAGCGGTGTCCCTTGTGTCAGAGTTCCTACTTGTCATTTCTGACGGACACATTCACACCTGACAAATACACCTGTCATGTAAATTTAGTTTGTAAATTGTTGTGTTAAAAAAAAAACCCGATGGAGTACCGAAGATAAATCCTTCTAGAAAAGTTGATAACGAATGTAACTTCAACAGGCCGAGAGTCGGGTCTGGTTTCTGGGCCGGTCTAAATGTGCCAATGGCCTTCCATGGGTCATATCATTATACCAAACCTGTTTAACTTTACACACACAGTTCTCAGATGACTCATTTATAATAAAATGACACTAAAAATATCTTTACTTTTGGATATGAAGACCCGCCCCCAAAAAAGTTAATTTTCAGAATGAAAGTACTTGCATGTTTTTCGAGGTCAGATATTCTACACGCAAGATACATACAAATTGACAAAGATTTAGGACTTTCGCTTACAAAGTTATGGACCTCTAACTATGACGTGTTGTGCCGTGATGCAACGTTTTTCAGCTTTCTTTATTCCCATTTGTACTGATAATGACACGCCAAATGGCAGAGCTGTACTACTGTATTCTCCAGGATACGCCCGTGCTACCGTGACACGTGGAGGAGGGAGAGGGGTGGGGCAATCTGACAGGACGCTAAAGAGGTATTAAGCCCTGCGTGCCGTCTGGAAAATGTCAGATTTTGTTAGAAAGGTCGGCAGGAAGAGGGGGGAGAAAGAATAAAATAAAAATGATTGCTCACTTACCATATCCGCGGGTAGCTTCTTCACCTCTGCTGCAAAGGAAAAGAGTGGTTTAACTGTCTGCCCTGAGAACAGTGGGAACACATGAACGCACCTGACAATGGCCCCCCCCCCCGTCCAGGAGACGCTGGATAACGGCGTCTCATCGCTCCCGAGCGAGTGCTGACAGAGCGTCCCAGTGAGACTGCGGCCTTGCATGACCACACTCTGCTAGCGTTAGCACGTTTCCCACGCGACGCTCCGCGACCTAGCGTGACCTAGAGTCCCAGAGATGACTCCCCTCCCCCCCTTCACTTCCCCAATTTTCCCCAGGTCCCCTTTCACCATGACAAAAGCAACTGATAAGTGCGCAGGAACTGTGAGAAAAGGTGCTGTCATACTGACACAGGCCTTTCCAAGCTGCTCTGAAGAGCGCTTCCACGGAAGAATGAGCGACCGAAGGTGACGACTCGTTCGGAAGGGCGGGGCCTACTGCTGGAACCCGGCTGCCAGCCGTTGGAGCATAAAAATCAGAGAGGAGAAGGCAGCACCTGGCTGTTGTGCGTTTGCGTCCCCGAGTTCTCCCTGTGGATAACGGCAGCTGGTTAAAAACGGCTGAAAGCGGGGAAACTGAGTTTGGGAGAAATTTGCAGTGGGGGTGAAGGGGCTGTTGGGGCTGGAGGTTTGAGGAAGTCAAACTGACACAAGCGCCTGGAAAGGCAAAAAAAAAAAAACGCAGATCTTGCCATTAAGTGCGCAGAGCTCAACAAAACAAAAATGATAATTACGACTCCTCTTTTGCAGCGGAGATGAGCCTCAACTCTCGACCCGGGCTCAGGCAGCTGAGCCCGTCTCTGCCACTCATCTCTGGCCTCTCGGGCAAAGAGACAGCACAGATGGGGGCCCCCTTAAGCGCTTTCATAAGACTCTCTCTCCTTGCGCCTGGGTGCTTTCCATGGCCTGCCTGCCCTGCACAGAACCAAAGGCCTGCGCCGCCACGCCCAGCCTTACAAGTTTGTGACAGAGCCAAGATGGAGCCAAAATGGAGCCGCGCACTTGGGTTTCCAGTATCAAAACATAAATACGGCACTCCTACGTTCTGACCGCTGCTTACAGTACAACGGCAATAAAGCTTTGGAGCACCACACTAACCGTAACGCATTCCAGGAAATGTTTGTATTTCAAAGTTTCACTGTTATCGTCTTAGGTAACTGAAGGGTTGTTATGGAATAGATCAAAGTTGCATTGGAGAGCAGGAGGACTTCATTACTTCCCCTGCCAGCATCGTTATTGTGTCAGCTGAGCCAGGTCAGGTGCTCATCTCCACCCATGCGAACTCACGTGTGCTGGCCAGGGACCCATCATGTGAGCCAGATATTTTTGGGAAGTTTTTTTTTTCTTTATTTGTTTTTAACCGCTTGGATGAGTGCTGCATAAATACAGGGAGGTTCAACGATCCTTACATTCACGACTGTAAAAAAATGTTAATGTGTGTATCCTATCACCAGGTATAAAGACCTGCCTATCTGCCATCAAATACCCCACTGAAAAATGAAAATTTGTGAATAACAAGAGTCGGTTTCTTACTTGGGTAAATTTCTTCTTATTAAATTTGCTTCAAATGATATGAACATAAGGGGGAGTTAGACTTACATGTTTGGGCTTTTATATCAAACTGAAATGAACACAAGCAGACTAGTGACAGAAATCTGTTATGCAGAGCTGAGGTGGTGTTACAAAGCGAGGAGGCTGATTGATTACCTGGTCCTTCAGCCAAACACAGCATTTACATGTTTTCAACAGCAGCTTTCTCACCAGGGCCGCAATCAGGAGACAAAGGACAGGCCAATCAAAGCGCTGAAAATCATTACAGGGGGCGGCCTGTGGGGGCAGCCCGCTCTGCAGAATAGAGCTAACAATCCAATCCGAGCCAACAGTGCAGATGAGTCAGCACAAGCCAGGACTCTGCCACCGTCCAGTTTGTTTTTAATCACTTGATTAAAATACGGAGCACTGGCACGTTTATTGCGCTCACGTTTTCCAAAGGGCCATAAATGCGAGGTGTTTTCTATGCGAATCGAGAGGTGACCTCCAAATCACTCAATATGTTTGTTTTTGCTGACAAGGGCATTCACTAAATATTTGCATTCAAAGCTCCGTTTAATCTTCAAAGATCCCAATAAGCTTTCAGCCCAGTTTTTGCTTTGGATAAGAGACAATGTGGAGACAAGTTTACGGAAAGAATCCCGGGACATTCTGAAAGTGCCATTTGGGAGAGGCCGGCAGATGTTGTGTTGGAAACTCCGTAGTTTCCTGAGAAGGTTACCACCTTGTCTCATCTTATTGCATCTTTGATATGAGCTTTGGAATCAAATTGGTATTAAAAATGGAAATACCAGATGTGACAGCAAGTCTCTTCTACAAGACTGCAGAAACGTGTAAAGTACTTAGCGTGTTGTTTTAATAAAGGTGCTAAAGATTAAAACATGCACATGTAAAACGGCTAGCTAAAAAGTTCAACTATGGATCAACTATAACAGCTGAATAGCTGACAATGGTCTCAATGTAGACAGATATGATTTAATCCTGATGAAAAATGCCACCTTTTCAAAGGTAGGCTATTTATGTATCATATATGTTGTGCATGCTTTATGCACCTCAGTGTTGGGAAATAAATAAAATTCAGACTGCAATGTTGGTGATGTTATTCAGTGTAATGCTTGGTCATCATGTCAGAATAGTTTGCCTGTAATTTTTGGCAGTGGAATTTGCGGAAAAGCAGGTGTCCCTTGTGTCAGAGTTCCTACTTGTCATTTATGACTGACACATTCACACCTGACAAATACACCTGTCATGTAAATTTAGTTTGTAAATTGTTGTGTTAAAAAAAACCCCATGGAGTACCGAAGATAAATCCTTCAAGAAAAGGTGACAAACTATAAATGCCTTACCGGCAAGACTAAATGGAGTATTAAGCTCAAATTTATGTCTAATCATTGTCAACCAACACAGAGGCCATGGTGCAACCTCCTGAAGGTGCCATGGAATGGCCTTTCTCTAATTCAGCCTGTACACATGCCATGGGCCAAGCCCTTGAAATTGTCCCTAAACTAGGCTAATGAGGACATAATAGAAATCACACATGAGCTTGGAGAGTGGAGTTCTAGCTGCCTCAATTAATTTGGTAGCTACATCTGCCCCAGAAGTTGACACTGGGGGATTCACCTGTAGATGAACTGCCTCCTCTGGAATCCACAGAGCTAAGCTACGGGTACCTGACGGACACTGCTGAAACGGTTATGAATGGCTGTCTCATGTAAGCGGATGCAATCTAGCGGAGAGGGATGATCCCGGTAACGGCAGTTGACAGACAAAAGCCCGGCGCTCCTCATCCAGGCGAGATGGACCCGTGATGGGAAAGCGCAGTCTGCAAACGGAGCCCATTAAATCTGTCCATCCGCATATTACAAGGATCAGTGAGTCCGTCGGCTTTGCATAATGATCTCATTTTTTAAAAAAAGACAGCGGCACAACAAAAACAACAATAGGAGCCGTTTAATTCCTTGGCCGCATTCTCAATTGCTTCAGGGTACATAATCACCGTGAGGAGCCTTGGGGTTCCTCGTTTGGCATTTCCACGGGGATTCTGCTGACTCGGTTACGGCAGACCACACTCCCGTACTGTTTGGAGGAAAATCTGCAATACTGCACTGTTACTGTACACAGCGAAGCCGTATGACTGAATATACATTTTCCCTCCCCGACACAACACACTTCGAGCATACTGCTAAAAAGAAGGTAATAATGCAATAAGAAACCCATTCGTATGTATATTTCTACAGTAGTAAAATATGCATGTGAACGCCTGATGCGAATATACCTCGCACTGTAAACGATGTGCATCTCCTGCATTTCACGACATCATTTCAAACACTGTTTCTGATCGATTACCGTTGATTATCCGGCTGAAAAAAAGACTCGAAACGTGCAACCGTTTACTGGATCAGTTCCCTGAAGGCTATTGGCCAGCTCGTGAACTGGTTCGCAGGGCCCACAGCCCTCATCGGATGAGAAAGATAAGCCCCGGAAAATCTTTAAATTCCCCCCTGTCGAAGAAACGGTTTGGTCTGTCAGCCATGTTGAGAGACACCACCGCTGCTCAGAATGGCGGTGAGGAAGATGGCAGTGGAAGGCCAGGTGCTGTGGCCGGCACCACGGCACAGTCAAGGTGAACCTTTTAGAGTCACTTGCATTACTTAGCCGTTTGGCACACGCCCAAATTCAGAGGCAAAAAACAAGAGACCATACCAAGTCATCAGTGACTGAAGGAGCCATTACATAACCCGGCTGAAAAAACCCCCCAGCTCAAGCTAGGTTTGAAACAGCTGGTGGCTGGTTGAACAGTCAGACCAGCTCCATACTCAACATGGTTTGACCAGCGCAAGCTATGTCTTAAAACAGCCGGTAAGAGAGTTCAAAGTGAGGTTGAACAGGTTGAAAAAGTGCGTTATCTTCAATGAAAAAAAGGAAGTGCTAGAGGTGAAGGGAGAGCAGCGGGCGGGGTGGGGTGGGGGGGTTTAGCTCCACAAACGTACGTTCACGGGTTTGCTTAGGCGTTTTTCTACAGAGGCGTACAGACTCCAGTCTACAGAGCCGTGCTCCGTGAAGCCGCTAATCCAGCAGCTGCTAGAGGAGTCTCCCTGGGTGGCGTGGGTCCAGCCTTGTCATGTGATCGGCACCTGATGTGTACCTTCAGCTCTCCGGAGCGGCCCCGTACGTACCTGCTGCTCGCTGTACTCTATGCGGTCTCCCCGCAGTGCAGCGCTGAGGGTTTTTTCATTATCGTCAAACAAATCACATTCCATTGTAATTTGTACATTCATCATATGCAATCACGGCCACACACCCCTTATTAAAAGAAGAAGCGAACCCCACATTTAAGTCGGCTGCGCCCGTTTCCCAGCGCCTGCCTCTGAGAACGGGGGGCGCGCCGGCGAGCCCCCGGAACACCTCGCGTTCGGCGTCACGTGACATCGCGCCTCCGCTATGATTACGCTCATTAGTGCCGTTCATTTACACGCAGGGCTGCCCGCAGGTAGTCTACACTTAACAAAGTGCATAGCCCACACCGTCATCGACGTGCCTTCAGTACATCAATTACACCGTTTTCGTTCCCCCGCCTCAAGAGCCCGCAGCCCAGGCACAGGAGCACGTTCACCGGGCGCGATGAGAAGGGTGAGGGGGGACTGGAGCTCTGAGAACAATCAGCAGGAGGCAGATTTCAGGGACGGGGATCTGAGGGGCTTGGATGAAAGACACCCCTGCACACAGAGACACACACACACACACACACACACACACACACACACACACACACACACACGACACACAAGCACGCACGCACAGACACGCCGACACACACACGTGCGCACACACACACAGACACACGGACAAACACACACAGACACACACACAAACGCACACACGCACAGACAGACAGACAGACAGACAGACAGACAGAATGCCCACCCCCCTGTGCGGTCTGCACCAGCCTGGCTGGGATCTGGACCGTGAAATTAACATCTGCAACGGGCAACCTGTAACGCTGTGCTCGCGATGACCAAATCCTGCAGCAAATCCAGCCAGCCAGCCAGCCAGCCTCCCTCCCAAACAGAGCAGGACAAATCAGTAAAACCCCCCCCACCCACCCGAAGGAACAAAGCAGGAGAGGAGACGGTGCTACCTTTCTTCTTCCAGAGATTTTAAGGAGGGGGTCCCTGCGGGCGGCTGTTCCTCCGTTTGGCGATGCAGTGAGTGAACCGGGATGGCGACAGGGCTGGGGGAAGCTCTCCTCCGCCCCGAGGCGTGTGGTCTCACCTTCACTCCTCAGCCCAGAAGGCCTGCGTCCGACCCAGGCTTTCCTCCGAGGTAATGTCTCGGGTAGGGAGGCAGCCGAGGTTTACGTCTTAAAACCTCACGCCTCACGAGTCAGGTGGCCTTGCCCGCGGAAAGAGAGGGCGGGTGGGCTTTAATCAGCCACCGGACACATAACTTAGACCTGGGAGGGCTGAGACGCACCCTCTCCACTCCCCAGTCTGCCACCCCACCCACCACCCCCCTGTGGATCTGAGCAAACATACACTAAACGCGTAAGAGAGGATCAGGCATGCTACCACACCCGGTGAACACACACACACACACACACACACACACACACACACACACACACACACACACACACACGTGCACACACTCGCACACATGCGCACACATGCACACATGCACACATGCACACACACGCACACACACAGGTTTGTTCCGAATCGCAGGGCGACCTCAAAGAGGACTGCAGGACCCAGACCGGAAAAAAAAGCCCGATCAGCCGGACAGAAGTGACTACGAGAGGAGGAAGAAGAGGAGGAGAGCTTCACTGTAACAGAGCGGGGGAAAATAATTACGAAAGGGTTGAGAGGAGGGGGTGCTAATCCAGGGGATTTTCAACGCCTGCCAGGCAGATTCCCTCAGCCCGGCTGAAGCCCCAGGGAGGAGGAGGGAGCCAGGCCAGGACGGCCTCTCACACATTGGGCCAGGACGGGGAGATCACGGGGTGCAGGGGGGCGAGGGAGCGGGGACGTGGGGGTGCTGGGGGGCGAGGGAGCGGGGACGTGGGGGTGCTGGGGGGCGGGGGAGCGGGGACGTGGGGGTGCTGGGGGGCGGGGGAGCGGGGACGTGGGGGTGCTGGGGGGCGGGGACGTGGGGGTGCTGGGGGGCGGGGGAAAGGGGACGTGGGGGTGCTGGGGGGCGGGGGAGCGGGGACGTGGGGGTGCTGGGGGGCGGGGGAGCGGGGACGTGGGGGTGCTGGGGGGCGGGGGAGCGGGGACGTGGGGGTGCTGGGGGCGGGGGAGCAGGGACGTGGGGGTGCTGGGGGGCGGGGGAAAGGGGACGTGGGGGTGCTGGGGGGCGGAGGGGTGCTGGGGGGCGGGGATGTGGGGGTGCAGTACGGAGGCTCTTCCCCTTCACGCCGCGCTGCCCCGCCTGACCCTGCGGCCCCGGGGCCCAGGGCTGCGCTCTCCCGTCCCTCTTCACCACCATTAACCAATGTGACTTTGGCAATTAATCCGCCTCGCGTCACCCTCGTGGAGGAGTTTCCGTGCGCTCAGGGGGAAAAAATGGCGATCGCAAACGACGGCCGATTTGCACGGTCTGGGGTGTATTTATGAGAACGGGCGTGAATATTTATGACTGTGGCGAACTGGGTTTTTTGGTGCGCCGGGAATTTCTCAAACCTTTCTGTTTTATTATTATTATTATTATTATTAGTAGAGCTGTATGACTGGTGCTTCCCACATGACCCAAGACATTAGTCAGAAAGGGTGCGCGACGTATGGAACGACCTCCCGAACAAGAAAAGGCAGAAATGCGTGCTTCATTTAAACATGCAGGTTACAAAGGAAATACAAAAAAAGTTAAAGAGAGGCACTGCCTGCAGCCTATACACACAGGTATTCCGCAGGTGCACATTGCGGCCACAAAGTGGTTAAGGAATTAGATAAATGACGTGCATGTCTGTGGCTTAAAACTCACCGCTGTCTCCGAACGAGCCATCTCACAGTCCTACAATTCAGTTTAAGGAGTTAACGCCACCATGCACAGCGTGCGCAGTAAAAATAAATAAAGTACTTGAGACGGTGTCTGGCTAAGTACGCAACCAAGGAAAATGCCTGAAGCCTACCAGAGATTCTGAATGAGAACAGGGATTTGCGTAGGGTTGCAAAATAACTCATTTAACATGATTTCATTTAGAAGCACTAATGCAATTACACATCCTATTTCAACATGCATAGGCATTTCAGTAGTACTTAAATGCCTTTGGAATTAATAGCGGTCTCTTTTGGTTACGATGAGGCCTTTACACTAAAACCGCTTGTACTGAGCCTAGAAATACCATCAAACAAAAAATACCCAGAAAATATCCCCAAAGGCCCCCGCGGAACTGCAAGCAAAAAAAAAAAGTGTGTGCAAGAACTGTCAATGAAGCACTTCAGTCCTGCTAACACAGGCACTCTAGTTCAAGCCTTTAATAATTAAACCTTGTCGCATTCCAGACGTTGTCCGCATCCATAGCCTGAGATCAGAGCTCTAACACCATAATATTATTATTATCATTATTCTTATTAATATTATTATTATTATTATTATTATTATTATTAACATATCAGGACTGGGCATTGCCTCTCACACAAGACTGAGATGACGTCATCGGTCAGCTGTCCACTACTCTTGCCCATTGGTCAGAGAAGAGTTGTGTCATCATCCTAACCGGTAACCCCTCCCTGGTTGAGAGGAAGCTCATGAGTGGAACATGAGGGTTCATTCCCGAAATAGACATGACATTACTTTACTTTTATTTGGCAGACTCTTTCAGGCAAAGCCACATACAAGACGTGCACTACCCAACTGGTCATTGAACAACTACAGAGCGCATGTCAGAGAAGGTAGAATTCACATAAAGCATCATGGTCACCAACCCTGGTCCTGGAGATCTACCATCCTGTAGATTTTCATTTCAACTATAATTTGGCCCACCTGACACTACTAATTAGCAGCTCAATGCTGATCTCTCGCTCTTGAATGGGACTGTCAGCTAAATAAATATATTAACGTGCCATCAGGCCCTGATATTTAGCCAATGATATTTGCTGTCCATACAAATATGAGCCACCGTTGTCATGAGGCAGGACCCCCCCCTCCCCCCATTTCCAGGGTGATGAAGTCAACTTCCAGCAAGCACAAAAACAATTATCTTGAACTTGAAGTTCAGCGTTGGTCTCTCCAACAAACACATTCAACATGGCCGCCACGGCACACAAACTGCATTACGGTTAAAGCAAAAAAATGTTATAAAGCTGTAAAACCACAAATCAAACAGAAATTAGCGCAAGCTAATTGAAACATCTTGGCCTGAAGACATTTGCGTGGGATTCGGGGCCCTGCATCAAATGAATCTGTACAACCCGTGTATAACAGAGGAAGCATCCCTGGACTATAATTGCGATGAATGATATATCACGAGTTTTAGTCTCAGCAGGGTACCTTGTTTCCATAGCACTCTTTGAGGACTTTAATTGCACGGTGAAGACACTGACATGATTGATGTTCGCCGTCTGAAGGGAATATTGAACAAATCGCCCGTATATTTCAAATAACCATGACAGAAATTACAGCACAAGCTTCGAGCAGCCAGTGTTTCTATGTGTGCGGGTTCTACTTCAACGCCTAGGCCTGATGCCGGTATCGATACGGTGTTATTTTCACCTTTACCTAAGGGGATATCCCTATTGCTTTTTATCGTCGCAATGTTGTGCGGGACAAAATGTTTTACGATCGCCATTAAGGTGATTAGGCAAAGTGGATTATGCAAAGTGGCAGTACAAATAATTGAGAGGTCTATGATTAATCTTTAGCATCGGCCACGGGAATATGGATTCATTTGGTGGAGGGACGGCTCTGAGGGTAAGCAGCTTTTTCAGCGGTGAGATTGTGCGAGAGGATTGTGTCAATAACAACCATAGCGCCGACAATCCACGTGTCAACCGGGGTGGAGAGGGTGTGTTCGGTCCGCTGCCGGGAATGCAACAATGACTGAAATTGCCACCCTTCCAAACGGCTGTGTGTAATATCCGCAATCATGGCGGAGTTTATCCTTCTGAAGGCACACAGGGCAGGATGAAAGTGGCTGCAGATTCACCCTATTAATCTCGTGGCTCGCTCTCCTGAAGCAGACTGCAGCAGACGCCACAGTCCGTGCCTCGCGCTCCCATAAATTTGCCGCCCGCCCGAGACCTCTCTCCTGCCCTAACAGGATGTGCCAGGGTCAATGGTACCACAAACAGACACACAGCTTCCCTGGGCTATAAACCCCAGTCTGGCTGTTGATTAAAGCTGTAATGGAAATCGTCATAGCCCCTGAGCACAAAGAAGGGAGATTGAGAGACGCAGGCCATTAGCTTGACTGGAGGGTGGGGGGGGGGGGGGGGGAAGCCAGCAATCATCCCTTACCTCTGGCGGATTCTGCTACATTTCAAACGCCGCAACGCCCACGCGTCAGTCCTGTGTGCCGTCCTTGGCTCCTTGGCTCCGGTCATTTTGATTTGGGGCAGGACGTGGAATCAAGAACACCGAGCCCATTACTCCTCTAACGAACAAAAACTGCCGGTGTAACTTAGGGAGGCAGTGCGGCCAGGCAGGCAATTAGGCCCAAACAGCAAATAATACAGCAATTAATCGTCTCCAGCAAAGAGTACCCGCAAACGCACGTCCCTCAGTCTGCACTGAAGTACGAAAAAACCCAATTTAGGCTGCACAGATAGAGTCACTTAGGCTACTTAACAAAACTGCTGACAGATTGAAAGAAACTCAGTTTCATCTTTCATTGACACAACTACTTAATATTCAGCAATAAAACCACATGAAAAATGTGTTTTCGGTGAACGTCGCTCCCCTGCACACTGGGAGGTTGTAAAAATGGCAGAAGAGGTTGCACGTTGCACACGCAGCGTTTCCCAGAACTTCTGACAAAAGAGCGCAGCAGGTGCCTATGAAGAGTGCACCTGCAGTGCCAACATGGCAGGCCAATGACAGAACTGGCAGCGGCATCAAAACCCGCATTTCAGTGAGCGATTAAAATGGGGTGCACAACTCTGGTCCTGGAGGGCCGGTCTGCGTGCTGGTTTCTGTTCCACTCGATTACCTAACTTTTGGTTTTCTGACAGCTCCATAAACTACAGTGGTTCACTCCTGTACTTGAGCACAGTGAAATCTTTCGGATACACTTGCAGTCTACAGAGGTGCTGACACAAATGTCAGATTCAAGACATGACTGAGCTAATTAAAAAATCAAGAGGCAAACAATTCTGAAACCGGTCGCTCCTTCTCCTGCACCCTGGATTAAGACAAGTGTTCCTTGAGTTTGTCATCATAGATGGCAAAATGTCATAGAATGCACAGGGATATTATAAGGAGAAAGTAGTTGTCAAATCCATCTCAAACTACTAAAATGTGTAAAAAGAAAAAAAATTCTACTTCAGTATCTGAGCCCTTAATGTCAACTGCAACCGATCAGCAATGTATGGCTTAATATACAGGCTTAACTAAAGTGGCAAAGCACCAACCACTCAAGTCTTTACATCTTTTTTTACAGTTACATGTCTCTTTCCATGCAACATTTCCTACTGTTGCTAACTTGTCATCTTCTTTCTCACCCCCAGTCATTTAAGTTAACTGGGTTACGCTGTTCGCAGTCCGGAAAATTCCAGCTAAAATGGCTTATCTAATCTACTGAGTTGTGTTGTTCTTGGGTATCAGCGGTCAGATAATGGCACCATAACTCATGGGCTACATGCACTCAGTGATCACTTCATTAGGTAGACATGTACACCAGCTTGTTAATGCAAATATTTAATCAGCCAATCATGTGGCAGCAACTAAGTGACTGGAATGATTGTTGGTGCCAGGAATTTTACAACAGTCTCTAGAGTGTGCAGGGAATGGCGAGCAGTAGTTCTGTTGGCAAAAACTGGTCGAAGCTGACTGACAGGAAGGCGGCAGTAATGCAAATAGCCGCACATTACAACTGTGGTATGCAGAAGAGCATCTCTGAACACACAACACGTCAAGCCTCTAAGTGGATAGGCTACAGCAGCAGAAGACCAATAAGCCTAAAAAAGAAGTCTAATAAACACCTAATAAAGTGCTCAATGAGTGTATAGCGTGTGTGAGTAATGTACACGATATGCGCTGCGGTCATTCTGAACTAGTCACACCCTGTAGGTCGCCTTCTGCCTACTCATGTAGCTTGCTGACCGCATGACTTGACGCCGCCAAACAAGCTAGAATGTCGACTTACAGAAGACCCAACACCAGCGGCCCTGTCTTACTGTAAATCACATTTTACTTTATTGTGTATTAACAATCTCTGGTGTGACGGTGTAGGCTACCATTAGGGACGACAGCACAGCAATATAGTTTATTACAATGAGTTAACGTAATGATCAAAACATAATGCAGTTGGATGTTTATAGGTTACCTGAGTAGGAACCGAAGACACGCTTAAAAACGACTAAGTATGTTGTACTGTAGCAAAGGAGAAGCTATAGACGCATTATCTCACTAGCCCTGCGATCACCAAGCGAACCATTTAAATAGCATTTTACCTCCAAATGTCTGCAACGGTGCTGCATTACTCCGACCAATATTTAACGTATTACAGCCAGTCAGTCAAATACATTGAGCAAAATTGTGTGCATTTTCACCATCTTCTTTCTGTGCTAGCTATCTTACTGCGGCATGTCTTCGGGGAAATAATCTTGTCGTTTAAGATTTACAGCTTACTTCAATCTTATCTTGCCTCCAAATTTAAGCGGGCCAATATAAACCCATGCAAGCCAACTAGCCAGGTGACATGAGCCGTAAACAATAGCTAAGCTGGCTAGTAATATGTAGCTAGCCCGGTTCAAATAACATGTTATCTAGCGCTACAATGCGCACGTGGAAAGGAAGACTAAAATTAAAATACAAAAATTAGCTAGCGTGCAAATACGAAAAGCAGCTAAAACCGCATAAGGTCGTTATAACATATGGCTGCAACCCAGTTTACATTGTGAAATTGTATGATACAGCCAGTATGTATGTATGCTAGTTTGTCCAGCACGCGCCTCAACTGGTTAGTCAATTTCCCATCGCTAGCATTTAGCAAGCCTACCGGTCTAAATTTCTAAATTTCCGTTGTTAGTACAATAGCTAGCCAGCTAGCTTGAAGTTGGTGAACAGATATCGACTCAAGCAAGCAAAAACGTTAACGTTGATACACCGGTGAGTCGGTGACCAACTTAATATATCCAGCGTGCTAACAAAATATAAACTTGCGGTTATCGAGTTGCTAGCTAGCTAACAAGATAACGAGCATTTACGATTCCCAGGAAATGGGTTTAGCGAGATGGCGAGGGGCTAGGTCGCTAACAACAGCAAGCTTTTCAAACATTTTAAACTGCAAACACTTTATTTCACAGCAAATACAATTCTTGGCACATCCCCGCAGTTGTTGCGTTTTAGCTGCCCGGTTCCGTGTTGTGGGAGTGTATGAAAACAAATCGTGGTTTTTTATATAGTTACCTCACTCGAGTGCCGTGTGCATCTCCTCTTCGCTCGGTACCAAAAAAATTCAATCCGCACAGGCAGCCACGCACAAAAGGCTGGCGGGTATATGCGGAAAAAGGTATTCACGAAGCTTTGCGTATTTTCCGCACGTCCGGTACGTATCCTGATATGTGTTCAAGCAAAGGAGTACTTCGGAATTGCGGAATAGACGCACAATGCTACAATGACGTCTTTCCCTTTTTAATCCGGACGCAATTGTGTTCATCCCTGCAATCTTTTCTCTTAACAGAAACATCTCAATTGTCATTTTATCTTACTGCAGTTACACCAAGGCAATTAATATAATGTACAACAAAGCAATATATGACATTCAGGCGGTAAACTTCAACAGCCTAATGTTGTTTACCAACAAATATATGTTGGTATTTAGTTTAATCCTCGAAACATGTTTAATATGCAATGTCATGTAGGCTACAGTACATAAAATAAGTTCATTGTATTTTTTATAGTTTGATGGCTATACAGTTCAAATGCAATGTGATGCTTCTCACATTGACATGCATACTTTATTTTGAATTTAATTTTACGTGATATCATAGAATATATTATTTAGTACAGTAACGCACACATATACGGCTCAGTCTGTAAATATTTACAGTGACAGTGACATTTTTTTGTTGTTGTATTGGCTCAGTGCTCCAGGATTTGAATGGAAACAACAAATATAAGGTTAAAGTCCATATTCCCAGCTTTAATTTTAGTATATATATATTCATATCAAATGTGACTGTGATTGAGAACAGAAGATGTAGACACGCAGTCAGGTCCAGAAATATTGGCACCCAGTTGATAAATATGCGCAAAAATACTGCAAACTAAAAAGAAAAATTGTCATAAGCTTTATTTTCCAACATGTGTAAAGTAGTGTGCTTTATAAATGATTCAATGGAATAAAACAAAGTCTTACATTTTTCAAATAAAACATTCATTTCCACCCAAACATAATGTTGTAAATTATTAATCACAACACCTGCTATGTGTGGTTTTATGAAAGCTTACTTTTTCATCTAGAGTTGGTGCTTCAATCAGAAATTACAGATCATGCCAAATATTTTAATCAGTGGTGTTTTTGAACATTTTTGACCACTTTCTTTAAATTTGATTTAATTAACAACTTCCATGAGTTCTTTTAATCATACGTTCCAGTACAGAATTAAAATTAATTAGCACATGTTTGAGTTATTACATTTTTATTTATTTCCCATTAAGTGAAGTTGGTATTTATTGTGGAGAGCATGCATTCAAACTAGTGGCAAAATCTAGACATTGTAGTAAACCTCATTAGCTAGTCACGTGAAATATTACCTCACGTGTCAGTTTTGTCATCATCATAAGCATACAGCTTCTTTGAATATGGTACATGATTAGACTCTCAGCCTGACTGAGTGGTAACTCTGAAAAGCATTAACTTATATTGTACTCTCAATGTAAAGTTATGCCTGGGTGTGGGTTACTGAAACACTTTGAACATAATGCATCAGTGCATATTATTGTGCAAATATTTCTAGATAAATATATAATATATAACCTTTTCCTTCGAATGGAAAATTGCTGCTTTTGTGTCACCTTTATATATTATTAGCAGGATATACTTTGTTCAGCAATCCTTGTAGTGTAAATGTGTCTCGTTAAAAATATCACTCTTGTTCATTCATTCTGATATAATGTGATTCATCATAGCTTTCAGTATACATTCAGTCTAGTCTGGCTTTGTTTTGGTTCCATGTAAAGACGTCTTTGAACCTGCTGTGAAAAAGATTTTGTTTACAGTTCTACATGACATAAGATAGATTGAAATTGATTGATTCAGGCCACTATGATTCAACTCCCTGTTTGACGGTCTATATGTGTGTGTCTGTGTATGTGTGTGTACATGTGTGTATGTAAATATGTGTACATGTGTATGTGAATGTGTGTGTACGTGTGTTTATGTGAATGTGTCTTTATGGGTGTGTGTGTGTGTATGTGATTGTGTTTGTACTTGTGTGTATGTGTGTATGTGTACGTGTGTGTATGTGAATGTGGCTTCACAGGTGTGTGTGTACGTGTCTGTATGTAAATGTGTCTTTACGGGTGTGTGTGTATGTGAATGTGTGTGTACGTGTGTGTATGTGAATGTGTGTGTACATATGTGTTTGTGTGCATATGTGTGTACGTGTGTGTATGTGAATGTGTGTGTACATGTGTGTATGTGAATCTGTCTTTATGTGTGTGTATGTGACTGTGTGTACATGTGTGTATGTGTCTTTATGTGTGTGTATGTGAATGTGTGTACATGCGTGTATGTGTCTTTATGTGTGTGTATGTGACTGTGTGTACATGTGTATGTGTCTTTATGTGTGTGTATGTGAATGTGTGTGTACATGTGTGTATGTGACTGTGTGTACGTGTGTATGTGTCTTTATGTGTGTGTATGTGACTGTGTGTACATGTGTGTATGTGTCTTTACGTTTGTGTATGTGAATGTGTGTGTACATGTGTGTATGTGTATGTGACTGTGTGTACGTGTGTATGTATCTTTATGTGTGTGTATGTGACTGTGTGTACATGTGTGTATGTGTCTTTATGTGTGTGTATGTGACTGTGTGTACATGCGTGCATGTGTCTTTACGTGTGTGTATGTGAATGTGTGTGTACATGTGTGTATGTGTATGTGACTGTGTGTACGTGTATGTGTCTTTACGTGTGTGTATGTGAATGTGTGTGTACATGTGTGTATGTGTATGTGACTGTGTGTACATGTATGTGTCTTTACGTGTGTGTATGTGAATGTATGTGTACATGCTGGTATGTGTCTTTATGTGTGTGTATGTGAATGTGTGTGTACATGTGTGTATGTGTCTTTACATGTGTGTATGTGAATGTGTGTGTACATGTGTGTATGTGTCTTTACGTGTGTGTATGTGAATGTGTGTGTACATGTGTGTATGTGTCTTTACGTGTGTGTATGTGAATGTGTGTGTACATGTGTGTATGTGTCTTTATATGTGTGTATGTGACTGTGTGTGTACATGTGTGTATGTGTCTTTACGTGTGTGTATGTGAATGTGTGTGTACATGTGTGTATGTGTCTTTACGTGTGTGTATGTGAATGTGTGTGTACATGTGTGTATGTGTCTTTACGTGTGTGTATGTGAATGTGTGTGTACATGTGTGTATGTGTCTTTACGTGTGTGTGTATGTGAATGTGTGTGTACATGTGTGTATGTGTCTTTACGTGTGTGTATGTGAATGTGTGATGGGACAGTGGTGCACACACCTGCTGGCTGCCACACTGCACTGAGAAATAGCAAATGGCTGCTGACCTTGGGCAGGATGGAAATAAATAAATATCTCACTTATCGAGAAATGTGTCAACATTCCCTTTTCGCTTGTCATTTCCCGCCAAGGTTTAAGAACTACCAAGGTCTTATTTTCCTTCCTTATCACATTATTACCTGCAGCTGTGCTTGGCAGAACAGAGGTTATGAGATCGCCCAGTCTGTGTGTCTGTGTGCAAGCAGGATAACTGATAGAGTAACAGGCAGGCTCTGTATCAATGAAAATGGGTGAAATGATTGCCTCTGGGACAAGGTCTAAATGACAAAGGTGTGACAAAGCCAATGCATGCTATGAAATGCCACTGTGGTTATATCTGTTAGATCTTTTTTATTTATTGATATCAAATTAGTGAGCGACAAAGTGAGTTTCTTGTCTTGCCACAATCCAGGGTTGGAAAAGAGAGTATATAAGTATGGGTGAAATTGAAAAATAGCAGAAATTAATACATAACTAAAGGCTATGTGTGTTGTTTTCTTTATTGTTTGTTTTCTGACGTATGACTTTGTGGTACACACTTTTCACGTGTTGCGTTGGCTTGAGCAGTGGTATAGAGCTCACATTTTGTTTGCTACTTTATCGTGCATCAGTCAGATTATTTCTCAGCTGATTAACCGTTACCACAGTTGGCACGGTAGTATCATTTAGAGTGCTTTACATCGTGGTTATTCATTACCAACAATACAATAATAAACTAATATTAAATATTATATCATATAATATAAATACTAATATTATAAACCACAGGTTACATTCTCAAGGTGATTACCATTCCTACATCTACTTGGCCTCTCAATAAAGAAGAATTCAAGGGAACTTTAATTAAGACTGTACTAGTTCTGCGTTGATATGCTGTAAGTTTTCATTCCAGAAGAGAAAACCACCAGACTGAAGCAGGAAAAATACTATTATGCTGTTTGAAAGACATTACAGCAGTGGTGAAACATTGGCCTGTCTAAAACATAAATAGTGGTTATGTAAAATGGCATTATATACACATTTTATATTGGGGGGAGGGGGGGTTTCTAGTTTACTTTTAACCCCCTACACCAACACTACTCTGTGGGCCCGTGGGCAACTGAAAAACCCATATCAGTACAGAGGCCTTGCTGTACACTCAATCCTAAAACTGTCTTCCTCTGCTTCACACCTGCAACTGCCCGATAATACGAAACATGGTGTGCATCTGTGGCAACATACTTTCAGTAAAGTCATGATGCATTTTGTAATTTAGTAGTAATCATTAGGGACACCAGCTTATTTAGGGCAGATTTCTCACCTGCAATTCATTCATCCGCTGCGATCAATATACAGCCTTCTTGTCAGTCAGTTATCACATTTCCAAACCCCAGGAATCAATATCTATTGCCAGTAAATAAGCACGGACCATGATTGACAGTAATGTTCCCACATTATCGTGTCCTGCTTTCAGTGCATTGAACCACAGACATTTTTATTGTGCTGTGCGGTAATGTTTTTTTCCACTATCAGACAGAAAATACAATACTATTACCTACACAGAAATATTTAAATAAAACTGATCACAACAACGAAATGGTTTATATGTTCTACTTGGACAATGCTTGAAACCCTTTTTAGCAATATGCAAATGTGTCAAGTTTTGCGAAATTGCTCTCGGAAAAAGCACTCGGAAATGTCACAATGTTAGCATTACATGTTAAATGAACTGTGTTTGGCATCAAGCCTTGAAGGGCTTCACTGCATGCTTTCAATATGTCACTTGAATTATCAAATGGTGTTACATTGTTGAAATCAACCCCAAAGCTCAATATGCATTGTTTGATGCCATCCAAGACTGAACTGTAACTTTTGGTATCAAGGTACAAGAATTACATTAGTCACAAATAATTGATTTTCCATTCAGGACATGACATCTTCATGAGATCTTATAGTCAGGACATATGTACTGTATATGCCATTTACTTTATTGACTCTTGCATGTTCAGGCATGAGGATTCATGATTGCACTAGGCGTCATGATGCTGAATGTGGAGGGCTTTGCTCTAAAAGTCACGTACAGTAGGTGAAAATTAATAATACATATTACCGACCATGGTCTATGAATGCACAAAACAAATCAAACATTGTTTTTCATGGCCAAGTCTTGCCATTTTGGTCATTTTTTATTAAAAATGGTAAAAAGATTGGCAGCCAGCCTGTGGTTCACTGCCGATGTTAATTAAATTTAATGCTTTTTGGTAGTTTTGTTCCAACCTAGGTAGTTTGTATAACCTAGTTTAGAGTTCAAAAGGGTAGTCGATGAGTTGTCAATGTGTTTTCTGCTTCTTGGGACTGCACATTGACCCTCTGGGCAATGACTGCCCTTTCGGTCCATGGTCTGTGTACTGCTCCGGATAGGAGATTCTGCTCAATGCCAATAAGGTGAAGGAAAGCACTTCCTTGTTTCGAGAGGATAAGACAAGAGTTTGCTAATTTGTTTTGAAAGTGTGGATTGGCCTTGACTATGCGAGCAATAGAATTGTAATGGTCATAAAATGATATCAAGAAAAAAGGTACCGTTTGGACCTTAGGACTCCAATGATTTTATTAATTTATTAATTTATTTATGAATTATTAATAATTTACCAAACATGTGAGAACCAGAAGCTATCATCAACGGTCTTCATCAACAGAGAATGATAGAATGACTCTTTCCTGGAAAGTGATATTTCTTCATTACTTTATTGACTCATTCCAGCCAACCATAGCTTCTCATTTTGGAACATTCCCGATGACTGCCAGCTCTGTTTTACATCAGGCTTGGTCAGGAGAGCTCTTTTCCGTATTGAGTTTCCTTCACCACTCACCAGGAAAGATCGAACTATGCAATAATATCTGAAGAAACAACCCCCCCTGGTGTCATTCACTGGTCTCATTCAATGATTGCATTTATCTAAACTGTAATGGGGCCCATTCTATCAATGTGTTATGCTACACACATGTTTGGAACATATCCTTGGTCAGTCCATGAATCCTTCATCCTGGTCTAGTCTTACCTCTCAATAGCCTTACAGAGGGCTGGGCACCTGAAAGCAGGGCTGCGAGTGCACAACAGAGACCCATTTAAGAGATTGTGGAGGACAGCCAGCTTTGAAATGCTAGCTTCTAGCAGCATTGTGCTACAGCCTTCACTGCTATATAGGATGAATGTGCCAGTGGCTCAGCACCAGCAGATTGCCACCCCCACCCCAGGACCCCGCTCTCCCCCCAGGACCCCGCTCAGTGGTGGACTGTGGCAGCTCTGCTCCTCCCTGGTCCAGCCCACGCTTCCACACATCCTGGAGCTGCAAATTCATCCCCCTCCCTTCGTACACCCCTCTATGTGGACTTTCCATTTCACCTACTAGTTACATACATTCCTCAGAAGATTTCTTCTCATCGGGGAGTTTTTTCTTGCCGCTGTTTGAGGGTTTTTCTCCCCTAAGGAGTCGTTTACCTCATATGCTATTGGGGGCTTAGGGCTGATATTAATTCTCTCCTGTGTTACTCTGTAAAGTCTTCTGTGAAAAGCGCTATACAAAAATCTATTGAATTGAATTGAATATGTACAGTAGTTTACAGATAATCACATTAATTAGTAGGTGTAATAAAGTAAAAATGTTCCTAATAAAGTGCTCAGTGAGTGTAGTAAACTGCCATCGAAACATCAGCCTATTGCAAATCACTGCAAAAAAGTCTGTCTTAACATGTGTTTTAGTCTTGTATGAGATGGATATAGAAATCATCTTACCCCTTTGGCAAATCTGGAAATTAATCAAGTTGTCTCTCTTCATTTGCAATCTTTTTGTCTTTGCTAGGTTTTAAGTCTAAATATAACAGGGCCATTCTAACTCCTGGAGGTTTTACCACAGCACCTTTTTCTCGTTTTCTGTGTGCTGGAAGATAATCAGGAGATTAACTCTCTAAAATGGAATATTCAATTTGGCACACTTAGACCCATGCAAAAATTTCACCCCACCCGCTAGCTTCAAATATGCAGAAGATACACCCTTACAATACAAATTCACAAAGATTTAGGGCTTGTCTTTACAAAGTTATGGACTTTGAGTATGAAGCTCAAATTTTCAGGAATCTCATCAAGGTCTACCAACACACAGAAAAAGAGAAAAATCCAAGAGGTGCAACCTAAATAATAAATGGTTGGAATTTATATAGCTCCTTTATCCAAAGCGCTGTACAATTGATGCTTCTCATTCACCCATACACTCACGGCAATTGGCTGCCATGCAAGGCACCAATCAGCTCGTCAGGAGCATTGAGGTTAGGCTAGGTCTCTTGCTCAGGGACACTTTTACACACCCAGGGCAGAATTGAACCAGCAACCGCCTGGATTTGGCACGGAATGGCCCAACATACTTATTAAGATAAGAAGACTTGTTTTTTAGTTTGCGGCGATGCCACTCAATAAAATGCAACATCTGATTAGAGAGTGCATCAATTAATAGGCGGCCAATTTATCCTTTCACTTCATAACTGTCCTCCTGTTACCTGGAGATGCCCTTATGCATTATGCACATGGTAGCATCTGTAATATTTGCCATTTAGAATAAAATAATGTTGGTTAACAAGAAATTAGGTGCGATAAAATGGCGAGTAAGTTGTGTTTTGCTCCACTTGATACTGCTGTCTCACAATCCCAGGAGCCTGAATGATGAAAACCCAGCATCAGCCCCTTACATCACCACAGATGTGTTTTAATTACTCCAACAGCCTCCAAGTCCCCGCGCTCACCGGACAAATCGACAGCGGCTCGGAAACCTGTTGAATGCACTGTTCCTTTAAATGGCGTTTATTTACTTCAGTCTTCCGATGAGCCGAATGCTGTCAAATGATTTTCTAAACGGAATCTGAGCTTGGCCGTTATCGATCAGCGCGAGCTCGATAGAAACGCCCGAGGGAATCGTACAGGCGAACCTCTCTAACGGTCGTGCCTGGAATCTCATTGGCTGGCAGCGGCATGCCCGTGACCCATCTGGGACGAAGCCAACTGACTTTGTGACAGAACAGATAAAACTCCCCGAGAAAAGCGAACAGCGGCATCAATTCCACTTAGCTTTGATTAATTGCATCACGCTGACGCGTGCAGGAGAGAAAAACACACGGCTGAGTGAAGGCGCTGCGCGATACAAACAGCAGGAGGAAACTCTACTGTGCCGGCTCTGTAGTAGACATACGCACTTGACCATTGAAAGTTGAGTCCATCGCCAGACAGAGCACTCTCTATCACGATGTCCTTCCTCTATACCAAGGGTTTTCAACCTTTTCTGATCCAGGCACCCCCACCCAGGCTCAAAGACATTGAGGGAACCCCCATTTTAAATTATTATTATTATTTTTTATATATATTGTGGCACCCCTGCTCCTGCATGTTGTGCCACGTGGGTGGAGAACCCTGGAGGGACCCGCGCAGAGCAACCGCGCAGGCGTCACGCATTAGGAGAGGTCTGGGAAGGAGTGTATCTTCCTAGAGAGGTGATGGGAAGATCAGCACCTTGGAGAGAGATCCCTCTACCTGCAGTCCAGGACCCCGGACAGCGCACATGAGTGAGCAGAATGGAAAGGTACTGACTCAGCTGCAGCCTGTTTCCTAACGAGCAGGGAATGGTATTTAAGGCGCGGTCAAGGCTGTAAACAGGTTCAGTCGGCACCCTTCCTGAGCGTGTGAGAGGGAGAAAGGCAGAGAGTGGAAGGACCTTCGATGCCCTGCTGTACTGACCCTGAAGGAGACGCCACCTTTACGAACGGCAACCCCAAAGACCCGGAACGGACGCCGGACACGTGAGCCAAATAAAATCCCGTCCTACTTACCCTATATCTTTGTGTTTCCCCCACCCAGCCCGGACGCGGCTGAAGAGGGAAGGAGGGAGGAGGCCCTGGAGCATACCCCAGTCTGGGAAGAACCTTCGTTTATTTTTGCCTGAATGGCCCCTTTTATTTCTCCAGTTTTCCCCTACCCTTGCCCTGAGGGGGGGCGCTATCACCAATACCCCAAAAAAAAAACACAGAAAAAATAAAAATAATAATTTTTTCTGATATCTGCTATCTCCTGTGTCTGGTTTCCAGCTGCGCCCGCCCACTGCACCTCAGGATCCACCCCGAGACACCACAATATATAAATCTAATATAAATATGCATAACAAGTCTAGCTGACACGAAAACCCAGACTCTCCACCAAATATGCCCAACCTAGATTCTGGAGAGTTGCAGGTTCTTCTGGTGTGTTTTACTGCTCAGCGCTTAACTGATCAATTAAAGCAGTTGATTGGGTTAATCTTGGGTCTAAATTAGTAGCTATTTTCATTTGTTGTTTTTGTATAACAAAGAGGGAAAAGAATCTAACAAACACAATGTGGACGTGAGGTAGACAGCTTGGACATAATAACATTTTGAATCTGGCAACAGAATTGCATAATTATTTATATAAATCATTGCACATAAATATGATGGCGACTAATTTGTTAAACTGGTCCACGCTGCTACTTCCTGTATTCATTCAGCCTTCTCATCCTCCTATGTCTGGCAATCCGACATCACTTGAATGCCTGGCTTCATGTCTGACTCTAACACATTACACCCAGGTCCCATTGATTATCTGTTCTTACAACCCCCATGACTATTTAAATTAGACACCAGCATCTGATAATACTAAATACATTACTACTCTACAAAAATAATAATATGACACAGACTTAGGGGGGAAGAAGTTAATGCACCATTTGGACATTTTAATTGCATATCACAGTGCCATGTATGAAATCTCAGCCTTTACAATTGAATTCATGAGAAGGTCAAGTGTACAAATATAGTGAATAAACACCTTTTAATGCTAATTAACTGTTTATTCAGTATCCATAGATTATTTAAATAGGGTATGGAGTATATAGAGTGTATATGTTGATGCTGTAAAACAACTGAAATTTATATTTTTATTTATTTATTTTTATTATTTGCTTCATAATACTATTGTTAGCTAAATCTACACCTTGATGCCTAACATGGTATTTACATATAATGAAAGCCATATCGTATAGTATATTAAACATCAGCACTAATCACTACACAGAGCCTTTCTAAGAGTATTTCCTCAAAATATTGTTGAAATGTAATTTCCATGATGGTTTTGGTTGATATAATGTTCAATATGATGATTATCTCTTGCACTGGGTGCCACCCTGCATAAGGCGATCTCTGAAATGATTTTGATTTCAGCAGGTTTAATCACTAGAGCAGGATTGAATTTGAAGCAGTGTGATGGAGGCAATTTTGAAAAGAAAATTGTCCAGATGAATCAACTCTGTTCAAATCTGAAGACATGCCATATGTTTCATATAGCTTACACTGTTAATATCTCATTTAACCAACACAGCATAAGCATATGCGCACACACACACACACACACACACACACACGCACACATGCATGCATGCGCGCAAACATACATATACACACAAGCGCGCACACATACCCACCCATACACGCACATACACACACGCAAACATATGTACACACACAAGCGAACGCACACACACACACACACACCCATACATGCACACATGCGTACACACACCCAAAGATACATGCGCGCACACACACACACAAACACACACGCAAACACACATACACACATAGACACACAAGCGCGCACACATACCCAAACATACACGTGATACATGCGCACCCACCACACACATTGAAGCAAAAACACACTCTCATCCACTTTTCCTTCACTATTCATCACACTGGCCGGTGCAGTGGCAGGCACTGGCTATCGGACGTGCCAGAGTGTCCTTGTGGCGCCTTCGATGCTGTGTCCTTGCTGGAGGAGAAAGGTGATTTCACATCTCTGGAGACGGCTCCTGCAGTCTTTCATGACAGCCAGCCAAGCTGAAACACAGTGACAAAGGAGTTTAGCTGAGAATTACTGATGCACACCAGCCTCACTGAATAAGCCAAGTTCATTCACAGCCATTATAAATGTGACCAATGCTTGAATTCACGTTTTGTATTTGACTCTACAGTACATTTTTGTCCAGAGAGGCTTTCAAGGATGAATAAACATAAGTGCGTTTGTACAATAGTGCCAAACCTGGCTAACACATTCCGAATCCCAGACCAGTGAGTATTCAATGCAACATCACTAAAGCACCAATACAAGCTAACTATACTTAACTAAGAATACAATCCACATTTTTAAATAAATACAAATTACATCCAGAAAAAGTCAAGCCAGAAGAAGAAAAACATAAAACCTGAAAAATATCATAATCTAGCTGTTCTGAACTGTGACTATCAAGGAATAAAAAACCTTCTCATGATAAAAATGTTCTGATATTAGGATGAACTATTGAAGGTTTCTGTACCTTCCTTTCATCTGGAAAATTAATCTCATTGTCATGCTAAAGCTGATTGCATGACTATGTTTAATTTGTGGGCTTTAAATGTGCACAATTTATTGATATGAACTTCAGAAATCAGAGAATGTTTTACATGCCTTCATGTCTACTGTAGACTTACACTGTGTGTAATAGAGGCAACACACACACACACACACACCACATTATTCACACTCAGAAATAAACTTACAATGGAGGCACATTTGAGATGCTCTGTAATTCTCTCTTTGGGTACAAATGAGTATGTTTTCCTATCAAAAAAAGGTACAAATTAGTTGTATATTGCTGGTTAGGGGTACACTTGTATGCACCTATATGGTCCCACCCCAGTGACAAGCATTTGTACCTTTTTAGGCACTTTCTGTACCTTTATTTCCGAGAGTGTTGTTTCCAGTATAAGACGACTTAATCAAACATGGACAAACATTGCCATAGTTACCAACCACATATCCATCATCGTAATCATACCGCCCTTCACATTTGAATCCATCTTAAAGCAATTTAAAGAATGAGATGAAGACGAGTGCTGGATATGTAGATAGTGAAGAGGCACCAAGGTCTCTACTTCCTGGGTTCCTCTGTTGTTGCCCAAGCAGGCAGACTGCAGAGATCTCTCCCTCTCATTATGTGGGCTCCTCACTCTGGGGATGCGCAGTGCAGCAGCTACAGCGGTCCAACACCCACTTCACACCTCTTCTCTCCGTTTCTGCTTTATGTGACGGCATACACATAATAAAGGAAATATCAAAGTTCAACTTTTTTTTAATTTTATTTTATTTTTTACTTGAGCTAAAGGGGTTCTGAAAATTAAAAAAATGATTCTTTAGTCGAGGCCTTCCAACTCAGCTCTATTCCTTACAGATGAACAGATTGCAATAGAAGCCTGTGACCCGCGTGATGCTGTCCAACGGCTGGTGAAATTCCGATGCTTGCTCTGTGAAGTGTCTTTGTGGCGGAGTCTCAAAACTATAAAGTGTGATAAAAATGAAAATCGCATTGAATTTAATTTAATTAAAAACACACATTCACAATTACCATGGCTAATTATTGCGATTAGTGGAATTAAAACCAGCACACATGGGTACTTATTCTGAAGAGCAGAAATAAAAACACCTTGAAGGACAGAAATGACATTCAGCAACCAATCAGTGCTTGACTTAAGCCAAAATTCCCAATGGAATATCATGGAATATCATGGAATATCATGCCGTAACAATTGACATGATCTCATATCAATGCGTAGCTCCCAGGAAGATGAGAGACGATGCAACAGCTCAAGCACTATATCTGATTCAAGGTCCTAGTGTTGGCATTTCAGGCTGCTAAGGGGACTGCCCCACCTTACATACAATCCTTGATCACTCCCTACTCCCCAGCTAGACCACTCCGGTCTGCCAGCTCTGGTCGCCTTACGGTTCCCTCTCTACGTGCACCTGGCGGTCGAGCTGCACGTTCATGCCTGTTTTCCGTTCTGGTTCCTCAGTGGTGGAATGACTTGCCTACCACTGTCAGGACAGCAGAATCCCTCCCCCTATTTCGACGCAGACTAAAAACACACCTTTTCAAACTCTACCTTAGCCCTCCCTCCTGATTTCCCCCGCCCCCCTTTCTGATATCCCTATCCCTCTTGTCTAAGTCCCCCCCCCAAAAAAATAAAATAAAATAAAAAATAAAATTGCACTTATGATGACTCTATGTTTAGAACAGCACTTCCTATGTATTTTCCTTGTTATGGACGTGATGCTTTGACTTGTGGAAGAACCTATGCACTTGTAAATCGCTTTGGATTAAAAGCGTCTGCCAAATGACTAAAATGTAAATGTAAATGTTATTAGGGTGGAAAATGGAAAGCAAAGCAAAGGTACAGTTAAAGAACAAATCTTTGACAGACTTAATAGATAATAGATAATGATTTGGTACAAAATAGAAGTTGAGCAAACGACACTGTAAAAGCATCAGATGTCACCCAAGGTCAGAGGGCTTTTTTGAGCTGGGACATGACTCTTGATTCACATAAATTGCAAATGGTTTGCAGGATTGGCAAGGAAATACAGACTTATTTAAGGTCAAGTAAACAATTGACTTTTAGCAAATCTATGACTGACATCACAGTCCACCGATCACTGCTTAGAAACGGTTGCTATGTAGAATTCCGCCAGTATCCAGCTCTGAATCTGTCTGCAGCATTGTTGTAGTTCATAGGGAAAAACACTTTAGCAACATGCTACAAAGGTTCTTTAGTAGGTGGATTAAATGTGTTTTTGGGTTAAAACTTGTAAAACAGACATGTTATCCTGAATGTCTGAAGGGGGATGTGTTATTTTTATTCAATTTCCAAAGCTGAAGTCAAACTGGGAAAGGTGTCTTGTAGATAAGACTTTGAAGATGACTAAAATCATAGCTTCAGTAACAGTCAGGACTTTTGCTAACAATCAATTTGGAGTAATTTACAGTAGTTCTAGTTTGGCTCCATTACTGTAAATGGACCTGCCACAGTCAGGTTAAACCCTATTTCAATAGCCCTGAATATAAGCGCTTATGGTCATTAACTGGAGGCTCTGATGCTATCCGTGCTGTTAAGCAATGGGTGTCCTGTCTTCAAACAAGCCCCTTCATGACTGTTTATGTTGAATTTCTGAATCAGTACGCTAGGTGCAGAGAAAATACTTTAATGGTGAGAAAATGGTGCTGAACATCTGGTTAGTGAGTGGAGATGTTCCACCTAGCACACAACCTCATAAACGTCCATACTTGAGATCACGTTGAGATGAATATACAACAACCACCCTTCCCCTTATGGGATATGACATGATTTAACGGTGCTGGACTGGGCTAGTTGTGTACCCGGTGCAATTCTCTCTTTCAAGGGCTGTCGGTGCTGCATTTTATTGTATTTTATGTTTATTTGAGGGATAATGCCAAGAGACATAGCATCATGGCTGCTAGTTTACAACAGGTTCATGTAGCTGATGTTTTGCATACAGATATTATCGCTATTGCTAGTTTCCAACTCCCGTCCCTAGCTAGGCTTTTGTATTTTTTGCATGTGCCAATGCTACACTTGTCTCACGTCCCATGCTCTATAGTGGAACTCATTTGATGCCTTGCCGTGTGGGAAGAGGTTCCACTGTAAAACCTGGTCCAAGACTGGGTATTGATCGCTCTTACACTCGCCAGCGCGTCTGAAACGGTGCCGTCACTCTGATTGGTTTTAAATATCAGATCGTTAGCTACCTGTAAACGATCCAACGCGGCACATGGATTTCTCATTCCTGTAATCTTGTTGAGGCCCTTCAAATGAAGCTCGAGCGCATGTTTCCAAGACTCATTATATCCCGGCCGCGCTGTATTTAATTGTATCGATTCCTCAGGGAGGATAAACTATGCCAAGCCGTTTGCCAAGAAATTGCAATCAGTCCACTGACAAATTTCATGGCTGAAATGAAGGGGGCATGGATCAGACACAAACAAGCCTGACCGCTATACCGTTCTAATCATGCAGCAGGCCGTATAAAGCACACAGCTCTGGCCTTTTAGAGAGCAGCGGGGTCATCCACCTTTCCCATTAACTGCCACGAAAGGAGTGGCTAATTTGGCTCATTTAACGCAGTGATTGGTTTCATTAAATCTTTAATTGCTCTGGTGGAAAAGAAACCTGTGGAACCAGGATTGTAAACTCCCGTTGTACAGAGAGTCATATTTTTTAAAGAAGCATCTAGGGCCATTTAGCCATTTAAAGCCTTGACTCAGAAAAAAAGATGACTTTCATTGGCATTAAAAAAAACTGGCACGACTGCTATTCATTCTGTATTCCCTGGAACCACGATTAGTTCTGAACACCACAGGAAGGAAACAGTTTTTCAGATGAAGAACAACCCACAGCATCAAAAACCCATTGGGAAAAGTTTTATGCTTTTATCAATATGTACTTTGAACTCCTAACTTGTAAAAAAATATATATATATTGGAACTTTTCCTCGATAATGTATCAGGGCAGCTCCTTGCTGCAATCCCTCAAATTGGGCTGAAAGTGCTAGTGGTTGAAAAGAAGCATTCATAACGAGGTCAGTGAAGGCTGGTACATGTTTGCCCTCCATAGACATAGCTGGCTGATGTCTCTGGATGTATCACCCGGGGCACGTATCGCAGGAGAAGGAGAAATAGCAGAGGGAAAAGCAGAAATGGAAGTACTGCCATGGCAGTGCTGGCTGCAGAATTTATCCAAACAGGAGTTCAGTGAGGATGGTATTCTAATGATGAGGGAGGCAGGGACATTACCTGCATGCTCAGTAATGCAGTAGCAAGAACAAGAGACTGTTAGGGCCCAGTTGATGATGGTTACCATCTCAATACAAGAAAAAAAGGATCGGCCATTTTGGAACAGAGTGAAGTAATATATGGCGGGCAATCAAAATCTGTTCCTTTGCATGGAAATGTGAAAATGGCGGACGATATAAGATCTCTCCCTTTCTCTCTCTCTCTCTCTCTCTCTCTCTCTGCATACACACACTCATGAAGAAATACACACACACACAGACACACACACCACATTATTGTTTCCAGTACAAGACAACTTCTTTATAAACAAACATGGACAAACATTACCATAGTTACTAATCACACATCCATAATCATAATCATCCAGCCCTCAGATTGCAGCACATTTCAATAAACTTCAAATCAATTTAAAGAAAGAGGTAGTGGTATGGGTATGTAGGTAGTGGAGGAGTGGAAAGGCAACAAGGTTTATATCCAGATGGTCAGGCATCTGAAATACAGTCAGACTGCTGCACCCGTGCACAAGATGCTCAGACTGAAAAAAAAAGAAGAAAACGATTAAAAACTAAAAGTATACTTAACTGTATACTGCATAAATGGATGCAATTAAATATATTAGTTGTAATTCATCCTGGATATGCATGTTCATCATATAAATTATGAATGTTTCATCAGATAAATAATAACCCCAAACATGCTGCCAGTGTTGTCTGTTTATTAATTTTTTTGCATCTTACATCCTTTTTTCTAAAGAGAGACAGTGTCTTTGTTGCAGATGCAGGAGCATAAGCGAGATGGATCACACTGTGTTTACAGTATGTCACTTTACTCATCAGCGTGTGTTTGCGGGTGGGGAGAAGGAGATCAGAAGGGCCACAGGCTTCCCTTTTCAATTGCATTATTATTTTTAAACCTTAACTGTAACACTGTCCAACCTGCATATTTTACAAGCACCACCATCTATTTATCTGCAGTAAACATTATCGTACACATCCCTTGAAAAAAACAACAACACATACCCATGCACATTATACCGTGCTTTTGATTACGCTGTGATTTCTTTAATGAAACTCTGACAGTGGCGTTTGTCCTGAAATGGCCGCCTTTCCAACGACTGAAATAATTTTAGAAAGAGCTATACGGGCCTGCGCTACTGACAGTGTTTGTTTAACCATATGTATTTATATTCCTCTGCCATCCCACGATACTAGCATGCGATACCATGTTGACCATTCTCGCTTCAACCTTTCACAGGGAGAGGAACTTGTCAGATAGTGATTTCAGAAACCACAAAACTCAAAATCACATCCTCTGGAGCTTTCACACCATCGAGGCTGAGCTGAGCTGAGCTGAGGTCAGCGGGTCCAACAGAATTAACTGAAACCAAATTAAAAGCTAAAAATAAATTCCATTTGCAATCTGTTTTTCTCACGCCGTTCATGTGGACCGATACCACACTGCTCCATATTTTAGTCCAGTGTATTCTGGGTAACCATATATCATAATACTTGGTATATGTTATATTTACATTTAACATTTTTGTAATTTGGCAGACGATTTTAATGCAAAGCGATATAGAAAAGCTGAGTGATCTGCTGTTCATCTGTAGAACACATTTATTATTCTACTGTAAATATTATTCAGAAGATGCAAGTGAATTGACCAACACATATTCCCATACCAAATATACTGTCCATAAATCACAATAATTACAACAAATGGTATATTAATCAACACAGGGGCACAGGGCAGAGCCTAGCTTTGCTGAAGTGCACATTGGGTTACCGACCATGTAAACTGGGCTTGAGGGGTCTGATTCCCAAAACGCAAGGCCTGTCATGATGGATTCAGGCCGCGTTATTGCAAGGCTTCTAAAGGAGGTTCGTGTCAAAGTGCCGATCGAGGACATTGGCTTCATTAAACAAGTTTCTGTCCTCGACTTGCTAATGAATCATTTGACTTGAGTGGAGCTGAGTGCTGTCCGTTGGTATTTGTTTATCCTGCCCATGCTGATGAAAATGTAAATGACTATACGCATTTTATTAGTCTCTTACGTTTTCATGAAGAAAAGGGGGATTTTTTTAATGAACTGGTGACTTTATTTTTGCCTCTATTTGCTGAAAGGCTAATTGAATATATTGCAGCTGATCTATATACTGTACAATTATAAGATAATTCTATAGGTTGTCCAATACACTTTAAAGCTAGATACAATTCAATGTCTGGGGCACCTCAGCACATACAGTAACATGGTGGTTGGTCACACTTTCTAGGTGTTTATATGCAATTTGCAAAAGAGGGCATTGAAGTAACACAATGAAAGTATGAAATATGTCCGTTCTTTAGTTTTGGAGAAGTAAGCATTTTCGTCCAACTGGTTGAGAATGTTCTTCTAGTAGTATGTCACATGAGGATAACCATTCTCCTTATCCCTCCCTATAACTCGTGACCCACAGTTTGCCTACAGGAAAGAAGGGGCACGTCATAGCTAATTGACAGTTCTCATTACCAGGCCCAGACAGTTCCCACTTTTATAGTGGGAAATTTAGGCTTAGAAATATAATTTTTCAAATGACAGAATAATAGAAAAATTATGCACATTTATTTTATTGTTGCCTAAAGACAACTGGCAAATGTCACATTCAACCACCATGTTACTTCTTTAAAACATTTCTTCTCTGCAGTGCCTTTGTTGTACCTCGCTCTGGATAAGAGCATCTGCTAAATGCCTGTAATGTAATGTTAAGACCCCATCCACAGAGCTACATGGTTTGATGAGTGTATCAACAAGGGTCTCTCTAGTCCAGATACTGGTACCACTCCACAAGCAGCGGTGTTATTTATTAACACCCTTTTAAGTTACATTACATTACATTTTATTAAGTTTTATCCGAAGTGACAAACAAAAGAGTGCATATCAAGGTCACACACCAAACAACCGAACACATCAGATAAGGTACAATTCATATAGGACTGGTTTTAAGGCCATGAACATAATGTCCTGTACACGAGGTTAGATAGGCCCAGTCTCTAACTGCCATACCAAGACAACTACAACTTAAGGAACTACAGTACTGAGACAAATTAAAAAGTCCTAGATTAAGATATGAAATACAAAGGGCTAAAGATAGACAGGTGGAAAAACAAGTGACAATAGATTAGGGGACTCGTGAAGCGATGAGTCTGTGGTGGAAAATGGGCAGTGAGTGAGCAGTTCTTATGGGGTCGGGGAGGGCGTTCCATCACTGGGGAGCTAGGGTGGAGAAGCTCCGCAGTCAGGACAAGCGAGAAGCGTTCACACAGCCGGGCAGGATGAGCAAGTCGGCCTGTGGTCGAGCTGGTTTAAGTGTTTTAAAAAAAAATTGTACAATACCTTTAAACATACCATATACTGTAAATCCTTTACAGGATACATTTTTACAGGAGTTTCTGCCTTTTCCTGGGGATAGAGTATGATTTTTCCCTTGAGTACTCTCTGTACAATGCATTGTGACTGTACAAAAGTAATGTTAATTGATTGATGCACTGTATTAGCACTGAAAGGGAGAGTGGGAAAGTTATTCTTAGGCCTGCTGGTCAGCATGACTTTGAACAGCACCGCTTCTTTGATCCCTAAGATGTCTTTCTCTGTGGTTTGCACCCAACTGTGAGCCTGCCCGTCACACCAGGACCCATGGCAGGAGGGCGCGAGGAGGGTATATGAGGTGAGAACTGGAGGTGTGTGTGTGTGTGTGTGTGTGCGTGCATGTGTGGGTCTACAATTAAAGCTCTTCTGCTACATAACCCCTCTTTGTCACGATTGTATTGCTTACAACAGAATTAACATGAACATTTTTAGACAGATACATGCTGCTAAACCCACAGCTTAAAAACACATGTACGTATGATACCTGTACCAACAGTTGAAATTAAGTTTTGAATTTAATTTGCTTCATTAGCAAACCAGAATTGCACAAAATCAACAACATTATAAAATCAATGCAATGAAAAAGGCAACACTTTTCGGCACGTAAATAGCTGAATGAAATTGCTATTTAAGTATGTGTCTTTGTTTACTCACCTGGGGAATTTGGGCATTTGAAATACAGACCAGAAACATCTTTAAATATATATTGTATACTATTTTATAATTAAAGTCATCCACCCATGGCTTGTAGAACTGAATAATGGGATTTTATAAAAAGAAAAAACAATGGAATAGGACCTCACATTTTCCATCAGTAGTCACGGGTTAGGACAAGCCATTTTAATGATATTCAGTGCAGTTCAGCTTGTAACAGTCATTTTGGAGTTACTGTAAGCGATTGCACCCGTCTGGGAGTGCCTAAGAAGCACTTAAGTTCTTCCAGTCAGGATCAGGCTCTGTGCTAATTGCTGCATTTATTGTATTTCAGTTCTGAAAGCAATTTGTCTTTATTAATTAGATGAATGCAGATTTTGTTAAAATACAGCGTCCCGGTAATTAAAGCCTAAATGGAGAGTAAATGTACGCTGTTTCTTAATGCACGGGCAGACCATTAATAAACACTCAACGCAGGGGCGGGTATTGGGGAATTACTGCAGATCAGTTACAGTGAGTAGATGCTTTCTGAGAAATGTAAGGAGACACATACAGAACCTCAGATATGAGACAACACACACACACACATGAACACACACACTCACACTCCTATGTTCCAGATCTGGACCCTGCTGATGCTGGCTGTCATTGGCAGTCCTGCAGGAAGACACATAATTGGCCAGAGTGTCAGACAGGTATGTTTCAGGTTTCAGTTGGCATGGTAACCCTCTCCCTGGTGAAGAGCATTCACTTCTACAGCACCTGCAGTCTGTCTGCAGCAGTTGTGCAGTCGCTGGAGGCAGCCCCAGTGACAGACTGCAGGTTGCTTCGGGAGGCTGGAGCAACACACACACACACACACACACACACACACATACACACACAGGGACACGGACACACACACACACACACACACACACAGACACAGACACACACAGACAGACACGCACAGACACAGAGACACAGACACACACACGCACACTCACAGGGACACATAGACACAGAGACACTGAGGGAGACACACACATACACACACACACACACACACACACACACACACACACTGAGCTATGGGCTTCATACAATGAGCAGTCCCAAACACACACAAATGCACCGGACAAACAGACACAGAGACACAGGGACAAACAGACACACTGAAATTGAAGGGGGAGTTCAGACTTGGTGAGATGTTGTTGACACAATACCATGTCATCTCTGGTGAAGGAGAAATGTTACTGTGTTTCTATGTGGAGTTTCTATGGTTCTGCGATGATGTACTGATTAGACACTTAAAACTCTGAAAACTCTTTGTGTCACTTAGAAAGCTGCACAACATAAAATGTATTTTTCTTAGCATGAAGACATTAAATGATTTGTTCAAAGGTATCCTGAAAAGAAGCACTCTCCTTAGCTTTTGTGCTACAGCGCAAAGTACTTCACATCGCAATATGCCTTTGTGTGTGTTTGACAGCAGGAATTTTATCTGTCTTCTACTGAACTGTTTCCCAGCGAGTGAGGATTGGTACTTGGCATTTTGCAGTGTCAAGGGCCAAATTCGAACAATCCCCGCTAATCCAGTTTTAGGCTGTTCTTGTCTGACCAAGACCCATCAAAGATCATTGTTGTGTATCAGACCCAATCAAATCAAATGTAGAGCAATGGGTGAAGTTATCTCCAACAAACAAAATGGCTTCTTTTATTTCGGCATGCTACCCACTCAATGCCTTCCCCCGAAATGATACAGCATTATTGATGAGGTCTGCCGCTCTACAGTGACTCATCCTGAATGTCATTCTCACACACAGACACCACACAACTAGATACTTGCACTGATACGCATACTCACAGCATGAGAATGGGGACGGCCTGTAGCGTAGTGGTTAAGGTAAATGACTGGGACACTTGAGCAAGGCCCTTAACCCTGCATTGCTCCAGGGGAGGATTGTCTCCTGCTTAGTCTAATCAACTGTATGTCGCTCTGGATAAGAGCGCCTGCCTAATGTAATGTAATGTAATGTAATGTAATGTAATGGGACAAGCACAGTCACATTATACTTGGAAAGATGCTGCTGTTGAGGCAGATTCACTAGCTGTTTGAACATGCACATTTTCAGGCTACACGTAATTTCTTTTTCTATTAATAAACCAACAATTAAAAACATAACCCTTCTCTCCAGACCTTTGTTTTGCAGGTCCTCTGGCATGCACCATAATGGTGGCACTGATTAAATTATAACTTTACTTATTTATCAAATGGTGTTTGCTCATTATAGTATTACAGGATCTAGGACCACATACGAAGTGGGCCAGATCTGATATGAAAAGATCAGACTTTTGTGTTCAGACGGCTCAGAAAAAATCCCTATCACATGCAGGCAAAAAAGAAAAGAAAAAGCTAGAGTCTAATTTGGGCCACTGTAATCTGAGTCCATAGTTTCTTTAATAGCACATGGCTGAAACTTCAGATATTCAGCCAGAACAAAAATACACCAGGAAAGTTACAAATATTAAAATTAATATCATATCTAATTTATATAGCACAGCATGCTATATAAATATGAGAAAATAGTGATCTTTCACTAAAATGAATTACTTCCACAGACATGGAACTCATGCATTTTAATGAAGGGAAGAGCAAGCTGAAACATTCATTAGATTTTATACTGTTTCAGTATTTTCAAGGAGCCTACAAGAGGTGGGGAAAGGGGTTAAAATAATATAGTGTCTGGAATTGCATTAAATCCCCCACATACAAACTTTTTGGAACACCTACTCACTATGCATTATAAATGAAAACAAAATAAAAGAGCATCACAATTTCACTGAGGAAGGCAAAAAGTTTAAAACTTTTAGCTGTACTGCAACTAAAAAAATGGAGTGTGGATCTTTTACAAATGTAACATTAATACAAATGGGGATGGAATAGTCTTCCATATGGATGTCAACAATATACACTCAGTGAGCTCTTTATTAGGTAGACCTGTACACCAGTTTGTTAAACCAAATATTGAATCAGCCAATCTTGGCTGATTAAATCATGGTCAAGAGGTTCAGCTGTTTTTCAGACCAAATGTCAGAATGGGGAGAAATGTGATCTAAGTGACTGCTGATCTCCTTGGATTTGCACACATAAAAAAACAAACAACATTCAGTGAGAAGCAGTTCTGCAGGCAAAAACGCGTTGTTCATGGGAGAGGTCAGAGCATGCATTACAACAGTGGCATGCAGAAGAGCATCTCTGAACACACAATGTCTAAAACCTCTAAGTCGATAGGCTACAGCACCAGAAGACTTAATGAGTCGAAAAAATAAGTCTAATAAATACCTAATAAAGTAAGCACATTAATATGCTCACAGTGACAGCTGTTAATACTGGGTTTTACTGTTCAGTTTTAGTATATCTCTTTCAGGTTGGGCCATGGCTATCATACATTGCACCAGGGCAGTATTGTCTCCTGCTTAATCTATTCAACTCTAGATCGCTCTGGATAAGAGCATCTGCCAAATGCCATTAATGCAATGTAATGTAATGTAACACAACTGGGTTAACATTAATGCACCTCATTACTTCCATTCTAACAATATATTAATTCGTTGCACAGTAAGACATAAGGTGTTAATTTAACATTTCTGCAGACATTATTCTATTAATATGTACTTTCTAGGCACAGAGTGAGGCAACGGAATCCATCCTATGATTCCCTCACTGTGCCAGGTGTGGCCCATTTACGGGGTTTATGGGCACTCCAGAGACGAGGCCATGATATCAGCAGTCATTCACCCCAGGCCCTAATGATCATAATAAGATTAATATAAGATGAAGTACAGAATACACTTAATCTTATATTTAAGCATAATCATTATGCTTTCATTCTGCAAGTGATAAAAACAATAAGCAAGAAGAAACCTATGTTTAAGCATGAACAGTGCAGCCACGCCCCTTCAATAATGCATGTTTATGATTTTGGACAGGTATCTTTAAAAATGCTCATTTTGATGAAAAGTTGCCATCAGAAAATGGATTATGTGAGACGGGTGCATGGGGGTTGGACCCACAATGCACGACTCAGAAACAATGGTTAGATAAAGTCCCGGCAGGGCTTTATTCGGGACGAATCCCAGGAGCATAGTCAAAACAAGTCCATACACGTAGATCCAGCCAAACAAACACTAAACAAACAAAAAGCACGGTGCCGAGGGAAGAGGCAAACTCGTAGTCGGTAGACGTGCAGGAAGGTCCGGTAGAAGGAGAGCCGTCAGCGGGGCAGAAGTACAGGCGGACGGCAGGCAGAGTCGTAGTCGAGGGCGATGCGGAAGTCGAAACCATGAAACAATCAGCGAGGCAAAAGTACAAAACGGTAGGCGAAGACGTGGTCAAAAAACAAACAATGGTCAACGAAACAGAAATCAATGAACGATGGTCGGTAAAACAGGCTTGGAGCGTAACGTGAATCAATCAATCAGTACTAACGCTCAAGAGTTGCGTAGTAAACTAGAGGCAGACAATTTTGCAGTGAACAGTAGCGCGACTGGGATATAAATGCAGGTGTAGACAGGTGTAGACAATTAGTTAGAGCGTAGCAAGGAAATGGAAAACAGGTGCGATGGATGACAAGTTTAACAAGGTAATTAGTAATCGTTAGTAATAAACCTATCCTGCCCTAGCATTAGTAAATTAGTAAATGACATGCACGAGAAACGTAAGGTAACATGAACACATGATTAGTTTGTTAGTTCTACCCAATCCTGATCTAGCGTTAGTAGTTTTAGTAAATAGACAAATGGAAACAATTAGGGTGTGAATGACAGAAAGAGAGAGAGAGAAAAAGCGGAACGCAAGGTTTGCGGAAAGACATGTAAAAGTGTATGTTGAAAACAACACTTTTATCACTTATATTCTGTATAAACAAAACAACACTTTTATCACTTATATTCTGTATAAATATTGTATATTGAGTTATTGTTCTCAATTATAATTACCTTTGATTGCTTTAAATAATAGTTAATTTTGTAGTTCTCTTTTCTTTGTTAAACTTTCCTTTTAACTTTTTCTATAATTTGTATGCAATGGTTTCTGACCATTGTGTCTCTTGGGTGAGGCTTCCATATAAGCCCAATAGGGTTTCATGTCTCACCTTGCACATTTTAAACTGTGATGATCTCTTTTTTGTTGTCTGTCTTTGCTATTGTGCAAAAAAAAAAAAAAAAAAAACAGTAACCAGTCTCCGTAACAATAAACATAAATCAAAACATAACACAAAACGAAACTAAGACGATAACCACTCAACATAACAAGGTAATATAATCGTAACGAAACATAACTAGACATGACGAGAAAATAAATCGTAACAAGAAATAAACAACATGACGAACCTAGACTAACATAATACATGATAAGTCAATACAAGACTAAGACAAAATGAATAAACATAAAACATGGCGAGACAGACCTGAAACGTGACATTATGTGATCAAAAACAACTTTTGGTTAGCCATATTGATTGGGTTAGCCAAAAAAAATAGTATTTAGTCAATGGATTATTAATTAATCTTTCTGTTGACAGTCTGAGGACATACAGATGATGATGGAAATCCATAATCTGTATCTCTGATCAGCTTCTGCGCAAACACGTCCTAATTAAATGCACATGACCACTGAGCTCTGGGCTTGGTTCAACCAGCAGCCTCAGAACTACACACACATGCACAGTCCACACACAAACACATACACACACACACACATGCCCGCCAACACACTCGCACATACACCCAAAGTCCCGTGCACACTTTACACGAGTCGTTGCATTTTCCCGGTTATTGATTATGTATGCATTCATGTGAGAACACATTGATGATTCGCTTTGCTTAATGCTCATTTCTGTCTCATGCTGATCTCCAGGTGACGATCATCAGCGTGCCGGTAAGACTCTGGCCTCTTCTTGTTTCTTCTCTCTTGGGTAGGGGGAAAAGATATGGGATACTCTCAAATAGAATTTTACTCGTTATGGTATGCATAGCTATCTGTCAAAATGCGCTTTAAGTCGGTAAGTAATCCCTCTAAACATGAAAAGAACCTAATTAAGGAGAATTAACAGCTTGTTAAAATTCTTGGATTGCAATTCTGGGTGGAACAATAACCAGCATACACAGGGGTACAGGAGTTTGGGAAGCACTGCTTGAAAGAAATGTGCTCTTCTTGGTTGGTAGTCTTCGAGGTCTTCAGATCTGACTGAACAACATATCCTGCTCTGTCTCTCTCAGTGAGACACGGGAGTGAGATTCAATGACGGAAATTAAAACTCGATGCCAGTTTAAGCACATCCCAAGGACGTTTGTGGAGAGACCTGATGCCCAAGTTATTTTTAGAAACATTTCTGTATTCTTGCTCCCCTGCAGATCAGTTTGAATTATAACCCACAAGTGCCTTGGCTGCCATTTTGTCTCTATTCCTTGGAATTTGCCATAAGACTCTGGTGCTGAATCCCAGGACAGTGGGTACGGTTTTGATTACCATTTTAAAGGTGAGTACACCCTCTGGAGCAAAATAACTGCCCAACTGACAGTCCTCTGAGGCTTGTTTCATGGACTTTCAGATATACAATCCATTAGTTCTCCAAGACTCAGATGCAAATAGTTTGGGGGCAGGCAATAGAGATGGCCAGTAGCCATTTTAGTCCTAGCATTCATGTGCAAGGCATTGTGGGATTACTACCTGACATAAGTACCTGATGATGAGGGCTATCAAAACACATGGGTTATAATTTCAATAGGGAGAACAGTTGTCAATGTTTGGAAATAGTATGATAGCAGAAATAATAAATAATTAGGCAGTGGAAGAATGAAAAAACATACTCTTTTAGAGCCAAATCAGGGGAGATGTTGCTACGAGTTTATAGATTAAACTTGTTCACAGCAAGCACTGAGTTAAGGACTACACAAATATGACAATTTCAAACAATAGGTCCTGGTCTGACTGTGTATCTTGTGATGAGAAAGGGAAAAAAAACTTTAAAGCCAGTTTTCTCAAAGCTGTAGTTTGTGAGAACACAATATTCAAACAGTCATATCTCCAGAAATATCATCTCAATGCTCACTCATCGAGCCTGTAGCCAAGTGGCTCAGGTACATGACAGGGACCTGCAAGGTTGGTGGGTCAAGCCCTGGTGTGGCCGAGATAAGATCCACACAGCTCCAGAACCCCACATTGCTCCAGGGGGGATTGTCCCCTGCTTAGTCTAATCCACTGTAAGTCACTTTGGATAAAAGCATCAGCTAAATAACATGTAACATACGTCAGTGTGTATGCTGTGTTTGGGTTTGTATGGAGGCACAGGGTAGTCGCTGGCCTCTGAAAGTTCAGGTGGAGTAGTTGGAAATGCCTGAGGTGAAATGCTGTGAAGGTACCATGAAGGCATATTAATATCTCAGCATCATATCTCCCCAGAAGATTGAAAAGTTTTTGTATTTATTTTGGACCCAGCTGAACATGCAGGTGAAGCTTGACTTGCCCTGGAGGAATCCCCAGGTGTGCATAAATTTACGGGACTTATATTGCTGCAGTTAGACTGTTGTATGATTACTGTATTTATTGTTTATTTGTGCCGTTTCCATTTCCTATTTTCTTACTTATGATAATTATGTATACATGTATGATTAATCTATTCCTGGGCTGTTTTCTAGGGCTCAGACTGAGAATAGAAGGTTCTGAAAAAATCGAACAAGTATCCTTTAACCTATTCACAGAGATTCTGATCTACCCAGTTAAGAGCGACCGCAATCACATTCATTATTCAGGAAGGGGTGATGAGGCTAAATCCAGTCAAAGAGGGCAGTGAATAATTTACCAGCGCCTGGAAGATTTGTACACAGCCCCCACCACCCCCCAAAAGAAATAAAAAAATCAGAAATCAAACAATGCAGACTGCTTTGTGGCCCCTTACCAGGTCATTACAGGGTGCCCTTGTTAATCATGACTGCCATCCTGTTTGGACATCCTTTGCAAATTCTTGAGCAAAGAGACAGGGTTTCAATCAAAACCACAAGGCCTAGATTCAATCAACGTTTGTCCTTAGGTCTGACATTAACAGATGCAACTGTTCGCTCAGTATTAAAGTTAACAGGCACACGCCTTGACCTAGGTTGTCAAGAAGAAAAATTGCAGCAGAAAAACCAAAGTAGGCTAAACGTCAAACCGTTGCGGTGTCAAAATTGATAATCCCAAAAAACCGGAATGCGAGCGAATACAATAACAGTTGAAAGAAAAATGCGAAGCAGCACTTCTGCCAGAATGCGGCCCCACCATGTCCGTGCGCTGAAGAACGAGGCCGCGTCCGTTCGAGCGTGGGGAACGCCAGGTGCTCTGTGCTCCTGTCGAAGACGGCGGTGTCAGGACGGGTCAGTGTCAGAGGAATCCTGGCATGCTGCAGGATATCAGACAGGAGTGATGCGAGGAGTCTAGGGACGATCCCGGTCCAGAAGGGACGATGGGGAGAGTAAATTGAGCATTTCCTTTCCTTTATCTGGTTCAAACGACCAGCGGTCGATGACCAGAGGGACCGTGGAGAACAGACACTTGGTCAAATAAATATTTGAAATACTTTTAACTCTTTAGCTATTGGCCGAAATGGACCCTGCGGTCCTCTCAGAGAACTGTTTCTTATAACATGATCAATAATTCATAAGCCTGTTCTTTAGACACCACACTTTTATTAGTGTCTAAATGGTAACCACTTGCACTATTTACTTGACCCGGTGGAGATGTGTGCTACTACATTTGTATATTTGGATGCTTGTTAAAATACATGGAAAGCCATTTCTCAAAGGATAAGTAATAAGCTCATAATCACTACATTGAATGCAAGGTAGGGAACTTAAAAAGTGTTGGCTGCACCCTGCAGAGAATTTTGAGACAATTTCAGGAAAAAAAAGTCAGTAAAGGAAATAAAGTTTGATTGGCTGACTGTGCTCTGCACGGTCTGTGGCGTTGATTAGCCAGCTGGAGAGATGTGAACATCAGCTGGCAGTGTATCAATCTGAGGAGAATGTTTTATGTAAATGCAAACTCAATCGGAAAGCAAAGCAGTCGCTGTGCAGTGTCTTGGCTCACATAAACCAATTACTCCATCCAGGTCAATGGCAAAGACTGTTAAAGCTTAACCTCCATATTAAACTTAGATTAGATGTATATTAGACACCATAAAACAGCACTTTCTGAACCTCCCATTGGCCAGAATTAAATGATCCATCCAAAGTTATTCGTTGGCAGTACGTACAGTATTTGCACCATTAGACTCCATCTCAGATTACAGGATTAAGGCAAGGCATTTACAAGTACAATAGGTAAGATTTTTTGTGTTAAAACATTGTTACTAGACCATTGTAATTGCATTCCTATCATTTAAAAAGGCTCACTGACATGTTGACTCACCCTCTGCCTGTGTTTATAGTCCTTAAATTCGGGTTTCAATATATACAGTTGATGTCCCGACACTCTGTACCAAAGTATTCTATAACTGTTCAATGATTCAAGCTCATTGGTTGAAAATTGGTTCTAATTGCCATAGCCAATGACGTTTCAACGTCCGCGTGTTTACAGAGAAGGGTGAAGGATAAACGCCATTGTGGTTTGAAGGTGTTGCTGACCGTTAGAAGTCCGAAATTACCGATTGTACCTTTAAGTTTGGATGCTCTGGTGAAAAAGATTGCTCTGTCAGGCAGCAGTCTTCCGTATGCCTGGAGAAGCGAAACGGGGGGCAAGGGACCATTCTCGACCAGGCCCTCACCACCAGCTCCCTGCCTGTTAATACAGCTGCCTGGCCCTTCATGAAACATTCAGAGCAAAGACGAAAACTCAGCCGAGGGGCCCTGCTGTTTGATGATCTCCGTGGCATTTAGAAAGCAGGAGAACCCTTTCCTGGCAAGTTAATTAAAGATCCCAAGCAATAGTTCCTCTGGATTGCCCTTAATTTCTACAAAAGGTCATGTTTGGTTTACATAATTTCTGACAGACTGACTTATTACAGTCTGTAGAATTTCATGCAAGAAAGAAAAGAGCGGGTAAAGGGTGGGGAAAAGAGACAGAAGGAAAGAGGGGAAATTAAGATCTGGGAATATAAACTAGCATCTGTCTCCGAGAGCCAGGAGAACTCACTTGTACTCGTGTAATGCTGTTTTTGCGCCTTCAGTTTTGAATGCACACCCTGCATCCTGGAGGGGTGCCAGTGAAAACGTTATAGTCACAGAAAACACCCGTGTTTAAGGCCCCACACTGCTCTTAGCAACAGCTTCCTCATCTGTTGGGAGCATGTGCATCCAGCGTGAACCTTCCCGAGATACGCCTCCACTCGTGCAGAAAGATTTTATGTGTTTCTGCAACTTACATTTATTGGAAATTAGAGCACATTCATACAAGATACATATTCACCAAGCAAGCTTGAGTCATTGCATCAAGTACACCTTTTCACCCCACACATATTTTAATGGGATGTATGGAGTGCACCACCTACAACATGGCAGTTACAATTTAGCATCTTGACATGACAAACTACACTAACAGTAGATTCAATATAAAAACACACATTTAGTCATTTACAGCGTGTACATTTACGTATGACTCATTTACAATAATGGGTTTGTATAATTGGGTAGAAAATGGAGATAGACAGAAGGGGACATTGAATGTGAAAACAATGTCTAACACAGAACCAACAGCTTTACTGAAGCCAGTGGGAAAGGATCAAGTTGCCATGTGACTTATTGGGTTCTTACAATTATTTAATTTAGTTAATTGCAAAGTACTTACTGGGTAAGCACACAGCTACTTGTATAATTATTAGGTATGCACTTTTATTTCAGTGGTAAGTGCTATGAAACAAAGTCAGTCAGTACCATATGTAAGTACTATGCAAGTACGTTTTACAGCCCACTTCATAATACTTACCTCTGAAATCAAAATAGTTACCTAATAAGTACTTAGCATTTACCTAGTAATTACTATGTAAGTAATGGGCTGTTAAATAAAGCAATACCAATAATTACTCTCATTTTCCTTTAATGTATCTGGAAAAAGAAATCAACCATTTTCTTTCACAAATGACTAGTTTGGAATCTCTTTCAAATCATACAATGCCACTTGATCAGGAGGTGTCACAACAATTTGGGTGAGGCAGACACGTATTGAAAGTGAGAGTAATGATTATTGTGACTCAGGTTTGAAGTTATTTAAGGATAAAAGTCTTACACTTCAGAAGCAGAAGCCATTGACAATTGTCAAATGACAATTGACAAATCTTGGTAAGACATGGGCCAGAACAACAACATGTCTACAAATTTGTGTGGAAATACCAGGAGATCAGCAGTTTCTCAGATACTCAATCCACCCTGTCTAGCACCAACAATCACTCCATGGTCAAAGTCACTTAGATCACATTTATTCCCCATTGTAACATTTGGTCTGAACAACAGCTGAACCTCTTGACTGCGTCTGCATGCTTCTATGCATTTGGTTGCTGCCACACGATTGTAGTAGAGTTGAAACAAGAGCGCAATTGCAACATATTCTCCTACGCTTGTGCTATTGCATTGCGATCTGAGCCATAGTGATGACATTTGTCTCGCATTGGCCTTCAAGAGGTTTTTCCAAGTAAATACTTGGCACAGTACTCACATCGTATGAGTGAAACTTTAGTAGTTTTGCGAGGTCATGCAGAAGTGCACCTGTTGTGTTGTCTCCTAATGCAGGCCGGGATAGTGAGTCTGCTGGCATGGCCTGATAGTCCATTTGATATTGTATTAAAAGATTAATCATCACCAGAATGTAGTGCTCCCCAAAAATACACATGTTTTTTTATGACATAGCCGACATGGCTAAAAAAGTTAAATACATGCTTTGAAATGTGTGTCACCTCTTGTACAGCACGGGCGCCCTCGCTGTGATCCAATGATGAGGATTTAAAAAATCGTTTTTTCCGTCTCCAGGTTCACAAGATGAGACAGTTCTCAGTCCAGCCCAGAGGCTGCATCTCGCTGCGGTGGCCTACTTCCCGTCACCTGGCTCCTTTTTCCCCACTCATACAGACGGAAGTGCATCCAGGCACAGGTGCGTACAGCGATAACTTGACCCGAGCCGACGGGATGCGGTGGTTAATCCTAATTCCGCCACAGCGTTCCCGAGGATGCTATTAACAGGTAATTGGGTTTGGGGGGCGATCTAAATTTGGATTTGCGTATCTCCTCAGTTGTTCTCCCTCTGGAAATCCCACTGAAAAGCAACTTCAGGGAATCTGCCAGGGACAGGAGCCAGCGGCCTGCCTTCGACAGGCAAAAAAGTTGATGCTGTTTATAGTAAGTACCACATACTTACTATACACACATTGTGCATTGTGCATGGCACAAATCCTGGATTTAGAGGAGCCCCTCTTAATTGCCAAAATACATCAAAACCTATTGTGGAATGTTCACTTGTCCCAAGTGGTTCCATTCCACGCTGCAAATTCTCCGTCAAAATAAGGTCATTGATAACATCTAGAAATTAACTTTTTCCCTGTCCGGTCACCAAATTACTGTTAATATTAGGGAAATTGATATTTTTAAAGAGCATTGTATTCACACTACTGTCTGAGGCTGGTGGTTGGTAACACCCTACAATGTTAAGACCCTCATCTTCTTCCCCAATAAGCTTAATCCAAACATCCACACTAGGCCTGAGTTGGTCAATTTCTGGAATATCTTGGACACTTTTAGCATTTAAACAAAGACATTTCAGTTGGTTGCTTCTACACATCCTCTCCCATTCCCTTACTACCTGCTGTCCCAAGCCACCATTACCAGAATTTTGCCTTGAAAACATTTGATTAGTGCACTCACCATTATATGTAGCCAGGCAGGGTGGTTTGACTGTCTCAGAAATTGCTGATCTCCTGGGATTTGCACACATAACTGTCTCTAGGATTTACAGAGAATGGTGCAAACAAAAAAAAACATCCAGTGAGTGGCAGATCTGCGGGCAGAAACGCCTTGTTAATGAGAGAGGTCAGAGGAGAATGGCTAGACTGCTTCATACTGACAGGAAGGTGACAGTAACTCAGCATGCTGTACTACAGTACTATGCAGAAGAGCATCTCTGAACACACGTCAAATCTCTGAAGTGGATAAGCTACAGCAGCAGAAGACCAATAAGTGAAAAAAAAGTTCAATAAATACCTTATGAAGTATGTGCATATATCATATAGGAGTAATAGATAATTGGCCACATTAGTATATGCTAAGATATAGTATGCAGTGTATTTTTAATAGTATAATATTCAAAGTTGTCCTTTATTAATGAGCAGCATGCTTTCAAACGTGACATGTTCATGAAAAATACAGTCGATATGTAGAAACCGTGCTGATATTTTCCGCACGGGTGTGTAGTGTTTCACGGATTTGTATTTGCTTTCATGCAACTGATTTTTGGACCCATCCTGAGATTGTCTGTTATAACTTGAGCTACATCACAAATCACTTGGCATTCTGGTAAATCACTAGGGAGACTTGGGAACCGTGGGATTAAAAAGTGCACCACCGGGAGGTCTTGACTAAATCTGCAGATGCACAATTGGACACTCCGCCTGTGACCTCAGTGCAGGAAGCTAGTGTCCCCCGCTGACCGCGGGGAAGAGGAGCTGATGAAAACAGGAAGGGCATGGAAAAAGAGCAGAACCGTCCTCCTCTGGCTCAAGTCTGCAGCTAGGCCCTGCTCTAATGAGTTCATCTCATTTCTGGACTCAGCATTGCCCCCTTCTGGTTAATGCCATGTATCACATGTTGAAGTTCTGCGTGCGTCGTGAACAGCCTTTTATTGTTTTTAAACCAGGTAAGGAAAAAAAACTGCTAAAATCTGGACCTGGACACACACACACACACACACACACACACACACACACACACACACACAAACAGACATAGACACAGACACAGACACACACACACACACACACACACACACAAACAAACACACAGACAGACAGACACACACACACACACAGGCGCGCACACACACACACACACTCACACACAGACACACACACACACACACACAATGAGTTTAAAATGCCATGAGCACAGAGCGTGTGAGCTCTGCTGGGCTGAAAGGGTCAGTCAGACTCCCACCGGTCAGCCCCTGTGCATTTGGAGGGGCTCAATTTGAGCATCCTCACTTCAACATCTTTGATTAAGCTCACATTATTTTTCCAGACTTGAGAAAGGATGGACTTGTCAGTGCTGACCTTTGGTGGAACCCAGGGGGACTATTTACACAGTCCCACATCCCTGCCTCCTGGTCTAAAGCCATCTCCCTGTAACTCTGAGGGAGAAAGAAGCATCCTGCAAAAATAAGAGTCAACTGAACGTGTGCCTCTAGGTGTGTTTTAAACCAAGCTACTCCACATCCTAATTTCGCTAATTAGCTTATTATCTGAACCAAGCAGGTAAAATAATGAGTGATATCAGGTGGTGTAGAGCACGGTTGGAGCGAATACCTGCAGACACTGCAGCCCACAGGACGTGGAGTTGTGTAGGTTTAAACTGGTTTAAACATACAGGTGTATTCTGTCTTTTTTTTCTGTGTATGCGCATCTAGGTGCATATGTTTATATGATTTAGATAATGTAGAATATATACGGATTATATCTATGAATATACCCATATATTTATATTGTTTGTTTATTTATTCAATTTAATTGTATCACTCGAAGGCTCATTATGTCAGCGATCGTTGTTTGATATTGGGGCCACACAGAATCTTCTGGGAGGGAGTTGTCAGGTGGATGACAGACTGAGTCACACATCGCTGTGAAAATGGAGTCAATCTCTCCCCACGGGGATGTGTCTCCGGCACCAAACTCTCTCGGTCACACACGGCCCCGAAAAAACCTTCCCCCCAAACTTTCTGACTTGTGCTTGATGAAATGCTCCTTTCTCAAAAAGCAGAATATGACATTTTCATTGAATTATTTATTGGCTTAGCAGACCCTATCCGAGAGTGACATCCCGGTTTCGCCGCAAGCCTATAATCCCTTGGAAAAAAAAAAAAGAGAAAAAGTTGGATTTTTCCTTACTGGAGAAATTGATGCATCATTTAAGGGCACAACAGCATATCTCCAGCCCCTCCAGCGCCCCCCCCAACAGTTCTCCACAGCCCAACGCCTGCACTCTGCCTGCTTATCTTCCAGCGGTAATGAAATCCCGTCGGTTAGATATTATGTATTGCTTTTACCGGATGGTTGGCTGTGTACTATCGTGTGCCTGCAGGGGGCAGGGGCCCAACTGAATATGGGCGAGGCAGGAACGAAAGAACCTCCAGACTGTCCGGGGCGGGGGCAAACCGAGCATGCAAATCGCTGCCCTTTCTGAACGAATGAGTGAAAAGGTGGGCCAGACATCGAAAAACAGGAAAAACAGACATCGGTTCAGACCGATATAAAGGAGGATTGTGCAGGTTATGACATTACATGTCATTTGGCTGACGCTTTTATCCAAAGCGACTTACAGTTGATTGAGACTAAGCAGGAGACAATCCCCCCCAGGAGCAATGTGGGATTAAGGGCCCAGCTCAAGGGCTCAACAGCTGTGTGGATCTTATCGTGGCTACACCGGGGATCGAACCACCGACCTTCCGGGTCCCAGTCATGCACCTTAACCACTACACAGGCTGCCCACATGGGAGCCTGGGATCTGAGCAGCTTTGTGTCTTTGCTTGGTTGTTGCCTTCAGTGGATCTTTCTCTCTTTCCTCATGGGGCTGGGGTTATGGCCTCGAGCCATCCCTCTGTGGAGAGCTCTCAGCCTCTTCTGGATGTTTCTGTGCGATAAGCAGGAGTCCACCCCACTCCAGCATCGCCCACCCCCCTCCCACAATGACCCCAATAGCATTTGCCCCCACCAGGGCCCCAATCTCTGAAGCTTCCAAAACTTATCCAAAATGCCAAAAGTCTCACTGTATCACCGCAAATGCCTTGAAAAAATGAAATGGAATAGCATAAATACATTAACAAAATATTACAAAAAGAAAAAGCTTGCAAAGGGAGCTGGCGACTGGCACAGCTTTAAACCCCTACCAGCAGTGACAAAAAAAGTGTCAAATACCCCCCCCTTCACCGCATCACCCAGCAGTGCATGCCCCATCGAGCTCCAGAGGAGATTAAATATAAACGAACTCAATCATAACATCACCAAGGAAGTGGCACGTTTGAATATTTCATCATGCCTATGGAGAAGCCTGAAGCTTACGGTGCGTTTTAATGTATGCGGTCAAACACAGAGCTAAACCCGACGGTTGGTTTACGGTGCGTTTTAATGTATGCGGTCAAACACAGAGCTAAACCCGACGGTTAGGTTACGGTGTGTTTTAATGTATGCGGTCAAACACAGAGCTAAACCCGACGGTTGGGTTACGGTGCGTTTTAATGTATGCGGTCAAACACAGAGCTAAACCCGACGGTTAGGTTACGGTGTGTTTTAATGTATGCGGTCAAACACAGAGCTAAACCCGACGGTTAGGTTACGGTGTGTTTTAATGTATGCGGTCAAACACAGAGCTAAACCCGACGGTTGGGTTACGGTGCGTTTTAATGTATGCGGTCAAACACAGAGCTAAACCCGACGGTTAGGTTACGGTGTGTTTTAATGTATGCGGTCAAACACAGAGCTAAACCCGACGGTTAGGTTACGGTGTGTTTTAATGTATGCGGTCAAACACAGAGCTAAACCCGACGGTTAGGTTACGGTGTGTTTTAATGTATGCGGTCAAACACAGAGCTAAACCCGACGGTTGGGTTACGGTGCGTTTTAATGTATGCGGTCAAACACAGAGCTAAACCCGACGGTTGGGTTACGGTGCGTTTTAATGTATGCGGTCAAACACAGAGCTACTGGCACGGAGCTTTGCCGATATGGACGCCCGCCATCTGACCGCCAGTGTTAAAACCGTGCTCGTTTTTCCAATTTGAGACTAAACGCGACTTCCGCTGCCTGCTGGAAAGGTACATGTTTAAGCACAGGGGCAGGGGGGAGCGAGGCTGTTCCTCTTTGTTTGGGCCCTCGCAGGTTTTGAGCTCGACGTCTGGCAGCATCTGTTCGCTCTCACTGAGGCTGAACTGACCCTGTAGTCACACTCAACCCACTGAGTCCCATCTGCTCCACAGTTCTGAGCGCTGGAATAAATGTTATTAATTAACTTTTTTTAATATGGCATGATGAATGAGTAATCCGAGGCAGACAAAGGCTGTTGGTTCATACTGCATTATTCAACATGTATGCCGAGACAAGACCACAATACCACTGGCTCTGCATATAATATTTATATAAACAATCCTACGGAAGCATATCCGCACCAAAATGAAAATGAAAATTCAAACCGGCGATTACTTTCCGTTTTCATTCCATGTACGTAAAAAACCATGTCATAATTCAATTTAGCATTTTCATTTTCAAGTTAATGTGGATATGATTCCATACAATCTAGCCATGTAGCCATGGGTGAAATCAATTTACAGTGTTTTAGTATTTATTTAATGAATTAATTTCATATATTCATGTTGCCGGGCGGCACGGATGGTGCAGTGGGCAGCACTGCCGCCTCACAGCAAGGGGGTCCTGGGTTCGAATCCCCGTCGGCCGGGGCCTCTCAGTGTGGAGTTTGCATGTTCTCCCCGTGTTTGCGTGGGTTTCCTCCGGGTACTCCGGTTTCCTCCCACAGTCCAAAGACATGCAAGTTAGGCTGTTTGGAGAGTCTAAATTGCCCTAGGTATGAGTGTGTGAGTGAATGGTGTGTGTGCCCTGCGATGGACTGGCGACCTGTCCAGGGTGTATTCCTGCCTTTCGCCCAATGTATGCTGGGATAGGCTCCAGCCCCCCTGCGACCCTGTTCAGGATAAGCGGGTTAAGATAATGGATGGATGGATGTTGCCAGTTGGAAACCACTGCCACTGAGAACCTATAGTGACCCAGTTACCATGCCTACGGAGCCATTTCTATCTCTCTGTGTGTCTGCATTTAACACATGCGAGCAGCGTATGTGCACCCTTGACCCGTAAGATGCTCTGTGTTTCCCTATGAGAGGCTTGAGGAAGCGTTTTAAAGGACGGGTCACGTTTTAAAGGACGGGTCACGTTCCCTGAGGTCAGCCCCATTGGCAGGGGTCAGAAGTCAAAATGCAGAATCATCGCAATCGATCCCCTGTGTAGATCCTGCGATAGGTCCGCGACTATGCTCGGCTGGCTACAACACGTCCCCGCAGATCACTGTGTTTCTATAACAAATCATTATGATATTTTTATATCATAGTGGACCCTTTGCTCAAATGGCGTCCAGTACACAGGACTACTACACTTGACATTGGTTGAATCGAGCCAAGTCTTTTTGTTTAAAATTCCAGATTATTTTATATAAAAAACTGCACTTTTCACATTCTAATACATGCTAAGAAGCATTAATATAACTACTGTAATAATCCCCCAGCCCTCCAACTCTAAAACTAACGATTACGATTTAGAAAGTGAAACTACTTAGGCAAGCGTGAATATATAAAATCAGAAAGATAAAATATGAAATTAAAAGGGAATTACAAAAAAAAAGAATGCACATGCATTTGTGCACAATAAAAATTAAACTTTTTTTAGAAAAGCTGCCCACAACAAAATGTATTCTGATATCCACACGATTTGCATGAATCTTTTAAACATACAGCATTAGATACACTTCATCAAATACTTTGCATTTGAACCTCTCCTTAATCTCTCTATGCAGTGGAGCAAACAGCAAACAAATTTCCATTTCCCAATCCCATTCTGTGTGTGAGCAATCCAAGTCTTTCCCAGTTTATCTTCCACTGCAGAAGTCACACAAACATTGGAGGTGAAAGCACACAGTATGCTTGATGTGCAGGTGCATAGCAACTTTAGTGGATAGTTATGTATATTGATTGATATTGGACATTATATTTCTGTCCAATAAATACATACAAGCCCTTAAAATATACAGCAGTGCTACAAAAGCACATTAGCATATCCAAGGCATATTTGGATTTCAGGCAAGAGAAGACAGATATTTTGTGTAGTGTCTCATACAGTAACAAATAATTTTTTTTTCTTCTTTTTTTCCGCAAAACATAAGTAGATAGTAACATAGAGTTGATTTTCTGGATATTTTCAGTATATTTTAAGTACATTATAAAACTACATTGGTAAATCCTAAACTGAAGTTCACTTCCGGAAAGTAAAGTGGAAGCTCACTAACTGGGATTAAGCGTACTTAAGGCATACTTTTATAAACGTATTTTTCCTAGGAGTTGACAGCTCTATGCTTGCTGGCAACCGGAAGCTTCCTTGGGATTATCGGACAAAGCCATAGAACAAAGCCTTTGTGTCGAGATCTGCCCATAAAGAGTGTGCTCTCCCAAAAGTCCTTGGTGCAATTGATGGGTCAGAAATTCCCACGGGGGCACTGACAGAGAACGATCACACTTCAGTGTCTAGAAAAGGCTCTCGCTCGAGAAACACACAAGCTGCCAAATACGGAGTATTCGACGCCGTGGTAAAATATCCTGGGAGCACACGGAGCAGCTAGCTGATACGTGTATTACCGTGTTACTGATGGATGGCTTCTAGCTGACAATGGGCAGGATTTAATTTGGATATTACCAATAGGAAAATGAATGTTCTCTCTGTACTCATCATTACTAGGCCAATATAGCACCTGATAAGGACAGTGCCTGCTACTCTACCCCCGTCCTCTCTCTCTCTCTCTCTCTCTCTCTCTCTCTCTCTCTCTCTCCTGAATGGGCAGTCATATGAGCTTCAGGGGAGAGGCCTGTGGTTTGGCATAACACCCTGAACACACACACACACACACACACACACACATACATACTCACACTCACACACTTTGGCACAGCGTGGTCATTTTCACCTCAGGTGACCCTTGCTTGGGATGGCTCTCACCCAAAAAACACATGTGCCCATCCGGTGCCTGGCAAAGCCATGCCAGATTCCTGGAGTTATTAAGTGCTCATTACTACACATACAGTGTATGTATGCATAAACACATACAGTATTTATGCATAGAGATGCATCTACACACTCCTATGCAGTGTAAAAAGCACATACACATGCACGCTCTCACATATATACACACACACACACACACACACACACACACAGAGGAACAGTATACCCCAATAATCCCTAACCCAGTTTATTTTTTCCATAGCTAAAAATACAGTCAAGGACACAAAGAGGAAAAATGAAAAGGAGAACAAGGCCAGCACACATGTTTTTTTCACAGATGTGTAGAGATCTTACCTTCAATTGAAAGAGAGAGAGAGCAATGTGACTAATAATTGGATGTATTTTATACATTACACATTTTAGAACTGGCAGAATGGCCTCTACACTTTGAAGACAAAGATAAGAGAGGGGAAAAAAATAACAGAAAACGACTCCTCCACAAGACTCTGTCTGACATTAGAGGCCAGCGTACACAGGACCGAGTCTGAGAACCGCTGCTAAAGTCGACGTTAATGAACAAATGGCTATTGGATCCCGGCTGCTGAAAATGGCTTTTGGGCTTATCAAGAGGCTCACTTAATCCACTTGGACAGTTCAGGCAGGTCTTAGCCCCGCTCCTGACCCAACAGCTGTTCTCCCTCCAACACATCCAACATATCTATCAGTCCGACGGCTCTTTTTCCACTCCGGGCCCCCACCTCCTGCCAGCCCCCTCCTTCAAATCTCTGCCGGGATCTCCTTCAGCACCCCCCTCCTCCTTCACAGCCAATTCTACAGAACCCACAGGAGACGCAGAGAGAAGATCTGCATGGAGTCCCGCATTTAATTGCAAACTCCATGTTCTCCTCTGCTGCCAGTCAAAAATCCAATCTGTCAGCTTAAGCTCCACTTCTATCCCGCAGAAACCTGCCATTTGGCCTGGGATTTAAGGGACTTTGAGCAAAGATTTGTTTTTGGTCTCTCATTTTGAAATTTGAATTATAGTTAAATGAATTTAGGATTGATGCAGGTGTTTGGTTTCATATGCTTTTATTCCCGAATAGATGTTATGGCATCCACTGTACGTCTCCCTGCCAATTTACTGGCAGCCAGATTGAGAAAAGTTTGCTGCAAAACTTACTGAGCCCAGAGCCAGACTCATGAGAACAAGGCACTTTCTTTTTCCCTCATTAAAAATGTAGAGGAATGTATGATCAAATTTAAATGGTTTTAACATGTGTCAAATCCAGTAAGCATGAAGTGTCTATAACTCATGTAATATTTAATCTATGAATGACTTGTGAAAAGAATGATTTATGCACACAGTTTGGAACCACTAGTGATAGGCTTTCTGCTACAAAGACCTTACGACTGAGTTCACAAGCATAAAAGAAAAACAAACAAACCAACAATCCAACAAACAAACAAACAAACAAACAAACAAACAAACAAACAAACGGCTTTCTTGGGGACAGAAAAAACTCTTTTGCATTCAGTAACACAGTTTATGGATTAGTCAAGTGGGGTTTTGAATCAACGTAATTAATTATTAATAAGGCTGGTCACAGAAAATATTGGGTGAGTCCCGAAGCACTCATGGCAGTTGTTGAAAATCACAGAGAACTGAAACCAGAGGCGGAAATAATGTTTTAGTGTTTTATAAAACACTGTGCTTGAAGATTCATAAAAATCAGTGGGCGGTAGCTGCTACGAACGAATAAAAATGAGTAGGGCTAAACTGCATTGATAGGCTAGTGAATTTAATCACTTCAGTCACTTCAGTATCTTGGAAAGAAAGAGCATTAGATTTAACAGAATGGTGTTAGAAACAGGGCATACTCAGATTGCATTTAAAACATAATAAAACAGGGTTACCACATGTCTGTTTTTGTTTGTTTAAAAATTGGGTACACCATGTTGTACATCGTGAGGGTTGGCATCAACACAAGGGCTACCTAACTCCTCCATCTAACAACTTACAAGTACATGAGTCTTGATTCTCAACGCATGCCAGAATCACCGTCCCACTCTGTATCTCCCTGCATGATGAAATGCTCAGACGGACGTATGACTCACAGTCCTCCAGAGCAGTGGCTCTCTACCTGGGGTCCGGGGGCCACCAGGGGTCCAGGAGCGGGTTCCAGGGGTTCCCCAGCAAAGTGATGCATTTTCAAACCTTTAAACCATTATTTCATTTACAAGACCTAGAGAATGTAGAAGAATGACTAGTTTGATCATAGTATCACGGTAGTCTCTGCCTGCAATGCAGACTGTCATGGAATTCTGGACAAAGTCATATCTAACAACATCAAAATAAATATTCTCTAGATTTGGGTGCGAGAGACAAAATCTAATCAAATGCGGGTCCATAGTCCTAAATCAGGGGTCCTTGATATGAGGGCTGAGATTCACTGCCCTAGTCGAGCAGAGGCCTTTCAGTGTACAGTTTGCATATTGCCATTTTTCTTAATCCCTCTCTCAACCATATCTCTGTCCCAGACTCTCTCCTTCTCCAATACAGTGTACCTGTGGGTGGTGCATTTTGGGAGGAGTTGAGGAGGGAGGTGGGGTGGTGAGGCAGTCCGGACCACACCCATACAATCCTAACATACGGAATGTATGTCTGTTTGTTTTGACTTGTGTGTTATTATAGTTATTTAAATTACTTTAAATATGTCTTTGGTAGATGTGTAGTGGATACATCCCTCTGTGATAATGTATGGTTATTTAAAAAAATTGCAGCCACTTTACAGTCACTTTATGATTGACAGTTACAATTGAAGACTTCAGAAAATACATGGACCACTCTAGAAATGGGGAAAATCTAGCTGGATGAGTTCCCATACAATCGATTCATATATATTTTTTACACATCTGTAAATATAAGGCTTTGAGTAAACTGATATTATCAGTGGTAAGATGAAATGAAACTACAGCTAAGGCACACTGTAGTGTTTCAGGTAGAAGACAATATCAAGAGAAGTGCCTGCAATCGCGGTGACGGTTATTGCCCTTCTTCTGCTGATTGCTACAGTCTTCTCCATGACATTCCAGCATACACTCGATAGCGAACTGCAATCGTGTGATGCAAATTGCATCTCAAACGCTACGCTCCCAGAAACGTAACAAAGAGCGCCGCTTTCATCTCGGCCGCCATCAGCGATGTCCGCCCGCAGTTTTAGATGGGATGTGGATTGAAGGCGTTGACGTGAGAGTCAGGCTCCCAGGAGAACGTGCACCACCTCGAACCCGCGCAGCAGGGGATGCTGGCTTTCATTGTACCTGTCACCAACGGCGAGAGCTATCACTCCAATTATTCTCTCTGCGACAATGCAGCTGTTGGGTTTTCCAATAAAGGTATCCGGGAAATGGAAGGTGGAAAAACCAAAGGGAATTGCATTCAACATTAGGTTTTTTGACATACCATATAGCTCTCCTTGTGTTCTGATTTGTTCACAGACAAATCTTGTTTTGTATATTCATAAACTTGAGAGTCGAGTCCCAAATCGAATAGAACCAAGTTCTATGTTAACACTTTCGCCCTATTCTTTGTCTCCCCCATTTTGCATTCAATAATTGTGCCTCTCAGGTCATCTCTGTCAGCACCTAAAAACAAAGCACTGAAGCATCAGACACACCGCTGCAGATGTGTGCTCTCCCCCGGTGCGCTAACCTGTCAGTCAGTGCCTATTTTTAATTCATCCCATGCCATTTTCACCATACAGTATCTCCCACTAAAGAAACCCAGTAGCCTGCAGACTCCTAATGTATCATCAGGAGGAACCAACACAGCGCTAATTCCACCAACCCCTGGCTGACTCGAACCTGCACCACCCCCGAAGCCAATTCTTCTCCCCCACAGAACCCTGCTCATATTTGCCTGATGACATAGCACAGTCCCAAAGCTCTGAGTACACCGCCCAGCCTTCTGTTCCAGTCAAAATTCAATTTCATTTTTTGACTTACTGTTACAGTTGTTAAGTGTCAAAAGGCAAAAGCAGAAGCCCTTGCTGTAATACAGTGCCACTTTCACTCTTCGTCCTTTTGGTTATTTGCAGTTAAAACAGAATTGTCAAACGCTGCTTACAAACACAATTGCAGTGTTTGGTCCCACAAGAAGTTACCGCGAATGTGCTATTTATGTAACATGATATTACAAATAATTGAGTTTTATTCCCAGCTGTAAAGAAACATTCAGCCCGGTTTGTGTTATGATCAGAGCTATAGTTGTAGGACACCACTATTGCTAACATTACCAGTGTCAGTATTTTGAGATACTGCAAGTTCAGGCTGCCTTTGAACACAAGAGGGGACAGGAGTAGAGGGCAGACAGGCAGTTGACAGGTCCCTCGACAATCACCAAGAGAGCTGGCCAAGTTAGTAAATGGAAAATGAGAAGCCTTAAGACAAATCTTACTGCTGCCTTCCAGAGCGCCTACAGCAAGATGAAAACGCCGACAGGAACAGATTCCCACTCGTCCTTCTGATATTTCATAAAAAAAACTATTACAGTGTGTCTGCATAGTCTCCTGCACTTGTTTTAAAAGAGGCTGACGGTGGTACTAGGGGAATATCCTACCCCACTTTTTGGCAATGATTCAGGCAACATTTCTCCTTAATTTGACTCACATTTTAAGTTATGTGTTCTTTTTTTGGCGAGAGAGCGAATTCCAGATCAAGTTTTTCTGTATGCGTCAATAGCTGGCTCTCATTGTAGTTTCAGAATAAAGACTGTGTGAATCTATAGAAAAACAATTATTTCCTCTCTCAATCGAGATGAGAAATGGAAGTATGAAAAACATGGAACTATGGTTATCCATAAGCTCAGAGATAATGAAATGTTTAAGTAAGCATTTTTGAAAGTAGATTTGTCACCCAGCACAGGGCAGAGCACATCGATTCCCACTCCAATGTGGAATGGCCAATAATCAGCAACTACAGCCGTGAACACGCATGAACCCCACAGCCGAGTAGAGCGTAGACAACCTTTACACTCCTGCACACTACGCATGAGCTTTCACAAATATGGGTACTCCACCAACCAGCAAGGTTCGCTGGGCCAGTGTTTCACAACTGCACTCCTCCGGACCCACTTGCCAGAAGGTGTCTGTTGTAACCATCAAACTCATTTAACTAATCAAGGTAATCGTGGTTTGATTGGTTCGATCATTAAATCAGATGTGTGAGTTCCTGTTTACAACAGAAACCTTCTGGCAAGTGGGCCCCGAGGACTGGAGTTGAGAAACACTGCGCTAGACTGAACCCTTCCATTCCCTGAGTGACGCAATTGCCCATCGCCAGGCCATCGCCCTACGGATCTACCAGCCACCGGTGGCACTTGCGCGGTCGGGATTGGACCCGAGGTGCACGAGGCTCTGCCAATCGTCACGGTGCGGTTTCCTAACCGACTGAGCCGTCCATCGGCCTCGTGGATTATATTTAAAGGGTTTCCATGGCTACAGCGGGTTACTGGATCTTTGAGCTCAATGAGCTGGACATGCCTCCTGATTTATGAAGCTGTGAGCATCTGTAAGACATTAGGATGCATTTTAGTGTAGATGTTAATGAACTGCCTGCAGATTTGAATCCTTGCAGAGTACATTGCTGCTAGATAGATAGATAGATAGATAAATAGATACTTTATTCATCCCGAGGGAAATTTTAGGCATCCAGTAGCTTATACATAGACACATATACACACATATCTCACACACATAAAGATCAAAATCACTCACAGAAAAGTAAGAAGTAAAGACCATGTGAAGTGATTACAAAGGCCTAGTAGGGACTGGCCCTGTGATATATTGACCATGATAAGGTGCGATGGTAGATTGTGTGCAATGATGGTAGTGAGTACTGTACCCGTGAGAAAAACATCCACATATATGAATGAATATAACCCCAGTAAAGCACTCTGGTGGAGTAAAGTACAAATTATTAATATACTCAAATGTCTGAAACACTCGACCAGGGGCAGAAAGGCTTGTCTGTTCTTTCTCTGGATTTGATTTCACAAAGACTTGCTAAAATACTGCTAGAATGCAATATCAAAGTCATATGTTTGTTGATATTGAATGTCTCAAAGCAAAAAAGTTGAGAATGAAATTGAGAATACATCGGTTTTGTGTCATAAAAGTGTATATGTGTAGTTTTCTGCTGGAAATCTTGTGAAAATAACTGTTGTATTAAGGTTGTGGGAGTCACAGATGGAAAAACGCCAAGTGCATTAATTGGTACAGCTATGGAATGCACAGATGACAGCAGTTTTGTCTTTCTTGGGAAGTGGTGACAAGCAGGGAATTGCCAGCTAACTGTAAGCTGACGGAATCTGTATTCTTGAGAACTATTTTCATTATGTTTGAATTTAATCATTATGTCTTTCTTCTTTTGCCACGTCGTTACCAATTAATGTGAGCTAGCTAGCTTTTGTGAAGTAGTTAGTGAAGATTGGACTTGGCAAATCTCCAAAAATGTGTCCACATCCCATCTAAAACTGTATTGTTAAAAACCGTGTTTAAAGCAAGAATGGTTTTGTTTACCAATGTTATATTATAATCAGGAAGTTTATTTTTTTGTTCCACTTGCCGGAACGCACTGAACCTCTAACAGTATTCCACTTGCTGGAACAAACGCTCGTGTGAAATGGACTGCGATGCGTTGTTATTTTTTTCCCCTTGAGAAGACATCTGGCTCGCCGGGCTTTCTCACTAAGTCAACGTGAAGGAGCCGTCGACTCGGTCTGAGCCATGGGCGAATGGGAGACGGGGGCAGGCGGAAGAAACTGGTCCGCGCGCCCTCGTTAACGGTCCGAAGCGACGCGCGGTCAGACGATGAACCTCGTCCATCACGCATAATGAGAGCCGCTGACGGTATTTAGCGGGAAAAAATAACCGCTTTACATTCCGGACGGGGAGCCGAAATGAAGTCAGCCGCACCCCCACCCTGCCCACCGCCAAACGTACCGTGCCCTCACCCGGCGCTAATGGCCTCTGTAATGCAATGAGTGATTTGCAGAGCGGTGGAAGGACCTTGGTGGGGAAACAAACAGAAAAAGTCAGAAGCAGGGGCTTCAATATAGGATACGGCCAATGAACCCCGCCGCTGAGGAATGCACTCAGGATCATTAGCAGGTGGCAGCTGGTGTTCGGTGACATATAACACAAAGGCTCTGAGTGCAAAAGGCCTTCTCCTGTTCCTCCATTGTGGCTCATTTGAATCCCTTTATAGGTGAATTTGCCACCATTAACACTCGAGCGGAGAGACAAAAAAACAAAAAACTCCTCCGTCACGAGGACGACGTGTCACACATGCGTGGAGCTTCTTATTTGCAGATGCGTGTTCCTGTGGGAGGGGCGGGGGCTGGATAATTTTGCCATCCTGTGCGGCTCAGATCTGATATTTTCCCGGGGTCATATTGCTGGAGTTAATGCCGGATCATAAATCCCCGATATCTCTCCCAATCCTCACATACAGTACTTCAGCCGGTATTAAATTAGGCACCATCAGGTTAATAGCTTTATTAAGCCACAAATCACCGGTCGTCCTGCGGAGGGGCCCCCAAATAAACAACTGAGCGGCCCCTGTCACTGTATTTCATCATTTGCCATTTAAACTCGGGAAATATTGAATTACAGGAAACAGATTAGAGCCGGCTAACAATGTAGACCGTCTTTATTGCAGGCAATGATTCTGCTCCTCTATTTATAAAGTTTAATGTGTCAGCGTGATAATGAATGACCTGCGGACGAGAACCAGTTCTGCCGCTGTTTCGAGATGAAATGAAGACCAACGCGGGGGGATGGGGGTGTGTGTAACAGACCTACGCTGGGATTGTGCGTTATAACCGATGTACCATATAACACTCTTCAGGGGTGCTTTATTGGATAAAGGCATCAGCTTTTATTGCAATGTCTATCTTAAGTGCATATGGATGACTGGCAGGGGTGTCTGGATTGACATATGTACTGAAAAACTAGTATGAGTATTATGGCAGGAAGTACTAAACAAACATTTATAATATGAACAAACTTTACCAAATATTAATATGGAGTAACATATGGTTAATTCATGAGACATTACAATAGTGTGAAAGAATATTTTGTTATTTGCATCTTGCAGAAGCTGTCTGTCTCTCCCCTTCTGCTCTACACAGCTGGTGGCTAAAGCCCTGCTTGGGCTACTGCAAGACCCTGCTGAGGGGCATTGCGGCCTGCCCCATCTGTTCCAGCTCATCTACAACCCTCCGGCCCAATGGGTCTTCCCTGAGCCCAGACCCTCACAGCCTGCCTCCCTCCCTCCCTCCCTCCCTCCGCTGGCTACCAATCACAGTCCACATCTGCTCCGAAACTGCAGTAACAGCTCATCGGGTCCGGAATCACACCGGCCCGTTTAGATGTTATGTCTTCTCCGTCTCTCCTGAAGCTCCACTAAATTCCCCCGCTGCATTTGAAGGGTTTAGACTATACACAACCATGCCTGCATGGCTAGAATTCGCTGTCGCCATGTGGATGCGTCGGCAGAATAATGGTACATTTTTCCCTGTGCCGGAGAAAGCAGGGATTGTGACTCAAGTGCCTGGATATTACGGCGTATGGTTATGCTCGAATGCACTACATTGACATTTACATTTTTGTCATTTGGCAGACACTTTTAATCCAAAGCGACTTACAAGTGCATGGGTTCTTCCACAGGTTAAAAGCATCAAATCTATAACTGGTAAAACACACATGAAGAGCTGAGGTGCAAAAGAATCATTCAAGCTGTCTATGCTCAACTCACAGTGGCAGCTGGAAAGCTTATACCGGCCTTTATATTGGTTCAAACTGTTCTCAATCAGTCCAGTGCGAAACTTAAAAGTGAGTTAAAATGGCGAAAACATTTTATGCCGAGAAATGCCTACCCCCGCATCCTATTTCCATGTCTATTTCTCTATTGGATTGTTCAAGATAATAAATGACCACTGAATCTTGAAAGGGACATCTTGATGTGTAAAACCAATGGTTAGACTATATATGTACTCCATATTTAGTCACAGTTATTGACAGTAGAATGACATGATATAATTACTCAAGAATTCCTCTGGTTCATTTCTCTATTCATTCAGCAGCATTATTCACCACTGTATTGGAATACCTTCTGGTTATTTTCAAATATGGGAAAGGATGTCTAAATGACATCCATGCTGAAAAAACAGCTCAAGCCAGGTTTTGAAACAGCTGGTAGCTGGCTGATGCGTTCAGACCGGCTCCCAGCTCAACATGGTTTAACGGCTAAAGTTATGCTCTGAAACAACTGGAAGCTGGTCATAGCTGGATTTTACAGCAGGGATGGATGGATAGACAGATTCATCCATTCATTGCTGGAATATAAAAGAAATGAAAAAAAACATTTACAAGCCTTTTTAAAATGTACAGTATACATAGTATATGCTGGCTGAGCACACGCACCAGCTGAGAGAATACCCAGCAGAGCCCAGCTATCAGCACCCAGCATCGTTTGATTAATGCCCCGGCTCACCACCTACCGCAGTCAGCATGACCACAATGCATTGCAGCCCTATTTCCTGAGACAATTTCCTCTCCGATCCTGTTCAGGAGCATCTGATGCGCCTCACACAGGAGGGCAGCGATAGGTCGTTAATAATCTCACCGCCATATTTAATCAGGCCCCAACCTGGTCAAAAGCATTTTTCCCCTAAGAGTCAGAAAACTGAGCATTGTTTTCCTAGCAGGTATCTGCCTGCCCTGTGCCCTCCCTTATGTCAGTGTGCTGCTCCGAGCCCTCCCCTCTGTCAGCGTGAAACGACTACTGCAACACGACTATTCCACACCTCTGGATGAACATGGAGATGGAGCTACAGAAATGTGGAGTCTGCAACTTTGCTTAGCAGGAATTTATATTTTTTCTTCTGCCCCACATACTAAGTTTTGGCTCTTCCCTGGTTGTTGAGAGGAATGGTACGAATAACTCGACCAATTCCACAGAGACTTGGTGATGTGTGAGTTTTCTTCTTTTGTGCTAGCAGTATTCCATCGAGTGATCTACATGAGCAAGAGCCTTTTAAGTACAGAAAGACAATGGCAGTTTACTCCAGTCTCTCAGTGCCTGGGTAATCTCCAAAGGCTCCACTTAAAGTAAAGTATAGCTGTGAGCCAGGGTTTGAGAGACTACCAATGCATTCTTGGAGGAAATTGGTTTAGAGAATATTCTGAAATATGCCATTATCATTAGCTTTGAAACGGCCGAATATAAACGCATTTAAATCCCTGGAGCACATCTCGGAAAAATTGGATTTATTGCCCCCCCACCCACCACCCCCCACCCCTCAAATATTCTTTTTAAATAAGGAGAAGATATGGAGCGCACACTGTGTGGATTGGGGGTAATGGCTGACATCAATATGGCGGTAATGTCATTGTGTGACCCATCTCGACCATTACCGCCGAGTGGAGCGGGAGCTTTTGGTTGCCGTAATGACCCAGATGTCAAGGAAACAAATGTCATTACCCCCATGATAAATATCGCAGTCAATTTACGCAGAAGTGGGGGGGAAATACAATAAGTCATAGGCAAGTTTGCAGAATCCCAGAAGGAAAAAAAAAAGTTTTGGAGAGAATAAGACTAGGACTGAATTCAACTGGCCTAGATACAGTCAATATTTAACTTTGAGAAATAGACAGTTTGTAGAGATCGGAAAAATAAATCTAAACTAAATTAGTCAATCTCTATTGATTGGACGATGGTTGATTGAATGCTGGTATGAACTTTTTCTGCTGCTTTTAGAGCAGTCCCTGAACTGGCCGAAACTGGACTGCTGGTGTCTGGTACAAACACACACACACACAACCCAAAACATACACACACACACACACTTTATTTTTTTTTTCTCCTGTGACCTATTCTCTTAATGTCCTGTGCAGCCGGTCCCTCAGACATCCTTCTAACCTCTGCACAATACGACGTCCAGCTGCTACCAGCCTTACCATCTACCGTCGTCCTCCCTACCCATGGAAGACCAGTATCCTGGCTTTTGTGACTTATTAAGAAGTCAATGTGCCACTGGTGGGATTATTTAAAGCGAGCCTCTCCCAGCCCTGTGCTGTAACTCCTGGAGCATGTTTCCATGGAACTCATTAAAATGAAGGTCACTTGTTTGGAAGCAGCGGGGTTTGAAACACCCAGAGGCTAATGAAAAAAATACACCAATGCCATTCTTCCCCCTTCCTCCCCCCCTCACCTTCCTACGCCAGAGTTGCCTCCGCTCCCCTCCACACAAAACACTGTGTCCGCAACAGGAGAGCTGAGAATAAAACGGTTCGGAGAAACGTGTTTCCTGAGTTTTGCATTCATTATGAACTCACCATTTTAGGGAAAGAAAGGATCCCAATAAATCAGTTTATCGCACAAACACTGGCAATAGGAATACCCTGTCAGTTCTCTCTCGAACATGTGATGTATATACAGTACGTACATGGCTTACAAGCTCCATTCATCATTTTTATAAATGGTTTTTATGAAAAATCAATATGAAAGAAAAAGAGCTGAAAAGATGATACATGGCATGTAACATTCACATGATTTATTAGGTTCGCTGAAGAAAAGCAGAATACTGTACGTACATGAATGAGAATTCTGGAACAGATTAAGCACAAATCTTTGATTAAAGATGTGAGTTGTATGAATTCAAAGCTTTGAAAAGTCAGAAAGAAACTACTCAATCGGTCTGTCTATGTACTGTACTATGTACATTGATATTTGTAGTCATCATATAAACAATTGCTTCTTTGGGATAAACTCAGATTTCTTTTGTCCTTGGAATGCTGACCAAACTGTTTTTATCTACAGGTGGTAGCATTCCCTGCTGATCAACTGTTTAACAGCATTTAGTTCTAATGACCTTCTCAAAAGTAAAACGTGTGGTTTTTGCATACTTTATTTTGGATACTTTTATATACTTAACTGAAATGGTGGGGGGGGACTTTGTATAAGTAAATTCCTCTACATGGAAAAACGAAAAATGTACAAAGAGAATCTGCACTTTAACAACATGTGAATTTCTTGATTGGAAATCAAAACATCATGTAGTACACAACCAAATCAAGGATAAAATATGTAATTGTCCCAAAATTGATGGAGTTGACTATACTATATATACATATGTACACACAAGTCAGTCCTCTGAGAATCTGACGGGAAACTCCAGCTGCTGGGAGCATTTCATTTTTGCATTTCCATGGCTCAAATTCCTCTATTTGCCCCTTAGTGTCCTCATCCTAAATTACTTGACTGCAGAGCACTGACCGCTACATCTGAATGAAAGCCACAATGCTTGAGCTCCCTGTAGCAGTAACAACAGCAGAGGCAAAAATTCAGAGAAGTCGCCACGATTAGCACAACTATTCTGCCAAAATGCCCTTTCAGTGCAAACACCAACTCTCGTGCCCTCTAAGGCAGTGGTTCTCAACCTTTTTTCCCCTGGGACCCAAATTTGAATATACCAACTCAGTCGCGACCCAATAGCAAATTAACAGCGCTTATTCATCAAGCCAATAATTTGACAATTTATTTTAGAAAATAAAAATATGATTACACATGAATATGAATACACATTTAATAACGAATACACATTGGGATACCGTTTTACAATTAGTAGGCCTATCAATAATGACATGATGGACTTACATGTTATGATCAACTTCTTAATGAGAGATCTGGGGCTGTCTCCCTTTCATAAGTCTGTCAAAATTTGGGGTAATTGAAGACAGTGCGATCCGAAGATCATGTTCATGATCAGTTTGTTTCTGTATTTGTTCAGGATATTCGTGCACAACGCTGCACCAGAACTAAGGGAGAGTCAACTCTGAAAACGTCTTCTGCAGGCCGCGATCACATGATAGGCCCACCAATTGAGATTCCGCTTCGGATGACATTGCCACCGTTTCCACGTCAGTTCCAAAAGGGTCCCTTATCCAAGCGTGAGCCAGCGCGTTCTCCTCCTCTGGAAAATAATCAGAGAAGCGCGTGTGCAGTCTCTCCAAATGAGATCGCATGACCCTTTTCAGCTCGGATCTGTCTGTATCCATCAGGTTTTTTTTACCTCATGACACACGTTCGGTAACATGTCCAACCTGTCGCTGGTAACATGCTTGGACCACAGACGCAACTTTTTCTTAAATGCATGTATTTTGTCCATTTGTTCAAATCTGTTGTGTCCCTTCCCTTGTAATGACACATTCAGAGTGTTCAAATTATCAAAAATGTCAGCAAGATAGGAGAGACGTGTAATCCACAGGTCATCGTTAAAATGTTCTGCAGCTCTGAATTTTTCTCCGCTAGAAATGCTGCCAATTCGTTTCTGAGTTCGTAAACTCGGGATAACACTTTCCTCCTGGATAACCAACGGACCTCGGCGTCCGTTGGTTGTTCGTGGCCGCTACCCATCTCTTGACAGAAGGCTTGAAAACACCTTGCATTCTTTGCGCTGTGCTTGATGTAATTGACAACTTTCACGACCCCTTTCGTGAATCTCCGGTACCATGTCTTTGGCAGCGAATGTTTCTCTGTGCAAAAAGCAATGATTCCACGAAGCGTTTGGTGCAGCTACATCCAAAATTTGTTTGACAACCCCTGAATGTCTTCCTGCCATTGAGGCTGCCCCATCCGTTGTCACGCCAACACACTTTGACCGGCAGAGCCCCACTGAATTCAAATATGCATCCATTGCAGAAAGAATCTTCTGCAGTGGTAGATTTCGGCAAATCAGCACTAAACAAAAACTGCTCTTCAAAATCATTATTCCACACATGCCGCGCATACACCAAAAGAATGGCACGGTTAGCCACGTCAGTGGATTCATCAAGTTGTAAAGCGAAACAGTCGGTGGAGAGACGCTCGGTTAGCTGGTGCTCAACATCATTAGAGATGTCACAGATCCTCCTATGAACTGTATCATTAGACAACGGAATTGTCTTTAATTCTGGAGCTTCTTTTTCACCAATGATTGCAGTGCGCATGTCTATTGCACATGGAAGGATAAGCTGTTCTGCGAGAGTGTGGGCCTTTTTACTCTTGGCGATTCGGTAGGAAACCAGATAGGTGCCTGCTCTTGCACGGTACGTGCACGTTCAAATGTCTTCTGGGACACCTCAAGATTTTGGCTCTTACCTTGTAAAAAGGCCAGAGGTTTCCTTATGGCTGGCGTGTTTTGTTTCTAAATGTCTCTGTAATTTCGAAGGCTTCATGCTTTCATTAGCCAGTACTTCATTGCACAGCACACACAACGGATTAAGCTCACCATGCTTGTAAGTAAATCCATATTTGAGAAAATCCGGGTCGTACGTCCGTTTGTATTTTTTACGGGGATCTTCTGAAGAACAATGTTCTGAGCTGGTACCAGGTGTATAGGGAGATTTAGCGGTATTTTAAAGAAATTTATCCATCGTAGCTTATTACACTAGCAGGCTAGATCTTGCGAGAGATCTGTGTAGCGCGCCAAAGTAAGTGACGCTGGATATGTTGATACATTTGAAATTAAATATCTGATAGGCTTAACATTTGATGGGTTGAATGTTCAAAACTGTTGGTAACCATGTGCAGAACCAGGTTCAGATAGCTTAAATTTAGAATAGGGGCTTGGACGTTATTAGACTGAGCAAGTTGTTTTTTTGTTGTTTTTTTTCATTTAAAAAGGTTGAGAAACGCTGCTCTAAGGGGTGATTTTCAATTGAACGGGCCAAACTGTCAAACGCTATTCCCCCAATTTACGGCCTTGCAGGTTAGTCTTAATGCAAGTTGGAAATTGTTTTCCAAAGGTAAAAGAATTGCCAATTGTGTATATTTTTTGTGGTAAAGGGACACAAATTTCTGCCTGTCTTTCACAATTCCCCAGTGGTATGAATAGACTCAGATCTCAGCTTTGTGCTTGGATAAAAGCTCCAAGAGGAGCTTAGAAGAGGACTATAGAAGAGAGCAGAACGATATTAATTTTGCATTCCCAGAACGGTGCCAATCCCCCCACAGGAAGTGCTCTTTCAGTCCCCGTACTGATCATATTCTCCCACAGGAAGCACATATGGCACAGGAAGGCTACCTTACCATATGCAAATGTGAACTTTTGAGTGGTCGCCCTTTTGACGAGATAGTCATCAACAGCCAAGATAAAGCAGCACATTAGTGCAGTGCATCTAATGAGCAGCTCAGCGTTCGTGGTGGAGAATGAACAGGCCTGAAACGGTCCTCCTAGTCTACCTTTATTAAATAAAGCAGGTAATTGCGAATCAGGAGTTCTCCACTCCATTGGCACAGATGGAATGACGTTTTTTTTAAATAAATGGGCTATTACTTTCTCCTCTTTGCGGCTTCACTACTGGTTATTTCTCCAAGTTGGGCCTGTGTGTATATCTTTTGTGTTTATTGTGTGTCATTAATTTTGCTTGCAAGATTACACTGATGCCAACTCGTGTGCATTAAATTATGCACACATACAATAATTTGAAACAGTCATTTTCAAATGTGTAGCAATCTAATGTGTATTTAATATTTTAATAGTGTTATTACATAATGTACATATATAATATATAATAAAAGTACATATTCTGTAATGAACTATTCAGGAATTTATTCATTTTAATACCACAAGCCAGCTATAATCAAATGGCAATTATGAAGTGCTTTTCTTAATACAGGGGTAATTACAGTGTATTTGGCACTACACCACCTCTCTCCTTTCTCAGTGACATTGAAGAGTCAGGGCCATATCCTCTTCACTAACTTCATCTTTTATTAGTGATGTTCCATTTCTTTTAATGCGTTTTATTTCAGTGGCAGTAAATTGCTTATAACTCGGCATTGATACACACTCACTTTCAAAAACTGTCATTATTTGACCCACCGAATCTGGTACTGTGAGTCATCTCTGTCCTGTCCGATTGGGCATTAGTGTTCAGACGCATTCAAACGTTTGTGCGAGTTCTCCACAAAGGTATGTATTCAATGTAACGTCAGCGCGCTTTATCCAGACTGTCCAGTGAAACCTTCTTCGACAGCGGTGTTTTTTAAATGTATTTCTCAACAATATTTCCCATTAACTTCTGAACTAGCCTCTGACCACAAAACTGTTCCAGAACACAGGAGAAACTTCAGTGCAGCTGTGCCGAGGCCAGTGCCATTCAATGCCCGGCAGTCAGTGTTATCTGAACTCACAGGTAGCTGAAACTCATCAGCTCCACAGAAAAGGACATAATCACGCTGAGCACTACTTCCCAGGCTCAGTCCATTGTGTTTGACTGAGCTCTTAGTTAAAAACTGAACTGGACTTCATATAATCAAAAACATATTTATAAATCTAAAACAAACACGTTTATACTACCTCCATACCACCATGTCCTTGGTAACTCTGGTCATTTTATTCACAAGCAAATTGCCATATACACATTTATAGATGCAGGTAAATGTGTCCCTGTAAATAATTTGTATTTGAGGTGTTTAATAAAAAAGAAAAAGGGTTCAGAACTGCCAGTTGTGTCTTTTCAAACACGACTGTATCGCCAACACGTTTCCATGCAAGGACATGCCCACTCTTTGAGTACAATCACCCATGAGCCACAGATTAGGCCATAACAGAGTAGCAGAGAGCTGAAAGGAGAGCAATAGCTCTCGTGACTGGTTGCTTGAAGGTCCGTTCGCTCATGATTACTTTTCAGTGCTGCAATCAAGCATCCGGCTGTCCTTGTGAGTGTGCTTATCAAAGGAACACATAAGAAAGTTATTGACCAAGAGACCGAGCTGACAGTGGGGAGGATCTTATTGTGGCTACACCGGGGAACTACCAACCTTCCAGGTCATGTACCTTAACCACTATGCTACAGGCTGCCCCAGGTTTGGTTGGAAAGATCAGGCGGAAGTATAGCATAATCGACCAGCATTCTACTCTTGAGAAGGTGCTGACTGAATTGTTGCAGTAAAATGCCCAGTTTCTGCTAAAATACTGTGAATTGATAGATACGTTTTTTAATCCCCAAGTGGAAATTAGCCAGCTGACACCTCTAAAAAACAAAAACAAATCGCACAAAAACATAATGCAAATAAAATATTCCTTACAATACGGTATATTGTTGAACTCACATCAGAACACTCTTTTTCGTCTTGTTATCATCATCACCATCATCATCATCATCATCATCATCATCATCATCGTCGTCATCATACAGCTGTCACCATGGGAGTGTTAATCTTTTGCGTATTTAGAAAATTGTTATTTGAGTCATTAACTGAAACAATGAAAACATGACATTTTTATATTGTTTTTTTATACAGGCTATTTTTTCTAGCCCATATCAGCACTTTATAAAACCACATTAGCTGTCTCTCTGACGTATTTGGGCTGCTTAATTCAGATAAACCTTTTTTGTTGTCGTTTCATCAGCCGTATTTGTTGAAAATCCCTCAGCTGTCAAGATTTCATATTTACAGAGCTGACAGGAGAAATTAATCATGAAGCGGAATAGAAGTTTCACCCATTATCAGTTCTCTGAAAATGATCTAACTTCTGAATGAGAAAAAATGACAGTGCATACGTGCGTCTCCTCTGCAGGGCCTGTGCTTTCCTGGCGGAGGTTAAAATGGGGTCAGAGAAAGCCAGAGATGAGGCGCTTTAATGATCTCCCTGACTGAAAGAGACGGTGTGCTGAAAGACATTCTCTCCTGTCTTGCTCAGATGCTCCAGCCTGTATGCAGGTCGAGATGCATGGTGACCCTGTCTGCCATGGTTTCCCACCACGCAGAGAAGAGCGCCCTCTTCACTTTGGCGGAAGTGAAGGTCGGAGAACTTCATAATGTCTTCGTAACGGCTATCTAATCATACTTAAAGACCTGACAAACGATTACATCATTCCTGTCACACATGATACAACCCTGACACTGTACGCTGATAACATCAGTTTCACGTAGCAGGTATGCTATCCCATCCATCCATCCATCCATCCATCCATTATCTGAACCCGCTTATCCTGATCAGGGTCGCAGGGGGGCTGGAGCCTATCCCAGCATACATTGGGCGAAAGGCAGGAATACTCCCTGGACAGGTCGCCAGTCTATCGCAGGGCACACACACCATTCACTCACACAGTCATACCTACGGGCAATTTAGACTCTCCAATCAGCCTAACGTGCATGTCTTTGGACTGTGGGAGGAAACAGGAGTACCCGGAGGAAACCCACGCAGACACGGGGAGAACATGCAAACTCCGCACAGAGAGGCCCCGGCCGACGGGGATTCGAACCCAGGACCTCCTTGCTGTGAGGCGAGGTATGCTATCCCATGTAGCGTTATTGTATCTGCATTTAAAACATTACATTTCTTTAATTTGAAACCATACTTCTGTAAAAGCACAGAAACAGGCCACTGCCTAGGAACCAAATCTACAGCCTTCTCCTTATAAGAGCAGTTGCATAACAGTGGAATTTGACCAAATGTGGGGAAACTATCAATTTCAAGTGATATGAACAAGCTACTTTTTTTGATGGTTGTATGCAACTTGAAGAACATCAGCTGAATGAAACATCTCTGAAACATTTTGCAAATAAATATTATTTTTTGTAACGTTGCACCTATTTCCCTTCCTTTACTGTACGGAAAATATGAACAAGCTTTACAGTCAAATATTAATTATGCAGCACCAGTAAACTGAATCTGACTCCCATCTCCACAATGAAATCCAGGGCGATGGCATTCCACCAGCCTGGCCGGAAGCAAATTGGCCCGCCGTTCCAGGTTCTGTTGAAATGTCATAATATTTTTCCACCAAACTGACATATAGTGTGCGAGCCAAACATGAGACTCGCCATGCTGTGTGGGAGATGATCTGGCAGCCGGGATATGCGGGAGACGCAGGCAATATTCCCTGTAGGAACGTTGCGTTCCCGAAATAGCGCGGCGGTGAGGTGTACAGGAGGGTGAAGCGCAATCTCTGATGTTATCCTGACTGTCGCGGGAGATTATGAGCAATGAGAAGTTTGTCGACCCAGAGCATATTATAAAAGTGAACTTTTTGAAAATGACAGAGCAAGCCTCTCGATCTTTATCTCCATCAATATAAAAAAAATTCATTAAAAAGGGCTATATATATTCAACTATGATACAAGGCCACCTCTAGTGTTCCAGCAAAACTATACACTGAAAGTCATACTGTATGCCAGAGTTAATATGTTAATCATTGTTAATATGTATTTTAATTTTTTGTACATTATTTGATTCATAATTCAGAAAAAGAAAGAATGAATAGTCTCCACCCTGGTGACACACTGAAAGACTGCAATGAATAAAACCAATACTGCTAATAACTCAAATTGGTTCCAATACTATACTCTGAAACAAGACCGTGCTTCCAGAAATAACCAATGCATATTTATTTCATTCAAATTAGCAACAGATAATTCATGGGCATTGTATTGGAATCAAGCATTACATTGTTTTATTTCGCTGATGCGAGCTTGGAGTATAATACCTAGATGAACGATAAGGGCGCTATCTCATTAACATGGGGATTATGCCATGTACCTATCAACAATGGATATACAGTATGAACAATAATGCACATTTAACAAATGGATTTGATTGGACTAATGTTGCTGAATTTGTTTGGTCTCAGAATGTAAATGCTTGGAGTATGCACTGATAAAGAGAAACAAATATTCCACAGTGCATGAGCAGAGTAAAAGTTATGATATAATGAAACATTGCAGGCTGTGGTCTATATATATATATATATATATATATATATATATATATATATATATATATAGCCTCTCATTCCCTGCTCGAGAAGAGACAGAAATGGGGGAAAAAAACAACTTTTATACACTCTAATATATAAAAATGCATCAGATTTTACAACTCCTAAGACAACTGTTTGGAATAAAACTACATATTCCAAGACCACCGGCGGGTGTGAAATTAGAACTATCCGAATCCCTGCTAGGAGTAACACTATCACTTCAGAGATCATTGCTAGGGGGGAAAACTACAACTCCCAAGACCACTGTGCGAGGTGTAGCCCCCCAGCATTGCCAAGTGGAGCAGAACAGCATTATGACTACAAAGCGATTCTTGGAAACAACACTGTTTTTCATTTCTTTTCCTCAACCCGAGTCTCGCAGGGTTAACGTTTTGAAACACACACTGAGCGTTCCCTAACCCCCTTACTCTTGGAGTGATGGAAGATCCAAGCATCTGTCTTTATCTCCCATTAGCGCTCCCTTGCTGGCCCTCTGGGCTAAGTTTAAAATAGCTTCACAGAGAGATTGAACGGCAGAACTATTTTCTGCTCGCTTTAAAATTCAGCCCATATTTTCTCGGTGTCTCAGACCCGTATCACGCTACAAGGGGATACAAAAGCAGACGGAGAAAAACAAGAAGAACAGGATGGGAACAGTGTGAGCCGGGACCGATTTCAGCTTGACATTGGAGCAGCAGCCACTTCAGAGCTCCCTCTGTCCTCTGCGGAAAGCAGTGAAATCGAGGAGCTGTAATACATTCCTGACCTGAACATCCTCGTTCATCTGACTCATTGGACAAACACTTTGCACACTCTGTCATTAGTACACCCCAGTTCCCTTAGTGCTAGGTGGAGGGGAGTGTATATTAAAATTCACCAGGAGGCATTTGCTATAAAAACAGCTTCATAAAGTTCAATGTGGAAATGGGACTGAATTATTCCTTCTGTGTGCAATCAATTGTAAAATCAATTGAGATGGCATTATAATACTTAAGCAATGATCTTATCATTTTTTTATTTTATGAGACATATCACCACAAACAATATTTGAACTTCCTAGCCACAACATAGCAACAAGTACACTTGAAATGCAATAAATCTGAGCAAAAGCATTGCATTCAGATTCTAGCGAAACATGATTGTGGATGGCCTCTGTTGCAGATAGACTACAGTGGTTACATTGGGTGAAGTACGAAAAACACTCTCAGGAGTTTAGTGCTGTTTAATTAGCATCCCGTCAGCTGCTGCCGCAGTTGAGACAGAGTACAAGCCCGGGTTAAACACCTTTGCTGTGTCAACATGCCCAAGACACGAAACACAAATACTCCCAAAGGGTGTTGAGAAAATAGCAGTTTTGTGTGAACGTCCCCGTCAAGCGCAGACCCCTGCAATGCTCCACTGCAGCCATTTTAAACCAGCAAAGGTTTCATTTTTTGTACATTATTGATGTATTGTTCTGACCTGCCCAGGGGCTATATCTTTTGCGGTAACTCGAGGACAAAAAATTATAGTTGCACTAACTTTCATGTTGGATAGTGTACACTGCCCCTGTAAAATTCAAATAAAAAATATGCTGTTATTCTATATACAATATCTTTGAAAATTTTGCATTTGTTTTATGCCCATTGATATGCAATTTGTTAAAATCCTAGAAATAGGAACATAAGTAAAAAGTTATGTGGACAAATCTCATCTGAAAAATATACTTATACTGAAACAACTTACATTTATTAAGATAAATTTAGGTGAATATTTTTTAAAAAGTTTACATTTTATGGTATTTTAGGGTGGGACAGGTAAAGACAGGTGTAGCATTTGAACCAGCAGCTGCTGTTTTCCTGGCCCAATTTCTACACCCCTACCAGCATCACCAACCCAAATTCTCCTGTCTCTACCTGTAGCAGTTTAGGATGATAAACAGGAGGCAAGACAAGGGCTTCAGAACACACAGGACTAGCTCTGGTGTGAAAGTCACATGGGGAATAGTTTCTGTATTCACAAACAACCATCAGTGTTCAAGTAGCTGAGAATAAGGAGAATATGATGGCATGTGATTTCCAGACTGAAATGTTTATTACATAAATACTTCAGCTTTAGAGTTGAAATGTTTCCTTGTGTGAAAGGATAAAGAACTGCATGATCTCGCCACATCATATCCAAATGTTTTAGCAGTTTTCGCCAGAAAACATACCTCAACCATAAAACCAGGCAGTTCATTTGTCACCCAGACTGCAGATGTCTTTGTAACAGAGCTCTGCTATGATAAAGAATTAAATCCTTTCAAGGTTGACAAAACCATCCTCACCTTTTTTAGCACATCATTTATTGACTCCTGTTTTACCTTTTCTACAGTGAGTTGGTTCAGTAGCCTTAAATGTAAGTGCCTATGAAAATTTTTTAATGACTCTTGCCACTCACGCAGTTTGAAATTTTAGTTGCTCCCTTTACAATCCCAAAATTAAAGAGCATGAGTGCTTAGTCTTCTGAAGTCTTCCTTTAGAACTGAGAATACCAGTATTCTCTTTACAAATTAACAAACCTCTGCTCCACCATGTTTTTAAAAATGATACCTTTTCCCTTTTCTTCACCTCTTCATATTTCTCAAGTGTTCATTGTGGCGACATTAAATATCAGCTGAGGAAAGTGCAGACATTGCTTGTAGTCACCGTTTCTTATATAGCTGTCCGAATGAGCAGTGGGAATCGCTAGTGTGCAATGAGATGCTGTCAATTCAAGCAATTTTTACAAGCACCCAACTATTTTATTATATCATTACATTTTATATTATTCTACTTTGCACCCCTTTTAATTGTGTATTTATGCTGCTTTATTTTAATTATTTTATTTATTGCTCGCATACCTTCAAGGAGACAAAGCATGTCTTTAATTGGCATGCGTGCAGTTGTACCAGGCAATGCCCATGTGAAAGAGTTTTGCACCACTGGGCAGTGTCTTTAACCTCCAAGTGTTGAGAATAAATGTGATATGATACTAAGTGAAGCCCATTCCACTTCAATTAGGTCAGATCAGCCGCAACAAGCTATACGTAGTGTCCACGTAGAATTACAGGTTTGGAATGAAAATCCCTCAAATAAATGTAAGGTCAAAGCAAGAGCCCAGGTAAGCTTATGGAGTGCTGGAATGTGGCAGTTTATGGGACAGATTGACTTACCAGGACCAATACATTGACCACTGTACACTTTACACAGTACCAACATTTCAAGAAGATCTTAAAAATTAAATTGATTAAATTGTTTGTATTTGCTTAGCAGATTCTCCTGTTTAATGTATGTGGCAGAGCTTACTTTTGGCATAAACTCTTTATACAGTCAGATGGAGACGCCTTTTGGTCAAGCTCCTTGCTAAGGTACTTTCTTTTCTAGGATTCAAACTGGCAGCCCTCCGGCATGTCACATGCCTAATTCCTTAACCTTAATTATTTTGCAATGCCAAACAATGTACAGCACTTGCTGCTTTCAACTCTGGCAAACTGTGTTATCCCCATCTAGTCTCCTGAAGCCTGTTTGGTACAACACTTTGACTTAATTTTCTTCCGAGCTGATAATTGCTTCAAGATTAATTTTTATAATACTGACAGATTAAGACTGACAGGCTAAGGGCAGTACAATTTTACTTATTAATTTATTCAAGAGATCTATTAGATTAAATGTTTCTGCATACTAAATGCCCCATTAACATATTACTAAATATAATCATACTTCATCAACCCTCTGCACAGATAAATTGTGAAAAGACACTTTGAACACATTCAGTCCTTATAGAAGGCGTAGTGGAAGACTCAAAGGTGAAGGAAAGTTAAATTCTGACAGAATTTTGCCGTACATTAATCATTCCAATCAACAGCTTATTCAATGAATTTCGAGTTTTGGTTGCAGTATTTAATTGCATGGAAAACTTCAAACACCATATGTGGAGGCACAGCCAGGTGTTAAAGGAAATATTAATAATGATAGATTACGTTTTTTATGGCAGTTTTTGTTGTAGCCGGAGGGTGAAAGGCATTACAGACACTTCAGCATTCCCGTATCTGTGAATAAGCTATGTCATCGCACGCTTTTTGCCATGCTGGTGTTGCATGCTGAGAGCATGATGAAATCGTGCTGGGGTTTTCTGAAGGAGGACAATATTTTTAAAAGCCCAGCCGCACAGCACCATACAAGCCTTCTGAGGCCTCATCTAGCCCAGTTTGGTTTCTTTGCAGCAGTTAGTCCCGCTAGCAAAATTTTCCCAGAATTTTCAGGGTGAACTTAGCTTAGAGCCACCTGCCAGGAGAAGAGCCTCAGGAGAGAGAGGGTAATTTTCTTCTAACATGTTTTTGCTGCTAACAGCTTCGAACATCTCCATTCGGAAGCCCTTGAAGAAAAATAAATACATCATAACGATTACTGCGCTAATTGTTTTAAAATATTATCAATGCAATAGTCATTACACTCTGGCCGCTTTCCTTTCCGAGAGGGCTTCGGGTCAGAGAAGGTGCTGCAGAGAACCCAGAGACCCAGTTTTACTGCATCTGGACCGGGCTCCTGGTGGACACCCAATCACAGACTCCAGAGATTGACGGGATTAGCACGGTGCCTGCATTGAACCGATAGTGGCCGGCTATCAGCCACGGTTTCCGATACGGAATCGGGGTCTCACTCCTCGTGAAAGGTGGCGTCTGCCACTTGGCTTTTTGGATCGGCAGTGTCCTGATGACAGGCGCGGGCGTGGTCGATGTCGCCGGCTTTTCCGGCGTACCGCAGAGCGAGTTGCCGGCAGCTGGAGGAATCAGTATAGGTTTCCGCTAATTCGGGAGATGATGGATCTGGGCCCATGGGCGTTCCGAACAGACAGGCTCAGAGCAGGCCTGGGTAATGGCAGGATCAATGGCAGACGACGGTCGGGCCCATAATTGGCAGGTTTACGATCTGAAATGATGGGCACTGAAAAACAACGATGCAGATAAAAATAATGTTTACTCCCCCGATCATTCCTGCAGTGTATACCATCAAAATGTCTCTGATATGAATGTCAATATCAAGGATGAAAGCTTTTTTTGGCTTTTAGTCAATCTCGGACATCTGACCGATGGTAGACGGCAATGCACAGCCAGCTTTTAGATATCCAGAAATCACACTTGTCTGCTGAATTAATGTAAAGGAATGTAATTACCGTTCACTCACTGTCAGGTGTAATCTGGTCTGTGTTACTTTTGGATATCTGGATGCTGTCAATTTGTCTTAGATTGGAGGAACAAGGTCTTTTGCAAGAGATGACAGCGTCTGACTTTGCCACCATCTTGGATAAAAATTTATGGAATATCCACTGACTCATGGTCAGGGTTGGTAAAACAGCAATAAGGCTACAGTGTATCCATGCAGAACTAAGCAGCTCCATTCACTTATAGTGGTTACTTCACATCTGGCTTGGCGCAAAGGAGTGCATATGTTGCTTTATGTTTCCTGTGTTAAACATTTTTACACTGAACTGCTGTCTAGGAGACCACATCAACGTGACTCATAGACAACAAGCTGCACATTGAGAGGACTCTAAATCTCAACTGATATCCTTAAAAAACATACAGGATTTACTTTTGTCAGTTTCCTCTCCTAGCTTCAGTTCTGGTTCAGGGGAGGTGACAGTTAACTGATGAATGTTGGAAAAAGTCAACACTGGGATAGACAGCTCTGGTCATAGACTAAAGGAGGTTATTTCTGTTTTTTGGGGGTACGTGAAATGCACTGCAGTCCAGGTGTTATGAATGCCATTGACATTCCACATACATTCTAACCGGAATGTACTGCCACATAGATAAAGGTACGCAAAACCAGTGATGTCTCAATATTTCTGAAAGTGTCCCAGAGTAAAGATGTGATTATTACTGTAGACAGGAAGGGGTGGCTATGGCTGAATGCAGGTCCAATGCCCAGCTGATGGACTGTTTTCATACAGTTCCCTTGCTGTCAAAGAGAAATGAAACGGCTTGCCATGGTAAACTCTGTGAATAATGTGTCACAGCTTTGAAGAATGTACATTCACAAGGTTTGAAAATGCAAGGTTTTCTTTTCTCAACCTGGACCATATTTAACATGTTCAGTCCAACAGCCTTGGGAATCTCGCACTGCGGTTCGCGCTGCCAGCTTTCTGACTGCCATGTAACCTTGGAAACCAGTTGCTGCCATCAGTCGGGTTCTGAAATGTGTCCCCCCTGGTTCTCGACAGGAGATCGGAGAAGGATCCTTTAAAAACTGTTTTATCTCCCATTGTGCGCATGCTATGTGCAGTCATTAGTGCTCCATTAAGGATACATGCTTGGGAGAAAACATTTTTTTATTTTACTTCACATCTTTCTTCTGTTAACCTCGTTTTAAAGGCGAGGAAAAAGGGGAACCATATTGTAAACTTTAGAAGAGACGTCTTGAGCAGAAGTCAGGACCTCTCAAAACCAGCCACTAGATGGCAATGCTTCTCAAACGAGATGTTTCACGCATGTTTACGCACAAAAAGCACAATGCCTTGCCTTATTGGTCTGGCTCGGTGTGCTTAGTGTTTTACGAGACTCTCTACAACGAGTAGAAATGAACTTTCCTGGACTCGTCCCTAAACCCCCTGCGCAATTAAAACCCTGTCTGGTGATACACTAAATGGGACGTGGGCCATTGAGGAACCCTTTTCAAATATGCTTTGACTGGAGGGTCGATGGGATGCGCTGCTGCCGTCTAGCTGCATAAAGGGCTGTGTGTACACTTAATCTCCCTGATCCTCCCCCAGGTCTGTTTCTCTAAAGGAAAAAAAGAAAAACTTCCTTGTACCAAACTCCTGTAGGACACTAAATAAGCATTAGCTAAGAGATCTGGGAGCTCAAAAAAAAAAAGTCTTGCTAACTTCAGACTAAAAAATAAAAATTGGGGAAAAATATTCCTGCGTTATCTGATGGGCCTACCAAGCGATTTATTCAGGATGAATTCAGTCAGGATCCAGGATCTCATTCAGCAGTGATATACAGTGGGGTCCAAAAATCAGAGACCAGATTGAAAATCTGGGATTTTGAAATTTATTTATTTTTTAATAATCAGAAAGTTTTAGGATTTCGAAAAATGTAAAACAAATTAAAGTTACTTCAAGTTACCAAAAAAGAGCAAGGTGTGGTACAAAATCCACAATCAACCCCACTGAACATTTATGGGGACACTTGAAGACTGACAAAAGCCAAGCATTCAGTAACAAGATGCTCTTTGGAACAGAATAATGCAAATAATGCATGGATCATTAGGTTTCGAGTCCATGCCAGCTCGAGTGCACTTTGCCATTGAAGCAAAATGGGGACATACCAAATAGTTAGAAATTCTATAATTAATTCATGTACATTTTTCAAAGACTCAACTTAATATAATATATTCTGTAATGGAAAAGCTTGTATTAAATTAGAAAAGAATGCAAAATAGAAGCATTTTCACAAGTGGTCTCTTTTGGACTTTTGGACCCCAATGTCAGTGGTGGGAATGTGTGTCAGTGACAGAGAAGAGCAAACATGAAATACTCAGTCAAGGCTATGGCTACAGAGAGACATCTGTCAGTCTCGTGTGGGGGATGCTCTGATGTCAAAGGCGAAGGCGCTGTCCAATGCAGTGCCTAGTAGGCTGGCAAGATCGCACAATCGATTTTACAGTTGTGCCTCGGCAGAAAATGCACTTAGTAAATGCCAGTATCATCAAGAGGGCCAGAGAGGAACCTGGGCTCATTGTTCACATAGATGCTCAAACCAGAATGTCCCAGGAAGATCTACCAGGTATAGACCTAGTACAGACAACCACCAGACGGGAGATATGCAAGCCCCCCATTCCCCCTCCACCCCACAAGCTAGTCCTGTGATCCAGGGGAGAAATTCTTCAAGCTCTTGGCTGCCAACACTTTTAATCCAATTTCTGTCAACGTTTGAGAGAGGGGAGACACTAATCCTGCGAGACCAAGAAATCTTGACTTTCCAGAGCCGATCAGCCAAGTGTTTGGCTTCTTTCAGCATCACAAAGGCTGTGGAAGGCTGATAAAAAACAAGGCCTGTTCAATATTAATTATCTCGCAAAACACGACGGGCTTCGACAAGAGGGAATTATTAATAACTATTCAATAAACATGCTTAATTGCTGCTGGAACTCGCCGAAAAAACAGTTGGCAACCACAAAACAAGCCTTGAAATTTGGCCACTGCTGAAGGGAGAGCACCGCTTCAGTGCAGGGTGCTCCAGTGCTGCCTTCCACTGGGAGGGGTGGAGAGCGGGGTTAAACGTTTGATAGTTTGGGCCCCTGTTCCTGTGCAGGATTGCCGTTCTTGACTACTAAAAATCCTCATCACCGAGACCTACTGTGAAAGGAAGCCCTTTTCTTCTGCTTGCTTTGTCATCACATAGTATACATTTGCTTGTTTGACTTGCTTGGATAAGTACACAAATGGGCCCTCTGTAGTCTAAGTTTCCATGAAAAGGTTTATTTCTATAAAATGGATACTCAAATCTGTCCGTCAAATCCAAATCCAGCCCTGGTTTTCCTTTCTCCCGGGTAATAAACTGAGCAATTAATGCTGCTGATTGGCCAGACTGTCTTCACACCACACTCTCAGGTAAAGGGAGGGTGGAAAACCAGCGGTTCTCGGGCCTGGAGGGCTGTAATTTGAGTTATAGGTTTCTAATGCATGTTGCAGCCTTAGGCAGATGAAAGAGGCCATTACTCCAGACTAATAAAGATTGCATGCCATGTTGTTTATTGGCATGTTTGACAATCCATCTTCATCATCTGAATGCCGTAAACCCACACACGTGGTGAAGCGTTTGAACCGTGACACCATCACATTGCGCCAAAGGGGGTCAATTGGCTACTTTCACTACATGAAGACAAATTTATATTTTGTTTGATTGGTCGCTTCATATTCGTCCATGCCATTAAGGGAAACATTTGTTTAGGTAGTTCTTTCAAGGTAGCAAGATTGCTGTTGACTCATTCGGCCCTTAAGCAAATGGGTATGTCGATAGAAAAGTACTATTTATGTGGAACATCATTAGCAGCAATTTCCTCTTTCATTAGGATTTGTAGTTTAATTCCTCCAGAATTGCATTTAAAATTGCACTTTTATTTAGTTGTGTTAATTTACTATGCTTTGGCCTGGGTGTCTTGGTTGTTTATTTTATTTTGTTTTCTGCATTAGTGTCCAAATAAAAAAAAGCTCATTTGAAATTCCCATGCAATAATTTTATGCAATATGTTTGGAACAACCTACAGTCAGGTCCATACATATTGGGACATCGACACAATTCTCCTCTTTTTGGCTCTATACACCACCACAATGGATTTGAAATGAAACAAACAAGATATGCTTTAACTGCAGACTTTCAGCTTTAATTTGAGGGTATTTACATCCAAATCAAGGGACCAAAAGTAATGGGCTGCTCAGCTGTTCCATGGCCAGGTGTGTGTTATTCCCTCATTATCTCATTTACAAGGAGCAGATAAAAGGTCTAGAGTTAATTTCAAGTGTGCTATTTGCATTTGGAATCTGTTGCTGTCAACTCTCAATATGAGATCCAAAGAGCTGTCACTATCATTAGGCTGAAAAATCAAAACAAACCCATCAGAGAGATAGCAAAGCATTAGGTGTGGCCAAATCAACTGTTTGGAACATTCTTAAAAAGAAAGAACGCACCGGTGAGCTCAGCAACACCAAAAGACCCGGAAGACCACTGAAAACTGTGGTGGATGACAGAAAAATTCTTTCCCTGGTGAAGAAAAACCCCTTCACAACAGTTGGCCAGATCAAGAACACTCTCCAGGAGGTAGGTGTATGTGTGTCAAAGTCAACAATCAAGAGAAGGCTTCACCAGAGTGAATACAGAGGGTTCACCACAAGATGTAAACCATTGGTGAGCCTCAAAAACAGGAAGACCAGATTAGAGTTTGCCAAACAACATCTAAAAAAGCCTTTACAGTTCCGGAACAACATCCTTTGGACAGATGAGACAAAGATCAACTTGTACCAGAATGATGGGAAGAGAAGAGAATGGAGAAGGAAAGGAACTGCTCATGATCCAAAACATACCACCTCATCAGTGAAGCATGGTGGTGGTAGTGTCATGGCGTTGGCATGTATGGCTGCCAATGGAACTGGTTCCCTTGTATTTATTGATGATGTGACTGCTGACAAAAGCAGCAGGATGAATTCTGAAGTGTTTTGGGCAATATTATCTGCTCATATTCAGCCAAATGCTTCAGAACTCATTGGACGGCGCTTCACAGTGCAGATGGACAATGACCCAAAGTTTTTTAAGAAGTGGAATGTTATGCAATGGCCAAGTCAATCACCTGACCTGAATCCGATTGAACATGCATTTCACTTGCTGAAGACAAAACTGAATGGAAAATTCCCCAAGAACAAGCAGGAACTGAAGACAGTTGCAGTAGAGGCCTGGCAGAGCATCACCAGGGATGAAACCCAGCGTCTGATGATGTCTATGCGTTCCAGACTTCAGGCTGTAATTGACTGCAAAGGATTTGCAACCAAGTATTAAAAAGTGAAAGTTTGATTTATGATTGTTAGCTTGTCCCATTACTTTTGGTCCCTTAAAAAGTGGGAGGCACATATACAAACTGTTGTAATTCCTACACCGTTCACCTGATTTGGATGTAAATACCCTCAAATTAAAGCTGCAAGTCTGCAGTTAAAGCACATATTGTTCGTTTCATTTCAAATCCATTGTGGTGGTGTATAGAGCCAAAAAGATGAGAATTGTGTCGATGTCCCAATATTTATGGAGTGAGCAGCAGTTCTGCAGACAAAAATGTCTTGTCAATGAGAGACGTCAGAGGAGAATGAAAATAAGTCTAAAAAAACCTAATAAAGTGTATATAACTAAGAAAGTATTGTTTCCACATAGACGTTGCTGCATCAAATTTTTACAGAGAACACAGAAAACACTTGAGAATAGCAGTTACTGGCCACTAACTAAATTACTTTTACTCAAACTTGAAATTATTTTATGGCGATCTCATGTTCGGATATACTTTGGAATAAATGCCTCCTCCCATTAAAACCTTATATTCAAAGGTTAGATTCTTCTCTCTACAGGACATCCATGTTAATTATGCAGAATGGGAAATCTGTGTTCGATTTCTTTTTGGTTTAATTTTTCTTATCGTCTTTCATAGTCTTTAATAAAGTCAGTTACCTTGCAATCACAATGAGGATTCCCAAGCTTAGAACTGTGGTTGGAGTGTAACTACTAACATCACACATAAATCTCAGAGAATCTGTGAGATTCTGACATCGGCAAAGCCATCTTTAATTAGTTGCTCACACATTCGACAGCTGTAGACCTCATCTCGCTAAAACCGGAACATTCAACTTAAACCTGTCTTTCAAAAGAAATTCTAAGAAAGCTCCTTTAATGTGAGTGTCTGATCTGACATAGCTTTGGCATCACCTGGATGTAAATTATTCAGAAGTAGCACAGCCCCAGGTCATTAAATTGTCACCGCATCGACGCCATATGCATTAGAAATGAGCATTCAAAGTCTCGAGGGAGGAACTGCCAAAAGATATTTCACCATGTTGGCAGAGTAATGATGACTAGATGATTTCCCCCCAGAGTCTTTTTTTTTTACCTTCTGTTCAGAAGCCATGTCCTGGATTCAGCTGTCATTTGTCCTTAACTTTGACTCAAGTTCAAATGTAAGTGGTCTTTTTACAATTATTATTCACAAACAGGGTTCAGCAAGTACAGCGATGCCCAAAATATTCTCTCCAGAGATGTAGAGTGCAAATGTCCCCAACGTGTAAATGAAGAAAGAAAGATTTGCTTTTAATTGTGAATACAAGCTGAGAACACATGTTGATTGAAACCTGGCCTGTATTTTCAATCAAACCGAGCCTAATTTTTGATTGCCTTAGATGTGAACTTCATTGATGTCCCTTAGTTGCTGCTGCAGCTTGATAATCCATGTAGTTATTGGGTTATTCACAGCTCTGATTTCAGCTATTTGTTCCTTTATATAGCAAATTGAAGCAGTTGAACAATAATAGCTGTACAATATCTTTGATAAACAGATAAACCTGTGGGAAAAAATGCTCAAGTGCCAGGATCATATTCAACAAAATATGAATCTGTTGTTCATGGAAAACAAATAACACAATTTACATTTGGACATTGCTTACCTTGCCTGTACTTCTCATAACTACTGTCTAATGATGTTATATTTCTCAGGCTCATCCTGCATGGTTATTGTACTTTGTCCCTCTACAAACCATGTGTCTTCGTCTAAAAGGACAAAACCAATATAAATTAAGGCTTACTTACTTAAATAAGACCACCCTGTGCAACATTGCATGCACAGAAACTAAAGTGGCTGCACTCAATTCCATTAATAATAAAAAAGACCAACAACTGAATGCAGATTAGATGATTCCTGTTGCTTTTCTGAATCCCAGCTCTATTTTCTCCTTCTTCCAAGCCACACGTCTTCATCGGAAAAAGGACAAAACAAATATAACTTATGTTGCCGTGTCTGACCAATCTCCCAATAATTTCCGTTCTGTGCTAGCTAGCGGAGCAGGCGATGCACATGCATCATGTTTGGAGATCGGCAGCTGTAGTGTGGTTGGCATCTTACCACAGACTTGGCTTGTTCTTGTTCTGAGGCTAACTAAAATAATACGTTAGCATTACATCAACCACAGGATTACCACAGGAACATTTCGCGACAGGAATGGGTAGTGGGATATCTGGCCTATTTCCCAATAATTTCTGTTTTTGTGTGTCCAAGCCAGCTGGCTAGCATGCAAATGCAATTATTTAGGTTAATTTTTGCTTGGTAAATGAATGCAGCTAACTCGTAATCCTGAGTGACATCCAGAGCTGGATGGACAACCACCATCTAAAGCTCAACCCACGTAAGACTGAAATGATATTCATCCCTGCGAATACCACTCCCCATCTGGATCTCTCCACACCACACTCACGCCGTCACCCAGTGCAAGGAACCTCAGAGTGGTGATGGACAGACTGTCCCTCTCCGAGAACATTGCTTCGGTGACCCGGTCGTGCAGGTTCTTCCTATACAACATACGGAGAATCTGCCCCTTTCTCACCCCCTACTCGACCCAGCTACTGGTCCAAGCGATGGTTCTGTCCCGCCTGGACTACTGCAATTCCCTCTTGGCTGGCCTCCCAGCGTCCGCCATCAGACCCCTCCAACTTATCCAGAATGCAGCAGCTCGTCTGGTCTTCAACCTTCCCAAATACTCACATGTCACCCCCCTGCTTACTTCCCTCCACTGGCTGCCTGTCATGGCTCGCATCAAATTCAAAACATGGGTGCTAGCCTTCCAAGCAGTTAAGTGGTCATCCCCATCTTACCGACAAAAAATCATTAGACCCTACACCCCTGCCAGACCTCTTCGTTCAGCCTCCACAGGCCGCTTGGCACCTCCCTTTCTCCGAACTTCCACCTCACGCTCACGACTACTGTCTGTTCTGGCTCCACAGTGGTGGAATGAACACCCCGTTGAGGTCAGAACTGTAGAATCTCTTCCCACCTTCAAGCGCAAACTGAAGACGCACCTCTCCCCGTCCCTCCCTACCTCCCTGTGAACCGTAATTGTTGTCTTTCTGTGATTTACTTTTTTGTGTATTGGTATTTTTAGTTTGGCTAGGTAAGCAGTGTTTGGCTAGTTAAGTTTGGTCACTTTTGCTTTGTTGTTTGTTTGTTTGTTTGTTTGTTTGTTTGTTTAAAAAAACTAAATAATAATAATAATAATTCAAATAGGCCCTGGTCCTTATCTTTGTTGTACAGGTAGCAGTTGAAATTGTACTTCCCTCTAGGGTCTTTCAGCGCACTTATCCTTGGTTATGGGTATGCACTTTGTTGTACGTCGCTCTGGATAAGAGCGGCTGCCAAATGCCATTAATGTTATGTAATGTAATGCTTTGTGATACACTCCCTGGCCATGACAGCTAACGTAAAAAATTCACATACATTAAAAACAGAGCACAAGAGAGGTCTATGTGTAGGAAATCTCTGATCCAATCAAACCAAATTTACTTTAACTACTGGATCGATCTGTCTGCAAACAGCTAAGCTGTTCCCACTTCGGCCCGAGTGTCACCGTAAAAGTTGGCAGAATCAAATAATAAATAGAAGGCGGTGAATGCTAAATAATCGGTACAAATACAGTATGTATAATTTCAACTGTATCAATTTATTTGTGTCCATTTAATTTTTTTCTTGATACGAATGTAAGTGTATTTACATAAATATCTTTATTTGATGCTGGATTTGACTATTTGAGAAGGTGGCACACGTACATACACTTCTCCTCATCTGTGCCTTACTATAGCTCTATCCCACAGCTGATCTGAAGCTCCTTGGTCTTAATGATTGAATCTTAGCTTTACATTCACTTATGGACAAAGGGACCTTACAGGGATAGACATATTATTCAAGGTATTCCTCTGCAAAATATGACCCAGTACACACAGCCTGTGCTCAGTGGCTCATATTATTTTACTATAATAGTACACTGTGTAGAGGCGGCACGGATGGTGCAGTGGGTAGCACTGCCGCCTCACAGCAAGGAGGTCCTGGGTTCGAATCCCCGTCTGCCGGGGCCTCTCTGTGCGGAGTTTGCATGTCCTCCCCGTGTCTGCGTGGGTTTCCTCCGGGTACTCCTGTTTCCTCCCACAGTCCAAAGACATGCAGGTTAGGCTGATGGGAGAGTCTAAATTGCCCATAGGTATGAGTGTGTGAGTGTGTGAGTGTGTGAGTGAATGGTGTGTGTGCCCTGCGATGGACTGGCGACCTGTCCAGGGTGTATTCCTGCCTTTTGCTCAATGTATGCTGGGATAGGCTCCAGCCCCCTGTTCAGGATAAGCGGGTTAAGATAATGGATGGATGGATGGAGTACACTGTGTTCATCAAAATAGTAATGCCTATTTAAAGCAATCATTATTTCTATCTATGAAGTAAGACATCTGACAACTGATGTCAAGGGAGAATACTTTCTCTGGTCTGTGTAATACTGAGAATGACCTTAAACAACCAAGCAGAAAAATGCAAGATTATTCCTTAGCTGACTGATAACAGTGATAAATCTATGAAATGCCTGTTTCAGTGCAAGACATTTGCCAGGTATTGCCTTCGTTTAAATTCAACACATAAAGATTATTTATACGTTCTCAAATGATGTTATTAAAAATTACTTTTCACAGCAAATAATAAAAGTGGAAAACATGTTGTTATGCAAGCTATTCGAGCTATCAAAAATGAAAGAATTAGAATTTTTTTTCTCATTCTTTAACCATTTTACTGAAAGAATGTATTCATACAGAGAAATGAAAGGACAGACTCAGAAATGCTGTCGATTGAGATAAGAGTTATCTGTTAACAGCTGAATGAAGGCATTGAACTTTTTGGCAAATTACTTTTTGCAAGGGTATTTTTCCAATAGAATTCAGTCGTTCTTTCATCACAGGAAATGTTCCAGCTTGTTGGTTTTCTCGCCCAATTAAATCGCCAAGATCTTTTAACACTGCCATTGTCACCACATTGTGAACCTTTCACTCCCCATGGTTTTGACTGTACGCCTGGTTATTTTAAGGCCTTGTTTTGCACTCTGCATCTGGCTCCAGACTTTTCACAGTGTTTGAGCTCCTTTGTTCTTCTCTCCTGGGTCTCTTGTGTTTAACTGCCTCCCCTCTTTTACCGATCTCGAGGTCTATACACGGTATGATCTCACCATAGCTCCATTGTGCAATGCCGAATGTTCAAGACTTGAAGCGGAACGCCAGAGTCCAGTCTAGACAGTGGGCAAAAGCCTGGTCACGATGAACAGCCAACTCACTCCTCATACGAGTTACAGCTATGTGTTTGTCTGTGGACCCAGACCACTCCTGCATCTGTTGCTCCCCCCCGAGGCAGATACGTGGCCTTCCTTGCAGAAATTTCAGGACTTCTGCAGATGCAATTTACACTGATCTGGCCAAGATGGAAGACGTCACATTTAAATCTCGAGTCAATCCGATGTTTTTGCTCAAAGTGCAAGGAAACATTACTTGTAGTAAATCGAATTAGTATGCTGTGTTTGCGGCCAAATTAAACAGTGCTCTCGCGAGTCCAATCTCGGTGCACACATCTTCAAAAGCATTTGAGAAAATTCTGCCTCTGAAATTTAAAAAGGCTACTTCCCTCTTCGTGCGTGTATGTTTTATGCATTAAGTCTAAAGTCACGTCCCTGAACGGACTCACAAAGCAGGGGTACAGGCACCAGGTGTGTCAAGTGCTCTCATGTGGTGTTCTTCTGCCCTTCTGTTTTTCTGTTATTGGATAAACCAGTCCTGTGACCGTCTATAATCCTTTGTAGATGCTGTATAATCGAGTCTAGGGGCAGAGAACATACTGTACACACATAATGTTATGTTATTATATGGAAGGAGGATCCTGCTTTGCATCCACCATAGAACCTGTATATATACTGCCATTCATGGAAGCTTTGCACTTGACATGCGTGGTACAGGTAACCGGCTTATGATCCTGTTTCCTCATGCTCTTTTTCTCTCAGGAGGCCGGTGTGTGTGTGTGTGTGTGTGTGTGTGTGTGTGTGTGTGTGTGCGCGTGTAGTCAGCTCCATAACGTTTGGGACAAATGTCTCACATGTAGATACTCTGTGTAGATAAGTGTGGATTCTCAGCCTTTATTAAAGGGTATTTTATACATCTTGATTTCACAATGTAGAAATGTCAGTACTTTTTATACATAGTCCCCCTATTCCCCCATTATTATGCCATATATTTGATAACTTGAGAACTGACAACTATTTATCATAATGTCTGAACTTCTCCTTGTCACACTGATTTCCATTTTGTCCTGGGGCAAAGGAGACTCAGCGAGTCCGGGAGACTCTCGGGCTGCTTATGCGCATTTCACACAAGCAGAAATGTGACGCTCGTCTGTTAGGCTTTCCCACACCGAGGGCATTTCATAAGAGTATGTTTTATTTATGGCCATGTCCAAATGCCAAAAAATAAATATTATTCAGAAAAGAAGAAACTGCTCTACGGGCGCATCTTCTGTCAAAAAAAAAAAGTGGCTTTTAACAAGACGTTTCACTGAAATATGACTTTATACGGCATCTGAGAGAGGGTGTCTGAAACTGACACAGTGACGGGCAGAGGATGGTTGTAGCGCTGTGCTTTTTAAAGCATGCCTTGTGTGAACCTATTGCGGCTTATCGTATTTCCTCAAATGTGGGAAACCAACATTTTCTGAAGGTGACTTTGGAAGTAAAAGACAAGAAACTAATTTCACTTCATACACGCGCTACACATCACAAGACAAGAAATCACAACACAAGACAAATTTACTCAGAATAGTGCTAATTACCATCAAAAACCTGCATTTGTGCATTTTTTATTCAGCAGTTTGTACTCATGCTATTTAAATACCAAGGGAAATAAAACTAGTTGTGCCTTTCACTACAATGGCAGTAATTTAAAGTGATGTTTTGAATGTGTTTGGAACTTGCAATTGAACATGGGAGTGGAACAAGAAATTAAACACGCATTCTTTTTCTAGTGCGGAATTAGTCGCCTTGATTAAGGATCCAGCTATTCTTGGAGATGGTCATTGAAAAGTTGTACAACTTTTTATGTGTTCTAAAATGGCAACTATTCCTCCAAACATGAACAATAGCTTCCAGTCTGCTTGAATTAAGCTTGAACCTGCCTTTTCCAGGCATTAAATAATGGCACTGATAATAGTAATCAGTGAAGCCACAAAGCTTGACAAAATCATTTTAATAGCTCAGATTCATTTCTATTTATCTATTCCCACATTTGAAACTTCTATAGTTACATACTGTATGCATTCAGATAAATGCACATCCACATTTAACCGATTTTGCCATTGCTAAAGGTAGAATACTTGTACCAGTAGATATTGAATGTCAAAACTCAAATTTGAAAAACCTAATTTCCTGTCCACTTTTTCTTTTTTATTTATAGATTTTTCTTAAGCCATTGTTATGGACTTGAGCAGGTAGCATAATACAATAGTGGGAACAGTTATTACAATTACTTTTCCTAAGACATACTGGTACATTTATTTAACATTTATATATGATTAATCTATAAATAAATACTGATATTTACTGTTATTTCACAACTAATGTCTTATGTCGTAACATTCACACATCTTAATTTAATCAATTTTGAATGAAATAACAGTCAAAATACACAATGAAACTGTTAATCTGCGGACATTAACAGTTTTTTTTCCCGCCCACATTCATGTTCACACTCACAATTATTCTATCTGCTTTGGGATGAAATTGTTGTTGATTTAAGATCTATGAATTGCGTACTAACAGCTCTATTCAAATTACATTAATTAATTATGCTCACATTCCACATGCCACATTTCAACACTACAATTTGATTGTAAGACTATATGCAATAACAGGCCTCATGAACAGACTCTAGGTCATGAATCTATCCAATTAGCGAGGGCTGCAATGTGTAGCACCACAATCTGAGCAGATCCGTGCCGTGAAGCCTCACCGTTAATGAAAGAAATGCTGACGGGCACTCCCCAGGCACAGCCTCCAGCCTGAGACAGGGTGGCCAGTTCACCAATCACCCCCCGAATTAGCCAGCCAGTGAGAACCGTGTGAATCTAATGATTTCAATCAAATCAAAACCCAGACAGCTTACTGTTACCGAGATTAATGAACCAAAGGAATATCGCCATGACCCTTGGTCTCTCATATCGGATACACATCATCACACTCACAATGGACAATGCACCCAACACTTGGACATGCACACAAACACATCACATGGGTCGTTGGAGGTTATTTGCGAAGGTGGGGGCCGAATTTAATTGGAGATAGGGTGATGTACTGTAAGGCCATTTGGAAAAGTGGGGCGATGTTGAGAGCATTGCCCTACTGTTCAGGTAACCTGCTAGAAGTCTCATAGTTGGTTGATTATCATTTTAGGCACACTTCCCAACCAACTGGGCAATAGATCTGGCCTGTTGGCTCAAAGTCATCTGATCACCTCCTCATCCTTCTAACCAGCATAGCTGCATATCAAGGGCTCCCAGGCACTGATATATCATATCTCTTGCCATTGCTGTGGTATCAACTGTAGGCCTATTTGGTTTTAATAGTTAGTTAATTTCAGGCCTGGTGAAAACATAATTCTTGAACTGCCCCTTGTAGGACTACACATAAATAGACTAGCTGTAGGCAATAAGAATGGCAACCATGGTCATTCATACTGTATCTAATAGTCATGGTCTTTTTACCATTGTTTTATAGCCGTTTCTCACTTGTTGACATTAATAGCCTTTCATGACAAGCGTAAGAATGAGATGATTGAAAAAGGAATGTTTGCAATTAATTAACAGAAAAACATTTTTTCAGGTAATTATTAACAGGGTAAGATATTTAAGTTTAAACTCTTTATGAAAGGTATATAGCAGTTACTCAATATGCACTTTTTTCTTTCACTTATATATGCATATACAACATATTTTATTTAAATTGCCCAAGTTGTAACACAGTATGTGGAGTGGACTAATATGTGGAAATTGGAATTTAATATAAAGAAAAAGCAATATGAATAACTGATTATTAACTCCTAGTGTCTAGGACATTGCCATCGGTGTGTGAATGAGAAGTATCAATTGTACAGCGCTTTAGATAAAGGCACTATATAGATGCCAACCATTTACCATTTGGGAGAGAAGTCTCCTGCATGTTTTAATGGAAATGGACTGACTGATGTTTTGATCAGATGAAGGCATATTCCTTTAGGGTAATGTTGTGAACGTGTTGCTTTGTTGGATTCTGCACCGGCTGCATCGCAGAGCTTCAGTTCATGCTCACGCTTCGTCGATGGCTTGGGAGATGTGCGGATTGTCAACAGACGTCGGAAAAACAGCATCAAATACAAAATATACTGGAAGGCATAAATGCAAAATAGTCCCCCAAAAATATTTGAAAAGTCACAACATCCAGGATAAGCATAAGCTGTGAATTATTCATGCACATTATTTCAAGATGGGCCTTGATTTTGTCTGCACACGAACAGAAGTCTCCGTCTCGATAGGATTGTATTTTTGTCACACATTTACAGTCCCATTGGATTATTTTTTTCGAGAAGACGGAATTTCGACACGTTTCATTGTGTATCACAACTATGGAACAGGGAGGCACACACATTAAATCAAGCACATTCAGCCTCACAATGGCTGCTGATAGGAACAAGTGGCCCAGTTATCCCACTCCAGTCAGCTCCGTCCTCAGCTCACCGACGCGTTCCACGCTCTCCCACAACTCCCTTCCAAGCAATCATCCGTAATGGTGGAAGCTGAATCGCTATAATACCGCCTGTTTCCTCCATTAGCATTTCCAAGCCGTCGTACTTGACTGGGCTCGGATGAAGCTAAATAATCATAATTCTGCGGGAGCTAATCGCTCATCCGGAAGAGAGATGCGTTCGGCTCAGGACCCGTCCCCAGCACGGGAACTCTCTGGCGGGAACGCCGACGCTCCGTGTCCCGGTGTACGCCGACAGCGGCGCGGAACGTGCCGGAGAGCTCCGGAAATGCGCGCGGCTGTCTGAGCGAACGCACCTCGCTCGTCTTCCAGCTCCTCTGCGTCACGCGCTCCTGACAGAACTGCCTTATTTATTTATCTGCGGTTCAAGGCGCACCTCCAGCTCAGAAGGGGGGGTGGGGGGTGGGAGGGAGATCAGGAAAACCTTAACGTCCGTCAAGCGTGTCACCAGTCATCCGGCGGCAGAGATGGATCGAGTAGATATTCGCCCCCGTCAGTTAACAAAGTCAACATACAGACGGAAAAGGCCGTATTCGCCCCCGTCAGTTAACAAAGTCAACATACAGACGGAAAAGGCCGTATTCGCCCCCGTCAGTTAACAAAGTCAACATACAGACGGAAAAGGCCGTATTCGCCACCGTCAGTTAACAAAGTCGACGCACAGACTGAAATGGCTGAATTCGCCCGTCAGTTAACAAAGTCAACATACGGACTGAAATAGCTTTATTCGCCCCTGTCAGTTAACAACTTCAACACACGTCCTGAAATGGCTGTATTCACACACGACAGTTAACAAGGTCAATGCACAGACTGCGCGTTCTCCCACACAGAGAATGAATCGCCCGTACAAAAGAGGAGATTTGACATTGGCAATGCTATCTTAAAATGTCGTCGCCTTTCGTCATGTTCCTCCCCTGCTTTTCGTCAGAGGGGAATTACATTACATTACATTACATTACGGTCGACGCGAAGGTCGACGCCCGTAATGTGAACATCCGACTGACGGAGGGGATGAACGCGGCCGAGGGCCCGGGGCCCGTTCAGCCCGGCTTCGAGGGGGGGAGCATGTGCAGCTGTTAGGGGGCTACGTGGGCGCGAGGGCAAGCGCCATATCCAGCCGCTCGTGAAGTGAGACTCACAGACAGTACAACCCACTTCAGTGACGGGAGAACAGAGGCACTTCCCCGGCTAATTCCCCTCTCCATCAAAGCATGAAAGCCAGAAGAGTTCTCTCCTCTCCGCGCAATGTCACCATGAATAATATATCAAAATGACAATGACACCGTTCAAAAAGCTATCCTCAGTTTCCGAGCAGAGAGGGTTTCACCCGCCATCCAAGCTGGCGGAGATGAAAAGATGGGGATTCTCTGCCACGCCATTCCTTATTTAGTCCCATGTAATTTATTCTTGTTGAGCATCTCCTCATTGTCAAACAAGTGTGACTTGCAATCTTTATAAAGATTACTTCAAAGCTGAATGGCAGCATCTGATGTAAGTATTTCTACTGTGACTGCTTGATTTTTACCAGACTCTTCAAAGTTTTACTTTTAGCACTTTTTTCGGGCGATAATCATTGGCAATAATTGAAAGGTATTCCATTACCACACCACAGTGAACCAAACACCAGAGTCGGCTTCATTATATTTCTTCAGTGATGTGAAGATGTCGTCTGGTTGGCTGAGCCCACACTTATCCAGATTTATAAAGTATAATTAGCATCACAGCTTTGATAAATAATGATAAGAAATAAACAGCACATTGCCTTCGCCCATTGTAACCTTGCAAGTTCTCGAGTGGCGGAATAGTGCTAATTCTTAAACCAGGCTGCACATTTTCCAGGTGAGACTTCAATACTTCCAAGGAAAAATGCAAAAATTCTCATTAATATTTAAAAGGCTATTCTTTTTTATGTTCGTCCTAACTTAATGAGGTAGAAAGTAAGGGCAATTAAGCAGACTGCTGGGCGCTGTGCTGACATATCTTTAATCACGGCAGTGTTCGGGGGGGGGGGCGGGAGGGTGGGTTCATATCATCATTCTTCACCCAGTGTCCCCAAAACCCTGTGAACACAAAAAAAGACAAAAGGAGGACAAAAACAAGATGGATGTCCTGGAATGTCATCCTTGGGACAGTTCCCCCGTCTCCCCGTGCTCTGAGCTGGGTTTCTGTGCTGTTTGTGCACTTTTTTTATTTGGAGGGGTGGGGGCTCACGGAGGAGCCTCATTTATGAACAGAATGTCATCAGAAGATGGGTTTTAGGAGAGCAGACGAGGCTGTCCCGAGCTGTCGGCGAAGGCGGAGGCGGGAGCGCCCGTGCGCTCTCTCTCGTCCCCGTGGCCGGGGAGGTATGAAAAATCAATCAGGGGAAAGCGATGACTCAGGCAGGGTGCGCTTTGCCGCCTAAATCTCCGGCTCTCAGAGGCGCCGGCGTGGCGCGGCTTTTCACACCGTCAGCACCGGAGCGCCCACCAGAGTGTGAGGAGGGAGAGGAGCCACAGGCCAGGGACAGACCTGCGGAATGACCTTTGATCTGTCTGTCTGGCTCTCTCTCTCCCTCTCTCTCTCCCCCTCTCTCTGTCTCTCTCTCATTCACTCTCTCTCCCCTCTCTCTCTCACTCAATCTCATTCACTCTCTCTCTCTGTCTGTCTCTCTCTCTCTCTCCCCCTCTCTCTCATTCACTCTCTCTCCCCTCTCTCTCTCTCACTCAATCTCATTCACTCTCTCTCTCTGTCTGTCTCTCTCTCTCTCTCTCTCCCTCTCTCTCTGTCTCTCTCTCTCTCGCCCTCTCTGTCTCTCTCTCTCTCTCTGTCTCTCTCTCATTCACTCTCTCTCCCCTCTCTCTCTCTCGCTCTCTCTGTCTCTCTCTCATTCACTCTCTCCCCTCTCTCTCTCTCACTCAATCTCATTCACTCCCTCTCTCTCTGTCTCTCTCATTCACTCTCTCTCCCCTTTCTCTCTCGCTCTCTCTCACTCACTCTCTCTCTCTGTCTGTCTCTCTCTCTCTCTCCCCCTCTCTCTGTCTCTCTCTCATTCACTCTCTCTCCCCTCTCTCTCTCACTCAATCTCATTCACTCTCTCTCTCTCTCTCTGTCTGTCTCTCTCTCTCTCTCTCTCCCCCTCTCTCTGTCTCTCTCTCATTCACTCTCTCCCCTCTCTCTCTCACTCAATCTCATTCACTCTCTCTCTCTGTCTGTATCTCTCTCTATCTCTCTCTGTCTCTTTCTCTCTCTCCCTCCTCTCTGTCTCTCCCCCCCTCTCCCTCTCTCTCTCGCGCTCTCTCTCACTCACTCTGTCTCTCTCTCTCAGTAATGATTTACGTAATGGAGGTTAAATCCTTAAAAAAAACGTTTAAATCCTTTTTTTTTTTTTCTTTTAAATCTTTTGAGGATGTACATCAATAGGTTTTTTGTTCTTTTAAAACTTGCTTGCTTAAATAATCCCTTTTATAAAAGGTCATAAAACTGGACTTCTTTTAAAGTTAGTATAGCCATGAATGAGCCGTTTGAACTGCTCACCATATTGACCTCTGTGCTTAAATTAACTAAGCTGTTTCTCTTGAGGGTGAATGCGTCTTTTTTTTATTAAATTAATTAAAACTGAATCAAAGGGTTGCTGGGTGGCTTGTTAAGCCAATTTTGTATAGTGCATCTATGGGCCCCAGAGTCTATAATCAAACCTGCTTTAGCAATCATTTAAAGGTGATTGATCCCTGACAGTGAACCAGGTGATTAAAAAGAAACACTCTCATTCATTGGCAGTTTCAATAATTAATATTGTTTGAAACTATTCAAAGTTAGCAGTATCCTAGCTCAACTAGCAAAGATAACTAATCAAAACTCATCAAGATTTCATCTGCCCAATGTTTGAAGAAGATCACAGCTGCTGATCAGACTATAACAAAACTATAAAAAAAACTTTATTTTACCTCCTTGACTGGAGCCATGAATGGTACCACTAGGAAATGAATTATTGTTATTGGTTATCAGTTATTATCCTTTGAAAGATTGATCTAATCATATGGAATGTGCAGCTATATTGTATCTTTAAGCTAAATATAGATGTAAATGTATCTTAAATCCAAATGTAGCCATCTAGCTAGCTAGTACAGACATACAGAATCTTGCAATATGGTGCCTACTGTAGCAGGCTACAGTAGGGCAAGTAAGTACAAGATCTCACCCTCATTTATTATTAATTATTTAAATATTATATTTCTCAATTATTTGTTAATCAGACTGAGAGATTGACTAGTGCATGAGTTATTTAAAATAATATATATTAAACAACTATGTATTAAACATGACATTTAGGAATGACCTCTATCAATGCAGAGGTGGGCATTAGCAGTGGTTGCTAATGTGCTTTTGTCCTACATTTCTAAGGATTACCAGGAGCATATAATCAATACTTGTAAAGTTAACTGAACAAACCAACAATTAGAATTATAAACAAAAGTAAGTACAAGTAAAGATAATTAAAACTGTGTAGTGCTACTTATTTTTGTTACAGTGATAATTGTTTGTTTAGCTAACTTTACACATATTTATTAGGAACGGGGCTGTCTGTGCCTTCCTGGTGATATCACAGTTCTGCTCTGTTGTTTTGGATAAGAGCATCTGATAAGTGATTGACATGCAGCATAAGGATTACGTGCATTGATCAGCAGGCTCGACGCACCTGTCACTGGCATTATAAATGCTTATGAATACAGAATTATTTTTGCCAATACTGAACGGAAGGATGTTCATGTAAGCTCATACTAGTTACACATTAGTGGCAGTAGAGTAATGGATTTGCTGAAATCCACATAATGTAAACCAAATAAAACCAATGGTGCTCATTTAACACATACCCTTGGTCTGGCCACTCTCTTCCATACGTTGTGTTTTTTTTTTTAATATTATTTATATTGTTGGTGAGCTGACTGTCACGCTCTGTGAAATTCAAGATGGCTGACATGAAACTGTGGTCCAGGGCACCGGCTGCAAACTTAAATCTGACCACTGCTTTCTCAGCAATCAGACTCTGTTTCGTTTGAAGATTTTGTTTCGTTTCGTTTGTCTCCAAACATATAGCACACTTTAATGTAACTTATGAGTAAAGTTTATGTAAGATGGGACCATTTTTACATTGCTAACTACATGTATACAAAACGATATACTGCCAGCAAACCTATGAGCTACAGAACAGTATGCGTTGTTATGCTGGGTGTTTCACTTGGCCTCATCTGATTTGAGAGATTACAGGGCTTCAGACAACATACTGCTTGATGAGGACATATTGCTTTGAATGCATTTCAAGCTTATCAGAAAACTGATATTCATCTTCTATTTGTAGCAATTAGAATGCTATGTAACATACCAGCTTGCAAAATAAACATGTATATTTACCTCCTTTTGGGAAATCCTCCATTCTAGAGCCACTCTGTTGGCTACCATTTCCAAAATGTAATGCAGATGAGTGCTGATTGGAAGTATTGAGAATTCAAATGTATGCTCATGCAACAGTCTGAAAGTATGACCATGACCAAATTATTTATTAATAGAATTTATAAAGACTCACCTCTGATATACAGCATTTATGGTATGTCTATTTCATGTTTAATTGAAGATTAAAAATTAAATAAAAAAATTAAAAAATCTTATGTTGCATTCAATTCTGAACAGTCAAAACAGTACAAAACTACATATCCCAGATTCACATCTGACCTTTGCCCCCAGCTCGTCATAGACATAATTTCCTGTGATGCGTGCCACTGAGGCCCAGTCCCGCAGTAGCTCATACGTCTCTGTAACGAGTGAAAGTGTGAGTCTCTCAGTCTGTTAATACCCCGTGCACTCCCCGGGACCTGATTCCAGATTACATTTTTCAGATCCAGACCTTGGCTATCCATCACGGTACGGCACACCGTGACAGAGGGAACGCGCTGCTGTGTGGCTGCGACCACCGCTCCGAGCTCAGGGATTTTAGCGCTCTGACTCTCTCTTCTTCCTCCACTGCGTGACCGACCCCACCCCTATGACCTTCACCCCAGTACTCCAGACAGCAAAGGCAGTTTCTGACTTCCAAGCAACTGAGCACCCAGGGGAAAGTAGAAAGTCTCTCTCTTGTTTGAGGTGGGACCTCAGTGTCAGAGGTGTGTTTTTTATTGATCTTCTGATGAGAAATACTGTTTTTTTGCCACCCAAGAAGTGCAATCATAAAACGGCGTGTGTAAACAGAAATATGGTATTGGAGTCTACAATGAGAGTTCTGGAACTTTCAGCTAAAGAAGGAAAAATAGGCTGTTTATGCACCTGTATACGAGGGGTGCTAGACCAGAAGTCAGCCCCACTTCCATTACTTGCATACAATTCAGAAACATATAGTCAGTTAGAGGACGTGTATATGTGTATGTCTGTGTGTGTTCATGCATGAACAAGCAGGCACACATTTGTGTATAACGTATCACTCGAAGACTTGCTGTTTTCACATGAGATTTGTGCAGCCCTCTACCAGATAGTAGAATTATTTCACACCTCAGTTCACCGACAGCCAGACAATGACTCATGTACACTCCATTCATGAAGCAGAGCATTCTGAGCCAGCCAGCTTTCAGGGTGGACTCAAGGGGCCAAATAAATAGAGGGAAATGTGTATAGGCGAACACATGCAGAGACTGGACCTACTTAACTCGCAAAGTGAACACGGGTTTTGTTCATAAAGCCCTGCGTGCATTCCCAGGAAAGGGGCAGTGTCTGTAGCAATAAGCCTATAGCCGTAGAGCATGGCCCATACTCCAGCAGCATATTTCTCTCCTGATGAAAAAAAGCGGCACGGACGAATACAAAGAGCATAAAATATCATAATGACAAAGGGCACCGCCGCTGCCTCTTAAAGCCAGAGAACAGCATTCCATCCATCCATCCATCCATTTTCACCCGCTTATCCGGAGTCGGGTCGCGGTGGCAGTAGGCTAAACTGGGTATTCCAGGCGTCCCTCTCCCCAGCAACGCATTCCAACTCCTCCTGGGGGACCCCGAGGCGTTCCCAGGCCAGGAGAGATATATAATAATGGGGCGACATGGCTCAGGCAGTAAGAGCAGTCGTCTGGCAGTTGGAGGGTTGCCGGTTCGATCCCCTGCCCGGGCTGTGTCGAAGTGTCCCTGAGCAAGACGCCTAACCCCTAAATGGTCGGTGCCTTGCATGGCAGCCAATCGCCGTCAGTGTGTGTGTATGAATGGGTGAATGAGAAGCATCAATTGTACAGCGCTTTGGATAAAGGCGCTATATAAATGCCAAGCTCTTACTGCCTGAGCCATGTTGCCCCATGTGCAGAAATACATCTGCACTCTCACTGATTGTACTACTGCTTAATTGTTACGTGAAAACTGCATATTCTAGAGCTCTTTAAACTTGATACATGATATTTAACATCTTGCCTGGAGCAATCATGCCAAAATTGATTCAGAAACTCCAAGATTATGGGACTCACTGTCCCATAATTAGCTAATCAGCTTTGTGGGACAGAAAACCCATGGTTAAAGCTTAAGTTAGCTCGCGAACCCCATGATCTCGCATTATTGTGTGCCATCTTGGATCCAATCCCTTGGAGACAACAGTTACTCTCTCTAATTTAATTCAAGATTAACGTTAAAATGGAAGGGAAACCACTGATATCCATGACCGAAATGCATAATAACATTTTTTTCCCTGACTGTTTCCCCAGACTTTTTACAGCATGTTTCCATAGACTGTTTACCAGTCATTGTGATAGCAATAGTGAAAAGGATGGGGGGGGGGGGGACCAGATGAATGAACCGACTTCATAGAAGGATAAATGGACAACAGAATCAAGGGCTGTTTTTATCCTTCCACTCACGGAAAGGAAGACTCCATTGTACTTGCGAGTGCACGTTACTCCTAATGAAAATTGAAAGCACTTAACCTTGAGAAGAAATCATTTAACAAGCTGTAACCCAGTCAGCTCGCAGGCCCGTGTCTGCCACCGCACCAGCGTTTGATCTTGAAAGACCAACTTATCAGGGGAACACATTTCGGCTCGCTGGGCGAGGCACTCCGTCAGAACTCCAAATTAACGTGTCAACAAAGGCCGGGGTTTGAATGCGGCTGCTTCCGGCAGCCGGGCTTAATGCGGAATAATGGTCACGACTGTCATCGACGATGTCGTCTCAGACATGCCAACATTCGCCAAAGAGGAGGCAGGCTTTGTGCTACACAACAGAAACCCTCCATTAGAGCATCTTCCCTTCGGGGAAAGAGGTTATCGAGAGTGACAGCTGAACCTGTCCAGTAAATTGCTTTCGGTAATGATACATGTTATTGGTTACTTTAAAAAATGTTTATATTTTTCCAGTTTCAACAGGCTTGTGGGTTGCTGTGTGGAGCCAGCTAAGTGATGAAGCCTCCTAACACCACAACTGTTTTTACCCCTTTTTTCAAGCCAGTGCTATCAGTGGATTGCTTTCGATTTAATTTCAGGATATTTCAATATTGTAATGGCAATATTAAGCTTGCTGCATGGTCTCATCCCCAAAAATACTGTGTATTTATTATTACTGGGCCAATATTATCACTGTGTAGAATACATTACATAACGCTGCATAGTTTTTGTTGAACTTTTTGGCACTTCAGAGAGTAGTAACAAAAGCATTCTCCATTCCTGCAGGTTATCATTCAAACAGCATTCGCATTCATCTAAGGCCCGTTTGCACTGATAGAAATCACTCTCCCTGAAATCATTTAGAATGGATATTGCATGTTAATATGTTGAGATGCACAGATTTCAATATCCGTGATTGAGTGCAGGGAGGATTAGGGCCCAGGGGCAGGCAACAGGGGGAAAGGGAGGTAAATAATTGATAATGCATTCACAGAGGTTATGAACTGTGCAATGATCATTTGTTAAAATGAATAATTCATCTCTCAGATGGATAAGCCAGGACCATAAATGCAAAATGTAATTTGCGCGGTTAGGTACGGGGATTTACAAACAGCGATGATCGTAATGCTTTAATAGAAGTCTGGTAAAGCGGGATTGGAGTTTCTAGAAGGATCCAGCGGAATGGTTTAATAGTCTGCCAGGTTTTGTGATCTGGAGAGCAACCTTCTCAGGAATGAAGGTTAATTCAAATAAAAATCGAAGTTTGGAGTGAGTTTTTCCTCTCCTCCCGACTCTGAGTTCACGCAGGGCAGTGCCTGTCGCGACCTCGCCAACCTCCCTACGTGAAACGGAGCGGTCCTACCAGGAGGCCAGAGATCACTCGACGTGGCAGCGAGTTAATAAGATCACAGAACTTAAATCAATTCAATTGGCTCTGAAGCTAATGGTCATAATAACAGGGTCTCTCTCTCGGCGCGGCTGAAGACGGTGAGTAAATCAGTGTGAAATTGGAACGAGCGAACGTGCTCCAGTCGTCCCTTATGTTCAGAAGACCCGCGGTCGGTGAGGACCCTTAATGTTGTTGTGGTGAATTACCGCTCTCTTCTCCCGCATGGCAACGACGAGCGGTTTCACAGCTGCGCTGTCACCGTGGAGACGAGCCCACGGGGGGGGGGGGGACATGGGGGCTTGGCGGTCCTTAAATCTTCAGCTCGGATGGGTTGAGGGCCCCCCCCCGGCGATGCCCGTAGACATAATCAGATCAAGAGGCTCCGCTCCTTCACTGGAGGGGGCCAAGCTGCACCGGGAGCCCCAACTGTGCCAATTTAGCCAGGGCCCTTTGCTTGGGCAGGCCCCCATGGCACCCCGACCAGCCTCATATCAACGAGATCGAGAGGCCTGCTACTGCTCTCTCTCTCTCTCCCGTGAGATCCCTGTTGCCAGGTCTCTGGTCTGTCCTACTTAATAATTTCATTAGCAGAGGACTTTACTCAGGGTGACTTTCACTGCTTGTTTTCATGTATTCGGCAGTCATGGGGGTAAAAAAATACTGTGATCTTATGAAAAGCCTGAATTATCTTTGCACCCAATCTTTGAATTTTCTGCTTTCATCTGTACAGCATGCCTAAAAACATTTTGTATGGAGGTCATACAAAAAAACACCAAACAGGAATAGTGTGTGTGTGTGTGTGTGTGTGTCTGCAGCTCTCTTACTTCAGAATAAAGTCTAGGCTGGCAGATTTAATTTAATCACTTATGTGCAGGATGAACTTAAGCCGGGGACCCAGTAGTCTGGTGGGTGTGCGGGGGGAGATCAGCCGATCCCAGCCCTGGAGAGGTGCACTAATATGGGCAGGGATGGTGGGAGAGGCTGATATTAGCTCAGCTCAATACCATTCCCAAACCGGCTCACCTGGTGGAGAGAAGGAGATATAAAAATCAACTTTTTGGTTTATTTTTTTAATAATATTCCAGGGGCAAGAGCTAGATACAGACACCCCCAGCAGCCCCCACCCCAAACAAATATAAATCAGAAATGAAAATCCTGCTGAGCGAGTTCATTCATTTCCAAAGGTCCTAAGGTGGCCTGATTGACGGTTTTCTTGGAATTAATTTTGTGTGTGTGTGTGTGTGTGTGTGTGTGTGTTGTTATTTGATTTTGCAGGTGGGGTTCAATAATGTAAAGTTAAGTTCTATTGTGAGCCAACATGTGATTGGAGATGATGTCATGGTCAAAAGTTACAATATTTTTCACAATAATACCATTCAATTTACAGGAAACTTTTCCTGAGAATAGTTTCTTTATTGATTTGTCAATATCTAGCCTTTTACACTTTTCACTTTTAATGTTTATTTTGTGAAATCAGTGATGGTACATGACCGGTCAACTAGTGGGGGAGCGTTTAAACCATTTATATGGTTCCAGTTCCACCACAATGTAGGGATCACAGGTTGTCAAATTTTTTCTATAGATCAGGACAAGACATGCTCATCGTGTCAGTTTCCCTTCCAGGCAAGGGGAAGGTGCCAGGACGTCTTCCCCAAAACAGCTGTTACAGGCTCAGTGAAGATTATGAGTCGTTTAAGCTCGGCATTCAGTGGGACTATTCATGGACTGCTTACAGCAGAAAATCCACCTGTATATGGTGAGAGGAGTGATTAATGTCTGTTTTAGGAAAAGCAACGTCATGAAATCAGTTTTAATAGCTTTTTATTGATGATTTGAAAATATGAAAAGCTTCCCATACTTTCATAATTCAGGGTTTCTTGTGCGCGTAAGGAAATGGAGGCAGCCTCCAGCTGTTATAAGAAGTCTTAATCTCCCATAATCACTCCATCTCCAACACAAGAAAGGAAAAGTCAAACTGATTAAAAAAGTGGGGGGGGAAATAGCCCTGGAAACACAACTTCACTTCAAAAAGCACCACAAATAACCACTTTGAATCCAACTCCAAAAGAATATAACGCAGCTTCCTTTTTAATTAACTTTAAAGCAACAGCTATCTTTGGAGCTGGTCATGCTAATTAGCCAGGGCGCGGGGGCTGAGGCTTGTTGTTGACACGGCAAGATGGCGAGTTACAGCACAGCAGGAGCCATGGGCATGGGGGGGGGGGGGGGGGGGGTCCTGGAGGCACTGCCATTCCATCTCACTCCACATCTCACCCTGCGTAAATGGCTGGAATTTAAATAGCGCCTTTATCCATAGAATGGATGCTTCTCATTCACCCATTCATACACTCAAACGGCGATTGGCTGCCATGCAAGGCACAACCCAGCTTGTCAGGAGCATTTGGGGGTTAGGTGTCATGCTCAGGTACACTTCGGCACACCCAGGGCGGGGATCGAACCGGCAACCCTCCGACTGCAAGACGACAGCTCTTACCTCCTGAGCCAATGTCACCCCATGTCTCACTCTACGCCTCACTCGCTCTGCCACTGCTGAGTGAGCACATTCTCTGCTGATTGGTCAGCCTATACCCTAGTGGCTAAGGTAAGGTGGCTCAAGCCCTGGTGTAGCCACAGTAAGATCTGCACAGCCGTTGGGCCCTTGAGCAAGGCCCTTAACCCCGCATTGCTCCAGGAGGATTGTTCCCTGCCTAATCCAATCAACTATAGGTCGCTTTGGCTAAAAGCATCAGCTAAATGACAAATTATTATTAGTAGTATTATTACTACGACAATTCATCTACGTCTTGGACGTGTGTTCACCGGCCTGGCTAATGGGAACCTCAATTTACAACTCATGATTTTTGTATTTTTTATGCATTTGCGCACTGATGGAAAATGTTTAGATTAGGGGTTGTTCAGTCTTATCCGAGAAGGATAGCCCAGCACTACAACACCTTCAACTTCAACTGAGTAACTATTCAAGGTCTTCAATCAACACCTTGATGAGCAGAATCAGGTGTCGTAGCGCCGCATACACACAAGCCGTTTTCCGGATAAGATTGAACACCACCAACTAATTACACAGCATGGGCCGCTTTCTTGCAGAAGCGCTTACGATAATCTCATTTTGAGCATTAATTTTTATATTTTATAAAGCTGAAGCTGAGATCTTTGACGAGTTTGACGTTAGAGATAGGTATGTACAGTGGTGCACAGATTGAGACCATTTTGGCTCTTTGGCTCAGCAACAAGACATCTAGGATGGGAAATGAACTCAGATTGGATGACAGAATTTCACCTTATGTCTTATTCGCTGGACTGGTGGCTGAGACCTGCGGATGTCCTAAAATGGATGCCTTGGAAACAGATACCATTCTAATGTTAGAATGTTACTTGTGTTTGGTGTTTCCAAGAAAGTATTATCAAAATGAAAAGTAAAAAATACAAAATTAAACTAACCAACTAACCAACATAAACCGTTGATAACTACAAGGTAGTCTCTTGAATGGAAAGGCAATTGAAGAGTTGTTTATAAGTATTTCAGTTTTCAGTCTTAGTATTTACCTATTTTTTCTACCAGTGGTCATTACCCAATTATGTGCTATTTGAGCACATATTTTCTGACTATACTTTTACATTTAAGCCCTCAGGGAGGACACACAATATCAATATTTCTTAATATCTTTTAAAGTGGACTGCTTCAATTGATCTAGAAACAACACAAACTCCCTCTTAAAGAAGTGACTGGCATTAGGAGTATCGTTTCATCAGGACAGTCGTAGAAAATAATTTCATCAGTACAGTTGCAAAATGAGGAGTGGGGGTATAGGGGTGGGGTTGGGGTTGCCAGCTTAGTTCCAGCACTTTGATGTAGTGGCACAGATGAGGCTGGACCGTTTTCAGAATTTTTTTTTCGCTTTCTCTCTCCTTCTCACCCAGCAGTGGAAGATTATGATCGTCACATCTGCTCTCTGTAGAGCAAGAGCCATTATACTTCACACTTTCTCACACAAAAATGAAAAGAAGATCATTTATAGTGGGCATCATTCCTGAATGATGCAGAAGTATGAAAGTTGTATCGATTTGATCTTCCTTCCCGTGATTAAATAGATTTTTGCGTAAATGTATTCGAAGGAATTACAGCATGAACCGTCAGAGCAAAAGACCAGTTATCATAAAATGAGAACGTTTTAGAAGGTTTCATTATGTCATTATGCTAAATTATTTTTATATTCCAACCGATGAAAATGTTCAGAGAAATTGTAACTTGGACAGCTGATGTGATAAACTACAACTCAGCCACAGTATATTATATTTGAATGTTATACAGTACTGTGCAGGAGTCTTAGGCACCCTAGACTTATATATGTGTGTGTATGTGTGTGTATTAGTATAAAAGAACACATTTGAGATTTCCAAATATTCATTTTCCAAAAGATTGAATTTTACAGAGACATTTTTGTATTTCATTTAAAAAAGTAACATATTACTGTAAGCAATTGACTATTTTTATATAAAAACTTGATCAAGGCTGTCTGAGATCAGAAGCATGGAGAACTCCAACATGCTTGGAACAACAGGGACAACAGGGATAATGATTGTCTTACAGAATTATGGCTATCTCAGAGAGGTGATTATTTGTTGACAAAATCATTATTTGTTGACAAAATCCATTTGTGGTCATAAACACTTGCTCTGACAAGATCCATTGTATGCTTGTGTGGTTTCAAAGATTTTTTATGTAAATAATTGTCCAATCCTGTGAGTTTTTTTAGAAATGAAAATTATAATTTACCTATCCATTTTGATTCATGAATGAAGAAAATATATTGGAATATGCAAACCCCGCACTGAATTGAAGAGAAAAAGATAGTGAAAGATGAATAAAGATACAAACATACGTATGAATCTATAATAACTTGGTATCTGTAATGAATTGACAGATAAGAGCCTGAATTTCTTTTTAAGATAGAGTTGGACGTGCATGAAATTAACTATCCAGACAAGAAAAACATAATTTTGTTGAAGCTGATTTAGTTATAGCAGTAATGAGCTGCAACAAGCTTTTGTCCTTTCAACTCCATGCATAAATAAAATCAGATTTGCAATTTGTAAATCGGGGAAAGGCGGAAACAAATTACCAAATGGTAACTGCCACCTAAAACAAAATCAACTCCAGGGCTGCAGCTCAATCAAAACTTTTAATTCGACCACAAATCAAAAATTTTGCCTCCTGAAATTACAGCTGCTTATAATACCAGGTTTGTAATGGCCGATTAGGGGGCAATTAGCATTTTTGATTGAATCTCACTCTATTGCCATCCATCATTTAATACAAATTACAAAGCACTGGTAATAATAAAAATAAATAAAAAACACTGACACAAACAATGCATGCACACTGCTGTACGCTCTCAGATAAAACAAAGACGCTGTAGGCAGTAGACTACGTAAGTCCCCTTGAGTAACAGTTTCTTGCTGAGGAAAAAGGGTTGCTCTTAACAGCGTTTGGATGGGCTGCCGTGGATAGCATTGCAGACGGAGAAAGTGCTGTAACTCAGCTGTTAGGACTGTTCCAGTGACATGTTTCAAAGGCATTAGGACTGTTCCAGTGACATGTTTCAAAGGCATTAGGACTGTTCCAGTGACATGTTTCTAAGGCATTAGGACTGTTCCAGTGACATGTTTCTAAGGCATTAGGACTGTTCCAGTGACATGTTTCTAAGGCATGTGTGACTGTTCCAGTGACATGTTTCAAAGGCATTAGGACTGTTCCAGTGACATGTTTCTAAGGCATTAGGACTGTTCCAGTGACATGTTTCTAAGGCATGTGTGACTGTTCCAGTGACATGTTTCTAAGGCGTGTGTGACTGTTCCAGTGACATGTTTCTAAGGCGTGTGTGACTGTTCCAGTGACATGTTTCTAAGGCATTAGGACTGTTCCAGTGACATGTTTCTAAGGCATTAGGACTGTTCCAGTGACATGTTTCTAAGGCATGTGTGACTGTTCCAGTGACATGTTTCTAAGGCATTAGGACTGTTCCAGTGACATGTTTCTAAGGCATGTGTGACTGTTCCAGAGACATGTTTCTAAGGCGTGTGTGACTGTTCCAGTGACATGTTTCTAAGGCGTTAGGACTGTTCCAGTGACATGTTTCTAAGGCATTAGGACTGTTCCAGTGACATGTTTCTAAGGCGTGTGTGACTGTTCCAGTGACATGTTTCTAAGGTGTTAGGACTGTTCCAGTGACATGTTTCTAAGGCGTGTGTGACTGCTCCAGTGACATGTTTCTAAGGTGTGGGTGAATGTTCCAGTGACATGTTTCAAAGGCATTAGGACTGTTCCAGTGACATGTTTCTAAGGCATTAGGACTGTTCCAGTGACATGTTTCTAAGGCATTAGGACTGTTCCAGTGACATGTTTCTAAGGCATGTGTGACTGTTCCAGTGACATGTTTCTAAGGCGTGTGTGACTGTTCCAGTGACATGTTTCTAAGGCGTTAGGACTGTTCCAGTGACATGTTTCAAAGGCATTAGGACTGTTCCAGTAACATGTTTCTAAGGCATTAGGACTGTTCCAGTGACATGTTTCTAAGGCATTAGGACTGTTCCAGTGACATGTTTCTAAGGCATTAGGACTGTTCCAGTGACATGTTTCTAAGGCATGTGTGACTGTTCCAGTGACATGTTTCTAAGGCGTGTGTGACTGTTCCAGTGACATGTTTCTAAGGCATTAGGACTGTTCCAGTGACATGTTTCTAAGGCATTAGGACTGTTCCAGTGACATGTTTCTAAGGCGTGTGTGACTGTTCCAGTGACATGTTTCTAAGGTGTTAGGACTGTTCCAGTGACATGTTTCTAAGGCGTGTGTGACTGCTCCAGTGACATGTTTCTAAGGTGTGGGTGAATGTTCCAGTGACATGTTTCAAAGGCATTAGGACTGTTCCAGTGACATGTTTCTAAGGCATTAGGACTGTTCCAGTGACATGTTTCTAAGGCATTAGGACTGTTCCGGTGACATGTTTCTAAGGCATGTGTGACTGTTCCAGTGACATGTTTCTAAGGCGTTAGGACTGTTCCAGTGACATGTTTCTAAGGCGTTAGGACTGTTCCAGTGACATGTTTCTAAGGCATTAGGACTGTTCCAGTGACATGTTTCTAAGGCGTGTGTGACTGTTCCAGTGACATGTTTCTAAGGCGTTAGGACTGTTCCAGTGACATGTTTCTAAGGCGTGTGTGACTGCTCCAGTGACATGTTTCTAAGGTGTGGGTGAATGTTCCAGTGACATGTTTCTAAGGCGTGGGTGAATGTTCCAGTGACATGTTTCTAAGGCGTGTGTGACTGTTCCAGTGACATGTTTCTAAGGCGTGGATGAATTTTCCAGTGACATGTTTCTAGGGTGTGGGTGACTGTTCCAGTGACATGTTTCTAAGGCGTGGGTGAATGTTCCAGTGACATGTTTCTAAGGCGTGGGTGAATGTTCCAGTGACATGTTTCTAAGGCGTGTGTGACTGTTCCAGTGACATGCTTCTAAGGTGTGTATGACTATTCCAGTGACATGTTTCTAAGGCGTGGGTGACTGTTCCAGTGACATGTTTCTAAGGTGTGGGTGACTGTTCCAGTGACATGCTTCTAAGGTGTGTGTGACTGTTCCAGTGACATTTTTCTAAGGACCCTCACAAGTAAGAGATGGTGTTTGCCCCTGTACCCTCAAAAACGCGAAACTGCCCAAAGACGATGAGGTAGATGAATAAACGTCAGTTTTTCATTTCAGAATTCACCTCCACACCAGATATTGCAGTAGAACACTCACATAGGAACGTGGGAAGCAAATACAAAAACCTTGCAGTGAAATTTTGTTTCGGGAAGTGTATGTGACATGGATAATGGTCTATTTTCGATTTTCTGTGAAAAACCTCAGAAGTTGCCATCTAGGTTTTTAAGAGAGTACCCTAATTATCAGTGATTGCACAACGACTCATGGCAGTGACACACCTTTGGGATTTTCTTTTCTTTTGGGGGTTTGTTTCATTAAATTATTTTCAGTTTAAAAAAATGAATTATGGATTAAAATTGATACAGGGATTAAATCCTGAGAGGAAATGGACATCTTTATGTTATTCTCTCCTTTGTGACTAGTTTGTACGAAACCAATTGGAAATGATTTGAAACTCTTCAGAGGGATGACTCCAAAATAAGGTGCTGAGGGCATTGGATTTTAATCTGGCTCGACAACATGGTGATTTTTATCATTGGCTGACAGATTATGTCACTTTGGCTTGACTCTGGCAGTTCTAGTGCTCACCTACCTTGAGGACGATTAAGCAAAATTGGCCTGCTTAATTGTACAGTATGAAGTTCTTCAAATTTCTATTTTCCTTTATGTCACCTGATTTGATGTGTTTACCAATACTCCAGTACTGAACTTAAGGGTATCTGCCAACCTTATATTCTTTTGAGGATGCTTTGATTGGCCACTTACAGTACATTTCTTTCTCTCAAAAGAGGCACAATTCAAGCTTTCTGCTGTGACAAAACAGGTAGCAAAAACAGAACAATGAAGTGCAAACTATTCATGCACGTCCATGTAATACATTTTCTTTGCATAGACAGGGCCGGTGCGTATGCCAGTTCTTGTTTCCACCAATTAACCTAGCTCAGTTAATTAATTAGCTGTAGCCAGCACACCAATGCCACTTATATAACAGAAAAATGTCAAATACAGGAAAATAAGAGCAGTCATCAACTGTCGTTCAAAACACGTCGCTGACATGTCAGAGCCTGTAAATGATAGGGTTAATGAAATAATAAAAAATGGTTGATCGAATGAAATCCATAAATAAATCATTCTCCTTGCCATCTCCTGACAGTTGGCAACATCAGCCTGCACTCTCTTCCAGACCGAATGCCTACATTTAGACACACTGAACGTAATCAAAGAACAAATATTTATACTCATCATGGTACTTGACTTCCATCCATGTAAAATCAGGGAAATTGAATGAAAGTTTTTTTTTTCCCACAATCTAACAGTATGTGTTGTGATTTGACAAGATAATTAGAGTTAAAGCATGCAATCAATGTAAGAAATGGCTTGGTTGTGCTGTGAAATCTGTGCGACATAGTTTTATGCAAATGCCTTCCGTGTCCATGAAGGATATTCCCTGCTTTCATTCAATTTCAGATGGAAACATTATCACCCTGATTCATTAAGTGATGCGTTTTGCTGATTTCTGGTTTGGGGGCCATTTGTCTTCCAAGTAAATCACACATTTAGAACAGTGGTCCAACAAGCTTCAGCGCATTACGTGGGGTAAATACCTTTTGTCTGTTATTCAATTATGACTGATTATGATTGATAATTATTATTCTGAAATATCAACATGGCAGCAATATGCATTTATTTGATTATGATATTTAATTCTTGAAAAATATGACATTTGAAGCCCTGTTTTTAATTTTTTTATTTTTTTTAAATTGGTGATGATTATTCATTGTGGTAATAGGTCCCTGAATTACTTTTTTTTTTTGCATATCTTGTCTCTATATTACATTTATCCTCCACTACAAAACCTGTAAATGTATTCTACTGAACAAATTAGCATTGTGGAGCCTTTGCCTTTCCCTTTCAGTGAAAGAGTTTTATGCATGCATATTTATACATTAGCAAACCACAGCATTAACTTCTAATTAGTTAACCAATAACAGATTGTGAACTGACTTTTTCATTCCAATATGAATTGGCAATAACTAATGTAGTTAATTAATGATGTACATTAACAGAGCTGTACAGATTAAAGTCTCGGTATAAGTTAGTTAACAACACATTAGTTCATGCAAATTCACGGAACCGTACTGTAAAGTGTGACCTGGATTTCTTTGATTAGGCAGTCCGATGTAACTGGAGAAAATGATTCATTAACTTGTGGCTCATCCTCCTGTTCGCTACTTGAGTAATATGCCAGAACCCATCTTTCTGAAACTCCTCCTCAACTCAGTTCTCTGCTCAGTAAACCGGAGGGAACACTCCTCTCCTGGAAATCAGCAAAAACGTACCTCTACTATACCGGTAGTGGTCCAGCCAGCCTCTGAATTAACTAGCTAACAAAACACATTATGGGTACAATATTAGCTTGAGTTCAGTGAGCTTTTACATACTCACTGTAGTGAATAGAGTTGAGAGGAAGTAACACAGAAGTGAGTATGCCTGACTAAAGCAGGTCGTGCCAGGTAACAACGTAATGAAGTTTCAGCAATATTTGTGCTTAATATGGGACAAATGCCATTCCAGCACTCGTCAGCATGTTGTGGTAATTAATTAATGGATGGTGTAACACGAGGGTGCCACAGTGCTCTCCCTCAATGATGTTAGTGCCAAGAACAAAGACATCAAATAAAAACAGCACCTTGTCAACAAGCCGTTGCACACTGCTCATTAATCATGTCAACCGTTACAGATCATAATATTGTAATTTTTGTTTACACAATCAGTTAATTAAAAGCAATAGAGAGAACACGGCTTTCTCACATTGTCTAAGTGATGGGTGGATGCTACGCATACAGATGGATGAACACCCCCTACCCAGGATTCAGTCTGTCATACATGCGTGTTAGGCATGATGACAGTTAGTCCACTTTAAAGATACAATACAATTCAATGTCAAATATAATTAAAAATTATGTGATTTTTATGAACACAACTTGTTGTTACTTGCCAAGATTCATTAAACAAGTTTTGCATGAATTATGCCGAGGTTAGTGTGTCCTGTTACCCCACGCTAACCCAATGACAGAATTTAGCGAGGGCTGAAGGTATCAGCATGCTTGTCCTTCTGGTGTTCCTGAAAGAATATTAGTAGGGTTAAATATTAGTGGCCCCTATGCGGAGAGTCTAGATCAGCCAATAAATAAACCATGATACAAAGACAGTAGTACCACTCTGCCTTCCACTCTTTACTGGTCCGGGCTGACCAAGAATCTCCACAATAGGGCCAATACATTCACCTTCGTTATATCTGACTCCATTTAGAATAATAATTTAGATTAGTTATCTATCTTTGGTAGATGTCTTATTTATAATTTTGACTTGCTCGCTATAGGAATCCTGTACTGAGATTTACTCATCTGCTCAACAGTCCTCTGCTGGTTCCGCCGCATGTCACATTGCGCGTTATGTGCACGTCTCACGAGCTGACTAGATATCTGCAGTGATTACAGAGGTCGCAGGAAAACCTACTTTTGGGTATATCTGTTTACAGCCTAGGGACCCAAGAAGACCAACAAGCTACGGCTGTTCTCGACATGAATGAACGACCACGCGGAGGCGAGTGATTTACCATCAGAGGTCTACGGGTGCTATACGCTGTGACACATTAAGCATAAATTTACATCCTCCCTAGACCAACTCGAGGGGATAACCAAGCATTCCCTGTGTAACATTGAGTGTCAGTAAGCGAAACCACACAGATCAAGTTTCAACAATTTATTTTACCAGGTTACATACAGGTTACAGGTTACATACATAATTACACACTAGTTCCAAATAAAATATAAAAGCATTAGAAAGGAAACCAAATTACGGAGTCTTAAAAGTCAAACCTGGTAATAAAAGCTACATACGGGAGTCTGGCTACAGACACCCTGTACATAGAAGTGGCGTGGACGGTGTGCACGGGAGTCTGATTGCATCCTCCCCGATTGGTTGGTTTGGTCTCCTTACATCCAAAATCCAGGCCTTTGTTCTTGACCCTAAAAATGGGTCCGCAATGAACCAATGAACCATCTGGCGTTTTATAACCATTTGGAATTTGGAGCCAGGCCTCCCCAGGAAACGAGATCTGATCAGGGGGGTTGAGGCACATGGCTTTCACTGGGGCAGAGCTCCACACAGTTTCTCCTTGGTTCCTGGTTGGTTAGGGTGTCCAAGGTTTGCTGTTGCAGAAATGAAACCATTGCACCAGTCGCACTGAAACAATCAGAATAATACCAAACATGAATATTATCTAAACTGACTTTGTCATAAAATATGACATACTTTCAGGGAAACTGAGGAATGGGGGAGATGTGAGAGGGAGGGAGTAAGGAAGGGGGGTCGAAGAGAATAATGGCTGGGCCCAACAGGCCGTGCTTTCTGAAACCTTCCCGTGCCATAAAGGATGCCGCACCCTGATAGGAAGGGGATTTACGGGGGTTCAGGAAGACAGCTGTTTTCGGAACAATGCATGAGTTTTTCCCCCATAGGCTCCTGCCCGTATGGGTGCGGAGACGATGGGGGCTAATGGTGTATGCTCCTGGGGTTAAATTACTTTACAGCCACATATTGCCACCGTACCAGAGGAAGCCAGCAAGCTGACCAGCGCACTGAGCGAGAATGCCAGATTTTTATCATTTCCGCCTTACAGTCCCCCCTCGCCCATCTCAATTTGTTTGGGTTCCCCCCTCCTTCTGACCCTACCCCTTTACTGAAAAGATACAAACACTGGAAGATGCTACATTACTGCTATCCCTATCTATTGATCAACCCTTCATTATTATGTTGTTGCTACAAACTTTGTTGCTGAGAATGACTTACTTACTGAAAAAAAGTGGCTTTCCACCACCATATCTTACCCAATCAAAGTGTGATTGGACATCGCATCATGTGTAAATGGCAGTCTGTGCAATGTTTTGGATGGTTGTATGTCCTATGTTGTATCAACAAAATATTCTGTCATTATTTTCCCATGGGAAGACGCATTTGATGTCAGTAATCTCAAAGCTCAAATAAGTAACGGCATTATCTTCTGTTTCAAATGTCAACTGAAACAGAGAGTTAATTCTAACGCAAATGCAGATCATGGGAGATACAGTATAAGTCGAATGGAGCTAACACATTGTAAAACATGGCATAAATGCTTTAAAAAATAAACAAAAAACAAAAAAAACACCAAAATAAGTCAGTCAGTAAGTCAGTCTTTGTACATGCATAAAGATAAGGATTTGTTGCTCTATATTAATGGTAGTGTTTTTGAAATGTATATGTTGTGTAAGGACTACTGAGCTGGAAAGTTTGCAACATTCATTTCTTCTGGAGCCATTTACAGTGTATGACAATTTCCTTTTGTTTCATATTAACTATATAGTAATGAAATTGCCACTTACAGAACCTTTTCCATATTTGTACGCAGCAATATGCAAGAGTCAATTAAATTAAATGTAGCAATTAAATGTAGCATTTACTGCAATACCAACATCTGTTCTAATCTTTGACTCAACTTCAAATTGTATTTAATTGTATCATTTTTTTCTTCACAAATCAGAGTAGCACAAGTTCAGCGATCGCCACGCACAATGAGTAAAAAATAGTTCGCGTTCAAAACAATTAGCAGTAGCATGTGATTGCTTTTCAATGGAAAACTTCAATTACAGTTTTTTACAATCGTTTTCACACTTGTCTCAATACCATGTCCACTTTTTCAAAACACTTAACACATTCACCATATCATTAGACTATGTGAACTAAACTGTGGATATTTTTGCATTGCTTGCATACTAAATGCATTCAATCTCCACTTCGTCCAAAATTCATGAATACCTCTCTCAGTCAGTGTTCACTACCAGCAAAAGTTTGTACAAATACAGCAAATTTTGCAGACATTTAGATACTCTGTTCAAAACAGTTAACTTTCAGTTCAAAACCCAATAAAATTCTGATCATTGTGGAAGGAAATATGCTGCATTTTGGCAGATAAATGAAACTATATGCTTGAAATACATAAGACCAGATCATTCTGATTTGAGCAGAAAGTTTATTCAGTTTATTCAATTTGTTTGGTTTGCAGCCTTGTTACAGTTTTTTTACAATCGTTTTCACTCTTGTCTCAATACCATGTCCACTTTTTCAAAATACTTAACAGATTCACCATATCATTAGACTATGTGAACTAAACTGTGGATATTTTTGCATTGCTTTCATACTAAATGCATTCAATCACCACTTCGTCCAAAATTCATGAATACCTCTCTCAGTCAGTGTTCACTACCAGCAAATGTTTGTACAAATACAGCAAATTTTGCAGACATTTAGATACTCTGTTCAAAACAGTTAACTTTCAGTTCAAAACCCAATACAATTCTGATCATTGTGGAAGGAAATATGCTGCAATTTGGCAGAAAAATGAAACTATATGCTTGAAATACGTAAGACAGATCATTCTGATTTGAGCAGAAAGTTTATTCAGTTTATTCTTTTTTTTTTTTTTTGCAGCCTTGTTACCATCGATACAGAAGTGATCATACTTGCATTGAAATGTGCATGTATATAGGGTAAATATAGATGTAGTTGTCACTGAAGAGATTTTTTCCACTATTACTACTGTATATGTACTGTTGACCTGGCTGTCATTTCAGTGAACAACCTACTCAGGTGTTTGTTGTTTGTGCCCCGTTACCACATATACAAAAGGGGCCACCTTTGGATTTGCATTTGCATTCATTAGCCTTGGTGGGGAAAATGGATGCAGCCAGAGGTAGAGGAAGAAGAGGTCGTGGAAGAGGAAGAACAGTTGTGTCTGATGAAATCAGGGCCACAGTCATTGATCATGTGGTAAATCATGGTCTGTCCCTGAGGGAAGCAGGTTGAGGGTTCAACCAAACTTGCCTAGATCCACAGTGGCTTCAATAGTGAGAATTTTCAGGCAAACCAACAGGTACTATACAGTATTTACAGCATTCTGACTGAAGGGGTTCAATTGATGTGTATATTACAGCAGTACTGTGATTTGAGAAGTCTCCAGAAAAAGCAGATGTATCAGTGCACATTTGTCTTTGACTCACTACAGGACCCAGCGGTTACCTCACACAGTCACACAGGGGGAAGGGGAATAATGTTTACGCCTCAACAGGAGGATACAATAGTTGGAATGGTCATTGTCAACAACAGCATCAGGCTAAGAGAAATACGCAAAATAACAAAACAAAATAATCGCAGACAAGAACATATTTCCAAACATTGAGAGTGTAAGCACTACAACCATTTCAAGAGTGCTACAGAAACATCAGATCAGGATGAAACAGTTGTACACTGTCCCCTTTGACAGGAACTCTGAGGGTGTCAAGGAACTCAGGTACCAATATGACGTTTATGAAGGTATATGTGAAGGTTTAGGACCACCACCCACATGAACAGATGTCACTTCTAGATGCAATACTACTGGGTGTATGGACATAACAGTGGAACACATCCAGGGCTGGATAAGGCACGCAAAAAGATGTTTTCCTCGGTGTATAGCAAGAGATAACTTTTGGAGTGATGTTGATGAAAATCTATGGCCAAATTCCATAGGACAGGATGGATGGGCCAGGCCAACAGTAGACTTTTGATACTGATAGGCAGACAATATATGTGCAAATTACTGTATATAGTGAAAATATTGCTTTTTGGGATGTATTTGTTATTGATTGTAATGTATTTTGAGTAATTGATTGTATTGAATTCTTTTCTGAATTACAGTATATTGCACTGTGAGAACAAAAGTCAAAATACTGTAAACCCTCTGAGGAATACTGTTGCTTTTGTGATTTGTTTCTTTATCATATATTGTTTTACATTACACAGTAAAAATTGTTATTCTGGGTTTCCAATACAGTAAAACATTAATTAATTTACAGTTTACTGTAAATTTACCACACTCAGTCATGACATCTATTGTGAGAGGCAAACCAACAGATCAAAAGTTTCTTTAGCTGCTTGGCTTGAAATATTTGTGGATGCAAAAATAGAGGAAAGGGGAACACATAATATATGTATTTAGCAATGCTCCAAGTTGTTTGTGTTTTGTAGTTTATTGAACATTGAGTGGGCGGCACGGATGGTGCAGTGGGTAGCACTGCCGCCTCACAGCAAGGAGGTCCTGGGTTCGAATGCCCGTCGGCCGGGGCCTCTCTTTGTGGAGTTTGCATGTTCTCCCCGTGTCTGTGTGGGTTTCCTCCGGGTACTCCGGTTTCCTCCAACAGTCCAAAGACATGCAGGTTAGGCCGATTGGAGAGTCTAAATTGCCCGTAGGCATGAGTGTGTGAGTGAATGGTGCGTGAGCCCTGCGATGGACTGGCGACCTGTCCAGGGTGTATTCCTGCCTTTCGTCCAATGTATGCTGGGATAGGCTCCAGCCCCCCTGCGACCCTGTTCAGGATAAGCGGGTTCAGATAATGGATGGATGGATGGATGGATGAACATTGAGTGACAAAGTAGTCTTATGGGAGAAAGCATATGCTATAGTTATGGCAGCATGAGTCACTTTTGGGTGAAATATTAAGTGTTTTGGTGGTTGAAGTGCATTTTGCACCAAAGGTTAACTGATGTGCTCAGGTGTGTGTTTCAAAAGCACACTGTGTGAAGAGTTTTGAAAAAGAGGACATGGTATTTAGACAAGGGTGAAAACGATTGTAAAAAACTGTAATTAAAGCCACATAAATTCTCCATCTACAGTCTTGGCCTATACAGTAGTGAGCCAATCTACTCCCACTGTATAATTTACTGTGGTAAAAACAACATATTATTGGGGCGACGTGGCTCAGGCAGTAAGAGCAGTCGTCTGGCAGTCGGAGGGTTGCCGGTTCGATCCCCCTATATTGCCACCGTAGTGTCGAAGTGTCTCTGAGCAAGACACCTAACCCCCGAATGCTTCTGACGAGCTGGTCGGGCCTTGCATGGCAGCCAATTGTATGTAGCCATTATGCAATTATGTAGCCAATCACTACTTCTGGGGCAGTGAGATACATTCTCACCATGTCCTGTCAAATTAGTCCTGTTGGTTTCCATTGGCGGGGGAATTGTCATTGTCAGTGAAAGTATAGTATCTGGGTTGTGTGATTGCGTGCAAGTAATTTCAATGCCTTAGTCACTTAAGTATTACTGTACCTGTGATTTTGTGCCTATTTAATGTTCCAAAGACGTGAATGTATCTTACCTACCACATTTAATGATTAATATTGCCTTGTAAATAAAAAAATTTTTTTTGTTCAATTAACACCTGGCCATTTCCACTTTGCTAAACTGTATCCTGCAGGACCTGTGCAGAATCAGATTGGAAACATCAACAAGAATCTTCGGCCAGAAATTCATTGCCAAAGGTGAAACATGATGAATCCTGTCTATAAACACAACAACAGGCAATGCTTCAAGGACAGCGAGATACAAAACTTTCACATTTTCTTAAAGATAATTACAAGATAAGGATATTTATAGGAAAGCACATGACGATTATGGGTATGCACTTTGCACTTTGTTGTACGTCGCTCTGAATGCCAAATGCCATTAATGTAATGTAAAAGGAATGAATGAATGAATACATTTATGAATGAAAACATTTATTAATTTGACCCTCTGTTTCTTAAATGGGTTAAAGAATTTTTCACCCCTCAATCAACTTAATCTGTAAAACCTATTTTAAAAAAAATTATAATAATAAATAAATAAATAAATGAACAGAGAACTTGTTGGAGCACGTTGAAGCGCCGAGCACACTGCATGTATTTAAATGGCTACTTCTTGCCCAAGAGAACGGTCAACCTCTCTGCTATCCCTCTTTCGCCGGGGGAAATCATACAGTTATGATATGATGTGCCAATCATGAAGGTGTCAGGCGATAATATAATGTCTAATGTGATTACACCACCATGCTCTCCAGGTTTAGGAGGCGGAAGATAAAAATTCAATTATAACTGCCGTGGCTGCGACGCCCAAGCTATTGAATGTGTTGAGAATGGTTCCGTGTTTTGATTCGATATGAACCCGGTTTTCTTCCGTGTTCCTCAGCTCAGCTGACGGCTGTATTAATCACGCAGTTCTGCCTAAAACATGTTTTGGGTAAAGCTTTCATGTGTTACTCGAGTGGCTCTATCGTCGACACTCACAATATTGGCAATAAAAAGGCCAGTAAAAACATAAGGTTGCATTAACAGCATATTGCCTCGGTAAATAAGCTGGGTAGATAATTACAGTACAGTCAAGCGTCCAATAATGCTTGCACCTCTACTTTTTATCATATCTGCAACACACGGGGGTCGTTTTGCAATACATTTGTTCATAAATTCATATAATACACCCCATTTGGAAAGCCAACCCATTGTGGTAGTAGTTTTAAAGAGTCCAGGCCAGGTCGACTATTTTGTGCTGGTTAAGGTGAGGAGAGGACCAGAATAAAGCAGGGCTGAGAAAGAATCTGACCATGAGACAGCCTTCAGTTTTGAAATAACAGTGAATGGTCACATTCTTTGCGTTCAGCTCCCGAAGTTTGTGGAGATTAACTCTTTCAGTCTCAACAGCATAACTACCGTGAAATCTTAAGAGTGCCGTATCAACCTTATACCTCAAAATCACTGCTGTAATATTGTTTTGAGCCCCTATTAAAATTAGACTACATACTACTTTCTCAACAATTTCTGAACCACTTGATATTGGGCTTGGGACTGAAAGGGTTAAAGACGCGGTCATGCCTTTGGTAGCACTGGCACGGTAGCTACCAATACCCAATCAGCGGCGGCTATTTGCTCACGCTGGAGGGATCACGCAATCGGTCGGCCATTTTGCATATTTGTCCTCACTGTTTACTGCAAACGGAAAAGATGTTTGTCATTGTGCTGGTTCAGGGGCTGTGACTTCCCCCACTGTGAGTGACAGAGAGCTGCTGGGCATGTTGGGTGTATTTTGCATGGGTTTAGAAAGGCAATGTTTACACCTGCGTTGGCAGACGGCGGCTGTGTAATCCACTTTAACGGACTAACTTCATCCGTCTTCCTTATGCTCCTTTTTCATTAAAGAGTGAACAGAGAAAGCTCAATATTACATGAGGGCTGAAGAGGACTGGTGGAATTTGCAAGCACAAAGCAATATACAATAAGTTTGTGACCCGTGTTTACACAAAAGACAACCATTGAGGGTGTGGAGGTTTGGTCACTGTTTGGGAAACTGTTCTGAAAGTGTCATTGTACAAACTGTAAAACCCAATGACGGAATTTTGCGAGGGCCAAAGGGGTTTGCATGCTTGTCCTTCTGGTATTGCTGGGAGAATATTAGTAGGGTTAAATAGTAATGACCGCTATGCGGAGAGTCTAGATCAGCTAATGAATAAATCATGTTACAAAGACAGTAGTACCACTCTGCCTTCCGCTCTTTAACTTGCGTGATCTCCATGACTCTAATTCATCTTGTACCTTTTTCAGCCTAAATTACAACTGAATACTCGGGGGGAAATGGTGACTAAAGACCGACTGATCAGCGGCTTGGTACATTCGTGGTAGTTCTAAGCTGGGAGACCGTCAAGTTCAGCCCATAAAAGGATTGGTGGTGCATGGCTCTTGTCATTTGGTGCGAAGGGAACCCATGGGCGTTACGATGCTGGTTCCTGTCAAGTTAACTCTAAGGAGCCCATTTAAGAATCTCCACAGTAGGGTCAATACATCTACCTTCGTTATCTGACTCCATTTAAGATATAATTTAGAAATTTGGGTTTGAAACATACGTGAACCTCAGGAGTGATTACACTCGACTCTTACCTGCGCCACCATTACTCAATATATGCTCCCGGGATTAGCATTTTTTTGCTGAAATCTCAGTTCGGCGGAGAACTCAGAGGCTGAGGGTCTAGCCAACACAATACATGCAAAACACTGCCATGATAGTTGCGAGCCCAGGTCGGCATGCATTAAATGTATTTGTACCTCTCATGGTAATATACCTTTTGGATAAACCTGATTTTGGTGAATGAAAGGAAAGGAGACAAAACCCCAGATTGCTTGGTTTCTTCTCCTTATCTCCAAAATCCAGGTCTTAGTTCTTGACCCTAAAAAGGGGTCACCCATCTGTAATTTACAGCTAACCCCCACCAGGCAGTGGTTAGGGGGCTAAAACAAATGGCTTCTACAGAGACAGCTTTTGCCCAGTTTCCCCTTGGCTCCTGAATGGTTATGATATCAAAGGTAGACTGTTACAAAAACTAGACCATTACACCAGTCATACTGAACCAATCAGAATAACACCAAACATTACTATATTCTGACCTGGGATTATCATGAAACATCTTTATGCCATCTCCAGTATTCCTGTGCTCTAACCCTGTAAGGGATGTGAGAGAAGGGGGGCTCCCCAGGGGGCCCAGGAAGGCTCCTCCAGGAATCCTTCTCTAGCTCTCCCCCACAGGCATGTGTGCCAAAAGGTGGGGGCTAACAATGCATGCTCAGGGAGGGGGAAGTCAGCAAGCTGACCAGCACATGACACCAAATGTTACTTATGACTGGCTTACAAAACTACCAAATACTTCACACTGCATGTAATTGAACTACTGCCGAGCTACACTAAAGAGAAATGTAGCTTGCAAAAAAACTATTTGTGGCAACATTGCAGTCCTGCAGATTCCTTCTGCGCAACATCTGGAGGATTCAACTATACCTGACAACAAACTCCACGCAGCTACTTTTCAAAGCTAGGGCAATCTCTCCCAGCTGCTGCATCTTCCTGTAAGTCTTCCTGGCTGCACCATCCAGCCACTGCAGCTCATCTAGAAAGCGGAAAACCCTACTCATGTTAAAGGTACAATAGGTAATTTCAGATGGTCAAGAGAGGAATAGCAGCAACAAACACCTTCAAAGCACAACACTGTTTATCCCTCCCCCTTCTCTGTAAACGCGCTGATGTTGAAACGCCATTGGCTGTGGCCATTAGAACCAATTTTCAACCAATGAGCTTGAATTATTGTACAGTTATACAATGTTTTGGTACAGATTGTTGGGCCGTCAACTGTATATTTTGAAACCCGAATTTAAGGACTATAAATTCGGCAAAGAGTCAGTCAGTCAACATGTCAGCGAGCCTTTTTCAATGATAGGAAGGGATTTACAATGGTCTTGTAACAATATTTTAACTCAAAAATCTTACCTATTGTACCTTTAAAACTTCCAACATTTTCACACATTGCTGAAGTTACTCCACTGGCTGTCAGTTTTTTCCAGTTTTTGACTCAGGCCTACTGCAGTCAACAAGGCAGCCCCTCCCTACCTACAGGACATAATTCAGCCCTACACACCAGCTTGACCGCTCCGCTCTGCTGCCACAGGCCGACTTGCTCATCCTGCCGGCCGTGTGAACGCTTCTCGCTTGTCCTGACTGCGGAGCTTCTCCACCCTAGCTCCCCAGTGATGGAACACCCTCCCCGACCCCATAAGAACTGCTCACTCACTGCCAATTTTCCGTCACAGTCTAAAGACACATCTTCAAGCTGTACCTCTTATTTGCCATGTGTACTAGACTTGTGTTCATGGCTGCACAACTGATTCTATGTGAAGTCCATCTTATCCAACCTGTTCAGTTATTTGTTCTAATGACCTTGGCATGCAGTTTTTGGATGTCGCTTTGGATAAAAGCATATGCTAAATAAAATGTCATGGAAAAACTGCTACGCAAATCTGAATGTAGTCGAACTGCTGCAAATGCTGTAAATTAAATGTAATTAAACATGTAGTCAAACTACTCCCCAACACTGGGTTTTCGTGGTGGTAGGGGGTGTAGGGAGTGTGGGTAGGTGGGGAAATAACTAACAGATAATGCTGAAACCCTGAGAATTGAATTTAGGACTGCCTTTCGGATATAGGAGGGCAGTTCAAGAGGAAAGTTTCAAAATCTGGACCTCATCCTGAGGGGGCTGCCTTGGTGATCCGACAGGAACTAGCCTGTTACCATGGCTACAGAGCTTCAGTGACTGGAAGGAGGTGAGGTCACATTCCCCTGGCCCTCTGATTGGCTCCTGCCTGGCTGCCTCGTGCCATGTGACAAAAAGTCCTTCTAAGCTCGACCACGAATGTTGGTCACCGTCGGGGTCCCTGGCACATTAACAAGGTTACTTGCCAAAACGTTAATGTCATATCAAATATTACAGATGTTTTTTTTTTGTTCGTTAAATTAGTCGGGGAATTTCACATTATACTCCATTTGTAACCGACTGAAATAACAGAAGACGTGTCCCTTTTTGAGTTGAGCTCTGATTAATGCGGCCCATGAATGCTTTATCGGGTGAATCGCACAGCAGTCCTCTGACTAATGTGCAGGGATGAAGGGGGAGCTGGAGGGATAGATTTGCCTCCGCAGAACCTCCTGGAGATTAGTGTAACAGGGGTTTTTTAAAAGTCAATTTCATTTCGCACAATGGGGAGGTTTTTTTTTTTTACAGATCCATCGCTGATGGTTTTGGATCAGTGGCAGCTGGTTTCATGCCTCATGGAGCAGATCAGGCCAGGACACTACACTCTGTCCCATTTCTGGAGAGGACACAGTGTCATTTCGGCATGTAAACACGCGGAGAAGTATAAACCTCACATTTCATGGCCCCAATAGGATCACATTAGCATGGCCCAAGCAGGCAGACATCACATAGCAAGGGTAAGACAACATGATTCATATTCATCCACAAGATCCCTAATAAATAGGTAGGATCGGTATTTGAATGCTTGATAAATAATAACAAAAAAAATCATTCAAGGGTATATTCTCCCTCATCAATTTCCTTGGACAGCCCGAGGACCCTAAATGAGGTAATTAACAATGCCACCCAATTAATTTTCGCACCTGAAAGTGAATGCACTTGCTGAAACATGAAAGCAAATTTCTCCCTAATTTTCATACTTTGGTCCTACTTTCTTTGAATGGCCCTACATAAGAGCAATACTCAGTAACATATATAACATATAACATCATTCATATGCACTTAATAATAATACATGTCAACTATTCAGAAGACGTGTTATGTCACACTGATGCAGCAAATGAGACAGGGAAATACCAAACACATTACAAGATTTGTATCTTAACTGTCATGTGGATCTACATAGTGCTTATAAAGTTGTTATATAGCATCTATGAAGGACCGTTTAGTGACATGTATAAATATTCGTTAAGTATTACAAATTTTCTGGTCCCATGTTCAAATTCTAAAGAACCAAATAATATTTCTTTATTTATTTGATTGTTTGTTTGTGTTTGTTTTAGGCCAGATAAAGGTACAATAGGTAATTTCGGACTTCTAACTTTCAAGACAGGAATTATAGCAACAAACACCCTCAAACCACAACACTGTCTATCCCTCCCCTTCTCTGTGAACGCGCTGATGTTGACTTTTTCAGCTGCTGTAAACCGAACAGATACTCCTGCAGTGGTCTAAACGGAATTAGTCCTACGGCCATTCAACAGCTGCAGTTGGACATGGGGGCCAGCAGTGTTTTATATCTTAGCGGTTATGAGCGGTTATTTCTAGAATACTCTGGAACCTCCATTTCTCACAGAATTTAAACAACTAGACTGGAGTTTCACCTGAGTGTCAGAGACCCGGGCCATGTTAATCTTTTCACAGTAGATGTTGGTAACGAGCGGGCCTTCAGGTTAAAAGCAGAGGGTGATTACCGAAGGGACGTGTTACTCGTGCTGTACAAAGAGAACCCCCAAAGTTCCAGAAGTGGAGGGATAACGTGTCCGTACGTAAATACCATGTTCTGTGAGTCCTTTCGGTTTTAGTTCAGCGAGAACCAAGGTTGATGTGGAAGACAGCGAAGATCATTCTTTCTTTGACACCCTGTCAATATTGACATGACATATTGCCAATTACGAATTGTATAAAAATGAATCATATATGCAATACCATATACCACGCCTGCCTGCAGCTCTAAGAGAACTGAATCATGATCTCAAAATAATTTTCGATTTTTAACATTTTTTTAAGTGCTAATGAATTACTGCCATGCATATTAGCAGTCTTGGCAGGAAATCTTTTCTAAATGGATTGCACCAACAAATGAAAAAGTGTGATCTGACTGACAGGCGGACTCATGATTTTCAATCACGATTTGGCAAATGAGCGCAGATTGAAAATTGTATTTCGCCAGAGACTTTTCATCAGGAGTGCTGATGCATCTCCCCCAGAGACCCCCCCCCCCCCCCCCCCCCAACCACTCCCACCGCCACCAACCTCCGCATATACCCCCCCCCCCCCCCCCCCCTCGCATCCCCACCTGCCCAGAGAACCCCCAGACCTGACAAAATGCGTTACGCCCGTTCTTGACAAATTGAAGCTATTAATAACCTGCCACGACCCATCTATAAGTGTCATCCACGGTCCGCGGAGAGGAGAAGCCGCTCCTTTCCCCCATTGTTGCGGGGAGAGATGAAGCGGAGCCTCCCCTCCCTCCTTTGAGGACGGTTCATCCGCACCCATCCCACCGCCACCCCCCCCCACCTGAGGCTTGCTCCCGTCGTGTTCGACATAAATCAGTCGACGGCATCGGGCTGACAGAGATGGAGTGTCTTCTTGGCGGGGATCGTCAGGGGCCTGCTGGGGGAGCCCAAACCGGAATGAAACGACAGTAATGATAGCGGGATCACAGGAGACAGCGGGAGGCGTGGCCTGAAGGCGCTCTTATCTGAAGTGACTGGGCGCCTGTGGGGTTGGGCGGGCTTCATATTTGGGGTGGTGACAGAGGAAGCTGCAACGTTGTGTGGCTGCTTCCTGTCCTGCTATAGCTGTGCGTGTGTGTGTGTGTGTGTGTGTGTGTGTTTGTGTGTGTGTGTGTGAGTATGTGTGAGTGTATGTGTGTGTGCGTGTGTGAGTATGTGTGAGTGTATGTGTGTGTGTGTGTCTGTTTGTGTGTGTGTGTGTGTCTGTGCGTGTGTGTGTGTGTGTGTGAGTATGTGTGAGTGTATGTGTGTGGTCGCATGTGTGTGTGTGTGTGCATGTATGAGTATGTGTGTGTGTCTGTGTGTGTGTGTGTCTGTTTGTGTGCGTGTGTGTCTGTGTGTGTGTGAGTGTGCGTGTGTGTGTGTCTGTGTGTGTGTGAGTGTGCGTGTGTGTGTGTGTGAGTGTGCGTGTGTGTGTCTGTGTGTGTGTGTGTGTGTGTGAGTGTGCGTGTGTGTGTGTCTGTGTGTGTGTGCGTGTGTGTGTGAGTATGTGTCAGTGTATGTGTGTGTGCGTGTGTGAGTATGTGTGAGTGTATGTGTGTGTGTGTGTGTGTCTCTGTTTGTGTGTGTGTGTGTGTCTGTTTGTGTGTGTGTGTGTCTGTGCGTGTGTGCGTGTGTGTGTGTGAGTATGTGTGAGTGTATGTGTGTGGTCGCATGTGTGTGTGTGTGTGCATGTATGAGTATGTGTGAGTGTATGTGTGTGTGCGTGTCAGTGTGTGTTTCTGTGTGTGTGTGTGTCTATGTGTGTCTATGTGTGTGTGTGTGTGTATGTGTGTGTATGTCTGTGTGTGTGTGTGCGTGCATGCGTGTATGTGTGTGTATTTAAAACAACAGCGTACACTACGGCATGACAGACAGGGGGCGCTCTTCTCATATTTACTATCAGGAAATGACTTCAGGGGCTGGATAGGGGGCTGTCTGAGATCATTACTGCAAAGGCCTTCCGTACCTCCCCACCCAACCCCTGAAGACCTTCCCTGACTTCTTAATTAGAACGATGTGCCTGCAACGCCATTTCATGTCCTCCGAGTTTGACTTTTTTCCTCCCGTTTCATTGATCGTCGTCCTCCGTCTCATCCTAATCCTAACTGACTCAGTCCCCCGCTGCGTCAGAGCCCAGACGCCGGGCACACATGTGCACCGTGTCTCTACGTGTCAGAACAATCAGTGTCTGGCCCGAGACCACGGGCGGCAGACAGGCTGGAAATGGGCTGCATGTGCGGCAAATGTCCTCTCATCCACGGGTTGGGTGGGGGTTGCTTTGCACCCCTCTGACCACTGGGACACAGACACCAATCCAGTCCTGCCCAAGACCACCCCACCCACCCCCCCACCCCCTCAGTAAGTGTACATGTCTCTGGATATAAGCCCCGACAAACGTGGCAGGGCTTGAATGTGAAATGATGTGTTTCACGGTGCATGAGCTCCCTGCAGTACAGAGTCGGAAGTGACACGCCGTTAAAATCCTTGTCGGGCTGCTTACGCGTGGCAATGGTCAGGGTGTACAAGTATTTCAGTGGAAAGTAAAAGACTGCCATTGTTTGTTTTACACTTAATAACAGTGGTAAAGTGAAGTCACTTAAACCGTGAGTCCAAGTCAGGTCTCAAGTCACTCGTGCTAAAGTGCAAGTCTGAGACACCAGTACTCAGGGGTGGCACTCAAGGAGATTTGGCACTAGCCAGCTGGGATAAAACTACACGAGCCCTTTTAATTAAATTTTCATTTAACTCCATAAATACATGGTTTCTATTAATCCCATCACATTCACAACTTGCATGGTACATTCTTGTTCTATGAGTTCTTGCAATATTTCAACAAATAATACTACTCATAAAACAACAAAATGTATTTGTATATTAATGATCTATGCTACATAGAGAGAATAATAAAAAAGTTAAAGTGTTGACACAACACTATCCCAACATGTTTCAAAAGTGGCAGCAGGATATGCAAGAGGCAGAAAATGTTATGTTTATTCGGATTAACAATTCATACATCAGGTTAAAACTGAAGAACAATTTAGACTTTAAACACTGTAATACAGTAGATGGCATTTCACAATTTAGGAAGTTAATTCAATCACATTATGCTACCACATTGTAAAACATGACCCATTGCCGATATATATAATACTTGTCGTTTATCCATTTCTATGCTGCATCAAAATTAATGTCATTGCTTGGGCTAAATACCAAATGAAGCAAGTGTAAAAGTTGAGAGTGCATTCTGTTTCGCTAATCACCTGAAAAGCTTTGCCACATGTTTGTTAAAAGGGTTTAAGTTTACCCATTTACGTATGTTCCCATAGAAATTTGTGTCATGGCTAGAGCTAGGTCATTAACCCATGTCACCCAGCCTATTTAAAAATGTATTTTGAGATTCATCATTTTTTTTTTAAATAAAAAAATTATGAATCTCAAAAACATTTTTTAAATAGGCTGGGTTACTCTTATTAGCTTCAGACCCGTCACATTTTACACATTTGCCACTCGTGAAATCTCCTGTCATAAAAAATGTGTCATAACCCGGTAAGTCTAAATAACTGAATGCTCAGGAAAGGCTGTTAGTTTTCGGTACTGTTATTATACATGGAGTGCTGGAGGGATACTCTTTTTAAAGTGAGCTCCAAATAGGATTCGCCCAAAATATAAACTACTCAAGCAAGCGGGCAAGCTTCATTTCCAGTCCTGCCTGCACACAAGTCAACAGCTCAAGTCCAAGTCAGCAGTACTTACGTCTGATTCCAAATCCAAGTTGCTAGTTGTCTCAAGAATTTAGACGTTTTCTAGAATGTGCTGAATTTTGTGTCAAGAAGGCAGGGATGGAATAAAAACATTTCACAGCTCCCAGCACCCACTGTCAATGATGTAAAATTCTAATTATTTCGAAAGAAGATAATTATATCCTTCTTTTTTTTAAACTTTCTTTATATTTTTCACCATACAGTAGCAACACGCCACAGAAAGTAGAGTGGGGATTTTAATAATACCTATTGTTCAATTTTTAATAAATAGGACATGAAAAATGACAAACTATGTCAACAGTGTAGAGCATGCAGTTAAACTCACTGTATATTAATGTGTAGGTTTTCTACAACAGCCAGAAACGAGCCATTGTTAACTAGCACGGGGACCGATGTGTCATAACCCGATAAGTCTAAATAACTGAATGCCCAGGAAAGGCTGTTTGTTTTCAGTACTGTTATTATATATGGAGTGCTAGAGGGACGCTCTTTTTAAAGTTGCAAAAATGGTCAGTACATCAGATTAAAACTCCACTAAAGGACTATTTTTGTCCACAATATTTATTGTAGGTTCTCTTTGGACACTTATTTATTTTGATTTACAGAAAGTACATTTTCAGCTGACCTACCTACAGTAGTAGAAACACTTGTGAGTAAATTGACTAATTTTAGCAACATAAACAGATTAATAAAGACTGGCTGGATTAGCAAGGTTATGGCTTGCTACTTAGATGGCTAGGGCAGCCTGTAGCGTAGTGGTTACGGTACATGACTGGGACCCGCAAGGTTGGTGGTTCGATCCCCGGTGTAGCCACAATAAGATCCACACTTTCGATGGGCCCTTGAGCAAGGCCCTTAACCCTGCATTGCTCCAGGGGAGGATTGTCTCCTGCTTAGTCTCCTGCTGTTCCTAGCTCTGGATAAGAGTGTCTGCCAAATGCCATTAATGTACTGTCATGTACTGTGATGCTAGCTGGCTCAACTAACTTCTGTAGTCCAATCCAAAATGGGTCAAGCATACCTGGATTCATGTAGACCAGGTGGTTCACAAAATGTGACATTGTTCCACATCTTTCCAGAATTTTACTCTTGCAGAATATGCACAGCACAAATGTTATCCCCATCAGTATAATTTGAAAACTGAAACTGTGCGGGCAAAATTCACAAGGACAGAGACATTGATGAAATGTCCCACATCACTGACGCTGATGCACAGCAAGAGGTTTATCAGGGAAGATGGCATTGAAAATGCATCATTGCAAGTCCAGGTGCAAGTCAAACATGGTATAGTACCCTATACATTCAGTTAACACTTAGGTATTTATAAGACGTATTAAGTCCTCTACTGCTGTAGCCTATCCACTTAGAGTTATGATGTGTTGTGAGATGTTGTGAGATGCTCTTCTGCATACCACTGTTGTAATGTGTGGTTATTTGTGTTACTGTCACCTTCCTGTCAGCTTTGGCCAGTCTGGTCATTCACCTCTGACGTCTCTCATTAACAAGCCATTTCTGTCTGCAGAACTGCTGCTCACTGGATGTTTCTCGTTTTTTGCCCCAGGAGATCAGCAGTTTCTGAAATACTCAAACCACCCTGCCTGGCAGAAACAATCATTCCACAGTCAAAGTCACAAAGATCACATATTGTCCCCCATCCTGATGGTTGATATGAACATTAACTGAAGCTCCTGACCCATATCTGCATGATTTTATGCATTACACTGCTGTCACACGATTGACTGATGAGATAATCACATGAATAAATAGGTGTTCAGATGTTCCTAATAAAGTGCACAATGATTGTATATACAGTACCATGGTATGGTAGAGTAAGTCAATCATGACTCAAGTCCATTATAACACTGCATATTAGAAACAGATATCCAAAAGAAAGCTTTGTTTTTATAATTTTCTTTTTCAGATAACAGAGAGTGTTACTATTCTGGGACAGGATGAAATATTGATTCTCCAGTTTCAGCTTCTTAACAAATGACATTTCAAGATCAGGGAGGGTTTTCTTCTTTTTCTGATGCCGAGAGCAAGATCCTCAAGCATAGTCGTAAAGCTACTTGTGATGTGCACATTAGTAGCTGTGTGTGTGTGTGTGTGTGTGAGTGCGTGTGTGTACGTGTGTGCATTTCTGTTCTTTAGGAAAAATAAATGAACATATCTTTAATGTCTGACATAATATATTCTAAGGCCCTTGTATTATCGCATGGTATAACTGACCTCGTTGTAAGGTATGACCTAAGGCAGATAGATGCTACTTATATACTTCAATTTGTGCATCACATTATAATTTTCAGACTGCAAGGCTTCTATGATGCGATGCATGAAATAAATATAACGGGAGGAAAAATACCAACAATAATGAGCACAATAACACACATACGACATAACTGCAGTAATTGATCATCGAGCAGGTGAAATAAAAATATAATACAATGAGAAGTCAAACTAAAGGCAACACGGATCTCATCATTGATTAGCCAAAGCAACATTACCCCACATCACAGTCTTAATATGGCAAATAATACTAAACAGTGATTCATAAAAGCTATATTAACACGGCACCGCATGGATGCTCGTTGCAGGAAATCATGTCCCAGTTTCTATCGAGAGAGAGAGAGAGGGAGAAAGAAAGAGAGAGGGAGAGAGGGAGAAAGCGAGAGAGAGGGAGAAAGAGAGAGTGAGAGAGAGAGAGAGAGAGGGAGAGAGAGAGAGAGAAAGAGGACACTCCAGCTAAGAGCAGGCGAAATGTAACCCAAGCTTGGTCAAGAACCGCACAGAACCACAGAGGGTTCTATTGAATTTAGAACCCCGGCTTACAGTGGATTACATTTTCTCCCCACGCAGGTGGAACCAGGGGCCGGGGGAGGGTTTCAGCCGAGCGTGGGATGGAGTCGCCTCTCTCGTTGGGCTGTTCACCTGCCTACCTCCTTACCGCTGACCTTCCCCGGACGCGGTGGTGAAATAGACAGCAGAGACGGGGACGGCTCCTGGCCTTTTCCCTCCCTCACGCTCTGAAACCTGCCCAGTTCTGGTCGGTCGGCCGGTCGGTCGGTAGGTCGGCCGGCCGGGTGGGTGAACAGGACCGTGACTCGACCATCCTTAGCCCCGTCCTGCACAGCCCTGCTGTGTGTGCCCGGTTTTATCCACCGAGAGAGAAACAGGCGCGACGACGGGTGTGGAATCCGAGCGTTCAGGCACCTACACCCGCCTGTCCCGCACAGCAGACCTGTACACTTCCATATAAGGCAAGCAGGGGGACGACGTCTCTTCTTCTGGCCAGTAGAGGGTGCTGTAGCACTTTTCAACTAATTCTAACTATTGCCCTTTATGGCTGGCCTATGGTCTAAATTACACCTTGATGAAGAGGGATAATATTTAGTGAAACAATATTGAGAACATTCTGGCATGAAAAAAAAAAAAAAAAGAACACAGGAAATGCAAAGCCTAATTGGACAGCCATTATGTAAGAAGCATGGAAATAGGTACAACATTAATTGGATGCTGGCAAGAGGTTTAATTCGCCCAGTAGGGGTATAAATTAAATTAGTTCAAGCAGAACAGCATGTTGGGTGACCCCCTTGCATCAGAGTGCAGGTATGCGAATGCAAACACGCCAAGAGGATGCAGCACACACGTGTTTCATAACGCAGCACACACGTGTGTTTCATAACGGAGGTCTTGATTATGGAGTGCATAATGGCTTCAACTTGTTCTTCCGACATCATCATCTATCCAGGTTGTTAATTTTTCATCTGAGTTTAAAAAGAAAATCATAACAACTTAAGGACGGCATCATGTATATGTCTGTGTAGATGTAATTCTGTCAAGAATAGGGAAGAAAATGAACAGGTCCTTAAAGACCACTTTTTTGACACAAACACACACACACACACACATACATACAGGGACAGAGATACACACACTGGCAGTGAGACACACACAGTGAAACGCACACACAACATGGATGCATAGACAGATGCACACACACAGTGACACACACTGCGGCGACGCGCACACACACACACACACACACACACACACACACACACACACACACACACACACACTGCATATTGGATATCAGCTTGAACAGACGCCCAGTGATCCTCAGTGCTGATTGCCATGTATGAGGACACCTGGGGGTCACATGGTAAGCTGTGGCCTCATGGGGGAACAGACCAGGTATCAGTGACCTCTGACCCCAGTGAGACCTCAGCCAGACCACTCCCATGTTGGCTCCCATAGGTTTGAGCAGCAGTTTGTGCCTTCTACCTCTCAAAGGGGTCAAACTGGGGCAACGGGGCATACTTAATCATTCATCTTCAGCGGTTCAGAGCTTGTTACTGTAATGACTTTGTTTTTCTGTTTCAGCCACGTTCTACTTTCCTTGGCTCCTGTAAACCGGAAGTATGGAGTACCGGGTACTTTATTCAAATTGTGGCACTCTTTTGAAGGCAGCTAAGAAAACGGAGCTGGGACATTGAGCTGTGGCGGTTTAAGCGTAAAACGACCCTCGGTCTGGAGCGAGGAGGTTCGTCACCGTGCAAGCGAGTGATAAGCCAGAGGCGGGAAAAAGGAGGGAGGGCGAAAACATTTCTGTCTCGGGTCGAAGCGAAAACCTCCTCTGTTCCCGCTGCCTCTACCCGCCACCTCCTTTTCCCGCGCGTTCCGTTAAATCCGTGTTATCGGCCGCTCAGACCTGCGAGCCGGCTCAGTTAGCACTCTCTCCGCGGGTTTCGGGGAGCCAGGCCGAGGCGCTGCGGGGGGCACGGGGGAGGTGTGCGACGGCCCCCCAGCTCAGGCTTAAAGAGGAGTTAACGATTCATCCGGGGGGTAGGGAGGGGGGGCTTTGGCCCTGGGAAGGACACCGAAATTGATGCGTTTTATTGCAGATTGACCCGATGAGCTCCCGGAGCACCTCGCAATAAAGGCAGGATTTCTGGGTTTGGAGTTAATGTACCGGTTTTAATAAAGCGGCTTCAGCTGGGTGGCTGTGTCCTCCCCCTCCTCCTCCTCCTCCTCCTCCTCCTCCTCCTCCTCTTCTTCGGGCCCCCGCGCTGGCGCGACTCCAGGATGGAGCGACAGAGGGGAGAGAAGCCAGTCCCCTGAGCCTGTGGTCTGGTTTTTATCCCCCTCTTCAAGGACTGCGCCTCAATGTCACTTTCAGGACGGAAGAGGAAAAGTCTTGAATTTTTTTTTTTTGTGGAACTTCTGTCGAGAATCCGAGACGAAAAGAGTGCCCGGTTATTAAATATTACAGCCGCACTCTTTCATTTCGGCTCCTCGGACACAGGGTACCTCTATAATTGACAACGAGTTACACAACTCCAGTCTTCCCGCTTCCAACTCATCCATGTCTGTGTTAATGCCACACGCTGGGTCCCCTTTGATTTATTCATTCTTTTTTCAGTCACCTGAGTGAGCGACTTCTCCTTCACTCCATGCATGCTTTCCACCAGCTGCAAAATCTTTGATTTGGTTCAGGAAAAGGATTCTATTCAATAAGGGACAGAAAAATTTGAATCTTTTTTAAATGACAAAAATAGCACCTGGGGCAAGACAACCATAAGAGCCAGATGTAGAGAACCGTTTTTCAGGCGCACATATGATGCATTCCACCCAGGAAATGTCCATCTTATCCGGGAAACCTGACGCATGGAGCTGGAAACACAGTATGTGTGCCATCTAGGTGAGCCATTGCAAGGTGTGCTTCTCTTCTTAATTATTATGTATTCCGTTGAAGTTCACGCAATTAACGAGGGTCGAGTTATGTGTGAAATCTCTCTGCCACTAAAGAGCAGGCGTAAACCGAGGCACAAGCAAGACAGAAACACAGGTGTAGGCCCCGAATATGCACTGAAATAATCCTTGCAACACTATTTCAACTCCCAGAGCAAGAAATCATCAAACAGATTATTCATAGTAAATATTTATTATTGCAGCCAAGCAATAATTAAGACTGGGTGTTTGTCACAGAAAATATTAACAAAATAATTTAATAAATTCAGCAATGTCTCATGCAAAGCAGTGGGAAGTGACTGAAATAACATAAAATTACTGTAGTGACAGTAACAAGTGTTTGAAGTTTCCAAAAACCGTGTTGCCGCTCTTAAAAAATATCAGAAGGAAAAATGCATTGAAATGCCGCTTTTGTCCATCATAGAAAGTGCATGTGTTTGTTTTGAATAGTTTTCCAACAAAGCAATCGGCGAAAAGAAACTGAGAATTCAATGGACTGCCAAAAAAGAGAAAATCACCTGTGACTTCTGCGACAAACACCCAGCGATACAAATAATTATGCATCTGGGAGAAATAAAAGATGTCTCCAATACAACGTTCTATCCCAGCAATAGTCAAACTCATTGCAATGTTACATCTTGGATCAATTCAACCAACAACTGCCGCCACAGTTGGTTTATCTACACATTTTGTCCTGCGCTAGATTTACATGGCAGCAGATACAAGGATATTGCCACATGCAGTGAAGATACTCAATGCACTTAACAGGTCTTGTAACTGCGCTGTTTCGCGAAATGCGATTAGAAGGCAGTCCCATTCCCTGATTGTGTAATGAGCTGTAGCCTTCGTAAATAAGACGTTAATTTCAGGCAGACTGCGACCGCACCAATATACCCCCTTACCCCGAGAATTTCATGTATGTAAATCTGGCCCTTAAGTTTTTTAGGCCTAAATTTTGTATAGTTATTATGAATACCACAAATTAGGTTGCTCATTTCTTTCACGTTCCTGGTTAGGCAGCGGTTGCTTGTACGGGTGATATTCAATACTGAGGCTTCAACTCAATGTTTGTCTTCTGTCTGTTCACATTTCACTTAATATTTCTGCTAAAGCACAGTAATGAAATACACTGACAGTCCTGCAAGATACAAACAGAAAGCAGCAATAAAAACAGAGGCCTGCTCACAGAATATGTATGAGTGAGCCAGAGACATTTCATTAGGTTTCCCCTCAAATTGCATTAAATCTCACTTCTGTCAAAACAGCCATCTGTACTTCCTGTCTCTGTCTGACAGGATTTTGGAATGCAGACAAAATGCGTTTATTAAGTGAAATGAACCCAATCCGGTCCTTTCCACCGGAAGTGGCACTGGCGCATGACTGTAAATTACACAGTTCCTCAGAAGAGAATGTGTAGTCGTTACCACCGCAGCTGCTGGAACAGTGATTCGATTTAAATGTGAGCTGGATAATCCATACATCACCTCCCAAAATGAAATATGACTTTTTGAGGCTGTACTCTGGCTGTAATTGTACAAATTTGTGTGGTACTACAAAGTACATTGACACCTGGCCTGACAACTTCTTCTGACAATACAATGTCTGTATCAGGATAGGAATAACCAGACTGCCCTGATCGTTACACTGCCAGAACTTCATTAAAAAGTTTCTTGCAGAACGCATTAGAGGACATCTTCGTTAAGTTTGTGCACAGCAGTCTGCTAAGAGGAACAATAGCAGGGCATTTACATTTCCAAACACGTACAGAGACAGGGGCAATTTGGATAAAATGGCCGACACAGATGTTTAAAAGGAATTCGAGGGAGGAAGTAGATTGGTTTAAATAATCAAAAGTGGATTCATTCAAATGAATGGCAAGACGTGGCAAAAGAACATGCTGACTCAACTCACACGCTGGCCTCAAATAACGACGGTACTCACTGGCTGAGCTGCTGCAAAACGGGGAATGAATATATAATGTATACGTATATATTTACACTCGCATTTGTTTGGGCCTGTGAATGTGTTTAGAAGGATTTCAGTTTGTTAGACAGCAAATTATTAAAATGCCAGGCATATTCATTACCAATGTACACACCATAGGCAGGTGTGTTTAGGGTCATGTAAAACACATTTATGTATTTTTGTACTTTGAAACTATTTGATAACACTCATCATCATCATCATCATCATCATCATCATCATCATCATCATATGTACAGTATGTAAAGCGTATTCGGTGCGTGCAACAAAATCATCAACATTTCTGAACAAAAGAAGCAGTTGAGATCTTGCATCGTTAATTGTTTATCGAAACATATTTTCTTCTGAATAAGAAGGAATCATCTCTTACTGATTAACCATGATAAAAGAAAAACCGTAGAGTGATAAAAGCAATTGCGGCTCTTCAACAAGGCGAATAGGCATGTTTGGATAGCTGAAGACGCATTAATTGGCTTTCTAGGTATGCTAGTGGGCAGCTGCTGATTTGGAATTGAATGTCTCGTAAGTTGCTCCAGATCCCCGTTAGCCTCGTAGCCTTTTCCTCATGCCGACAGCTTCTCTGCGGTTTTCATCCTGCTGCTTTGAAGCAAATTTTTAAGCTGCTTTTCTTACATTGTAAGAGCCATTTTTTAGGCTCTAGCCTATAAATATTTATGCATTTATTTATGTATTGCCAGCCATGTACATAAATGCATACGCACACATTTCAAACACACCTTCATGTAAAAAATGCAAGCTTCTGCAATGCATCTGTTTGAAGTATTACACATATGTATCTGACTTGGTCCCTATTCTGATTCGGGGGGGGGGGTTATTAAACAGTTATGTGGATTATGTGATCATCATTGGAAGACCGGTTTCTTAAGCAGGTCTTTCTTCTCTTTCTTCCTTCTCCTCTTTATGCGTCACCGTTCAAGGTGGATTGCTCTAAGATCAGTGAGCTCTGCAAACGACAAAACTTTCAAAACAAAAAGTATTTTCCGTTCTTTGGAGTCTTCCACTGGAAGAAGCCACGTTTGCTTCTTTCAAGTCCGATTGCAAGGAGAGGAAAAAAAGAATAGCAATGACAAAAAAATAACCCAAGCAACAAAACAAACAAACGCCAACAGAGCCCGTTTAAAACCGAGATGGCCTCGCAACCTTTGTGGTGAACTCAATAACTGCAGAAGCACAATTTATAATCTATGATGATCTGATCAATACATCAGGAAAGGGGAGGGTGGTTTGCCATTGTTTTTGTAAGATGTGTAAGTGAGAAAGGATGAGAATTGTTTGGACAAAATGCTTTGGGGAAAAGAAAAACGACAGGACCCTGCTGTGTCATTTCTGTAGGATATCTACAGCAGAACCAGGAGGCCTCATAAGCTGAAGACAAAGCGATTTCTCCCTGTCTGCAATCAAATCGGATTCAGGTTGTCTGCAGAACACAATGCCAGTGAAAACACGGTGAAGAACACAAAACAACAGAGGGTCTAAAATAAGTACCTCATTACTACCAGATTTAGCATTTTCAAATCTGATTCTAAATAGGTTGCCAGTGATCTCGAGCGTGCATGTGCTTATGGAAAGATGAATTATTCATCCTAATATTCACTCGTCGGAAAGTCTCAAGGCGACTTTGTGACACTTCTTGTCAGTAGCTACTGTTCATATGCCAGTGCTGCAACATTAGCTCTTGAAGGCAGGATTCAGTGGTTAAAATGGACATGCATGGATATGACATGCAAGCACATGGGCCATGTTTCATCGATGATGGTTTCAAAAGACCAATCCACTGTTAACAACCATTTCTGATGCGTACGGTGTAAGAGGAAGACTGAGCACGTGAAGTTCTCTATGGGTACATACTGCTGTAGATCCTTGTTTTGGCCCGAATTCAATTAACGTTTGTCCTTATGTTTGGCCGACGATTAAACTGAGCAGACATGTGGCGAGTGCAACAGTCACTTATATCAACTCACCATTAATCATGTCTGAGATGAGAAAAACAGACACTGGCAGTTATTTAGAGGTGAACGTCACGGAAGAAAAATTGATTGCATTTGGGCTGTTGTTTTTGAATGGAATCTCTCTTTTTATGTTTTTCAGATAACAGTTGACTGTACAGTAATGGTTGATTAACTGCACAGCTGCATATGCAGAGATGGAAAGAGTACTGAAAATGTGTACTCAAGGAGAAGTTCTCTTAATTCACAGGAAATGTACTGTAATGTAAAAAAACTGAAGTACTGAACTGAAAAAGTTGTACTTTTAGCCACTTTTTAACCACTTTTAAAACCTCTGGTAAATTAATAAAAATTCATGCTATACTCCTCTCCGCTTATCATCTCTCCATGATCACTCAATCTCGCTTTCCAACCACCCCCACTGCTACTGTTACCATCCCAACCTATAGGACAGTTCTAGAATTCTTACATGCACCATAGAAGAAAAACCTATAAGGGCTTTGGTGAAATGTAATCTGTACTCTATAGTGAACAGTTGTTTAATGGACACCTGCTCCATTGTTTTCTATTTGTTTAGCTCACTTTAAAAAAAAAAGAAATACAATAACAAATTATATTTTTCAACTCAGTCCAGGGGGTTTGGGGGGAAAGGCAATCTTAACTGAAATAGGTCAATTGGAGCAACTCCCAGTTTAGACGGTAGAACGGAGTTCGCTTCGATAGTAACATCAAGGTAAAACACGGTTGTCTGCCCTCAGGGTGCAGTTGAGGGCAAAAAAACTCATCAAACCCAAGGAACGGCACGTGGCCCGTTATCGCCGGGATCGCTTCGGCACCTCCGCCCGTGTTTAAAAGCGGCCATTTTTAAAAATTTACCAGATGAAGCATGAGGTCCGCGCAACGTTCATGGCTCCACCAAGGTCTGCCTCGGGCTCCGAGTGAGGAATTGCATTAATAATTCATCCAGAACTTTCTAGTGATCAATCAAACCCTTGTCGACAAATCAAGGTTGTGCTCCTGCGCGAAGCAGGCAAATGTGGAGACCCACATAGTTTTTGAGGCAATAATAATAAGCTCTGGTGACTTTGATCATCTGAGACGTGGAACATCAAGCCTGCTCCGAGCACAGACACTTTGTTGGTGTTTTTTTTTTTTCCTTGATTTTTCTTTTCCTGTTATCCATCAGTCACTGTACACCTTGACTTCTTTTGCCAAACCATCAATCCCAACACTGATAAAACGCATTAAACATCATGTGCCAACACCCTGACAATGATAAACTGGCACTAAATTACAGGAACACTGCATTCATATCCGAGCGCTGAAAACCCATGAAAATGTAAAAAATCTAAGCAACTAACAGCTGCATGCCAAAGAAAATGGATCTGTGAAAATGTATTCAAATGGTTTTTACCAAATGAGTAAATAATTGATATGTTTAAAAAGAGGCTAAAGAAAACCCAAGCAAATGACAGAGAGTAATGAGGAATAAACTCCATTCAGCTCCATCTGATACCCTTGAATAGTTTTCAGGATTTGCTTTCAAACTGCTTTTTACCACAGCGGTGTAAAAAGTGCTACTTTACAGATTTTTAACAATGCCACAATTCATCACATCGTCAAGTGCTTGGTTATTAGGCACAAATGCACGAGTGTGTTCCTGAGTCCTGTGTGACATTAAAATATTCTGTCATTCTGATGTGATCTTAATGAAAGCCTGCAGGTGTTGGGAGAATGCTCATTGAATTTTCCTCTGTGAGGCTTTGTTTTCTTGTTAGGGTGTGTTCAAACAATTCAGAGTAGGAGAAGCCTGAAATAAAGGAACAAATATTTGTTTCATCTAAAGAGAAGATTTTTGATGAACCATGGAGTGTAAATCTGCACTTTAAAAGAAAACAAACATGCAGTTTTGCGTGAAGCTTTTGGTGTGAAGGGACTGCTCTTGAGTTTCAGGAATCCTTTTCAGGAGGAATGAGAAATTAAACCTTTTTAAACCCCCAAAACACAATAACCATCACTTCAACAATAAGCCAGCAGCAGTTACCACAGTAGTAGAAGCAGCAGTAGTTGCAATAGCAGCAGTAAAATTAGTGGTAGTAGTAGTAGTAGTAGGAGTAGGAGTAGCAGTAGCAGTATCAGTAGCAGCAGTAGCCGTCGCAGTAGTAGCAACAGCAGCAGCAATAGTAGTGGTAGTAGCAGTAGTAGTAGTAGTAACTGCAGTAGTAGCAGTAGTAGTAGTAGCAGTAGCAGCAGCAGTAGTAGTAATAGCAGCAGTAGTAATAGTAATAGTAGTAACAGCAGCAGTAGTAGTAGTAGCAACAGTAGTAGTAGTAGTAGTTTCAACATTTCAAATTCCCAAACTCTCAAAGTAAGCATTAAAAAAAGAAAGAAAGAAAGAAAAAAACTCAAACAAAATTGCCAGTGCAAGCGTAACAAGAACTCATGAAAAAAAATGTCTCCTGTAAATATAAAGTTTTTTACTTTATAATTTCATACTTGTATAATTATACATTAAATGTGCTGAAGTTTGTGACTTTTACATAGCCGAACTGATTTTGTCAGTTATTTAAAGTATATTTGGGTTCTAACATAATGGGTAACCAAGTTGACGTTATAATACGTTATTTCTGGGTGCATAATACTATGTGTTCATAGTACAGTATATATTTGAGTTATGTTACATTGTGGTTTACAAACTAAGCACATTACTCTGCATTGTTTTTAGGTCTGTAAATGCCTACAAGTAACATGGGTCAGAAGATATGACAAAGATCTGGCTTAATATGGCATACCTTCCCAACTAGTTTCATATGTCCTACCTTCCCAATTCACCTTATCTGAATCCTTGCATGGGTACTTCAAACAGACACTGAAGCCGGTTTTATTTTTACTGCCCGGAACGGATGAAGAACCTGCATACTGATACACCAGGTAGGTATCCAACTAGGTAGGTATCCATTTTAAAGGAGAATAGTGAATTTAAATATGAGGTATTTTTAGAGCCAAAATGTGTTCTGTCCTTAAAAGGGAGCTGTGCTGTTGCAGCCAAAGCTGTCACATTCTTTGCCTTACATGTGAATGTTAGCCCAGTGGGACAATCCTGGCTTCAACATCTCCTTACCGTTCTGGGGTTATCCAAGGATAGGATCCCACCTGGGCTTGGATCACTAGAATCATTTGTGCCGACTATATACAGTGCAGTCCATAAGTATTTGGACAGTGGTACAATTTCTGTTCTTGTGGCTCTGTACTCCAGTATTTTAAATTAAACAATGAATATGATGTTCAAGTGCAGACTGTCACTATGGGTATTTACATCAACATAGGGTGACCAGTGTAGGACTTACAACCCTTTTTATATATAGTCCCCCCATTTTAGAGGACCGAAAATTGTTGGACAGTTGGCTTCTCAGCTGTTTATGATTAATCAGGTGTATTGTATTGCTTCCCTAGTGCAGGTATAAGAAGGCTTTCAGTATCTAGTTTTTCTGTATGCATTATATTGTAGGCAAGCCCAGTACTGCATATAGTAGATAAACATATCTGAATGTTTTCATTAGGAAAAACCCTAATAATAATACAACAGAAACAGTAAACAAATGCATGGATATGTCAGTATGTCCTAACCTTGTTGTAACCCTGGAGGATGCTGGGAAACCCAGAAGAACCGGAAGCCGGTCTGTAAGCTGAGATAATCAGCTACTAAATAAGATTAAAATACCACAGAGTGCTGAAACTGCTTACATGTCATTCTGTGACTCTCATAACAACAGAATAACTGGTTGCCTGAGACTGTCGCTAAACATGTTACTGTATGCAAATTCTGTTCTAATTGTGTCTCTTTGGCTCCTTTGAGTTGTGGGTTTGACAGTTGGTGGCCCTTTGAGGGTCCAAGTTAAAGCAGAGGATGCGGTGAAATGGAAATGTTTCACGTGCAGCGCATCGAATGATAATGCGAAGCGGGTCGTGATGAAAGCACTGGTTAACACCACTGAACCCCGTAATGACAGTGTGCTTGGTCGAGGGAGGATGACCGATTCGTCATTCACACTAAATCTCTGGCTATTCGAGTGTCAAATTGTCAGTGATAATTAGTGGCTGTAATTAACTGGCATTTGATTGAGCAGCGATGGGGGTCACCATATTCGATCACAAGCAATTTATTTTTCCTGTGACAGCCACGGGGAAGGCACGTTGGCTCTGGGACGCCACAGAAGGCCTTGCTGCTACAGCATTTCTATCTCTCTTGATGGTTGATGGTTGGCATGTATGTAGCACCTTTATCCAAAGTGCTGTACAACTGATGCTTCTCAATCACCTGTTCATACACACACTCACACACCAACGCCGATTGGTTGCCATGCAAGGCACCAACCCGCTCGTTAGGATCATTTGGGGGCGGGATCGAACCGGCAACGTCAATGCCAATTTCGCCCCTTTGGCTCTTGGTTGCAAGAACAGTGCAGAGAGCCTTGCTGGGGATGTGGGGAACGTGAAAATTGAAGTTGTACAGATGCATTACAATTTGTGAAATGTTGAAGTATTTTAATTCTGGTCCCTCTTTCCGTCTTGTGCCCAACTCCTTACAGCTCCAGATCCTCTAGGAGAAGTGTTACGCAGTCATACACCAGTAGGTAAATTATCGGTTTTGTGCACAGGTAATTTACACAAATTTGACAGTGGCTACACTAGAAAACAAATTAACCTCCGTCTTTTGTATCACGCCAGAAAGGTCCTCTTCACCTGCTAAAGATAATAAAGAATAATAAGGAATGTTTGGAAGGAGGTGACAATGGTGAGGGGTAGGAGAATGGCTTTCATTGTTTGCTTTCTTTAGGTGTCAGAATGGAAATTGCCTGTGGCAGGAAGAAATTCCCTGAAAGGCGGTTCATTAACTCACAGAGACAGAGGACAGCAGAGGTCCAATGTATGTCTTGTGCTGTAACATAAGCAGCGCCTGACGAATATTAAATGAATGGACGAATGTACATTTCATATATACACTCAGTGAGCCCTTTATTTGGTATTTATTAGACTTATTTTTAGACAAATTAAGTCTTCCGCTGCTGTAGCCTATCCACTTAGAGGTTTGCAACGTTCAGAGACGCTCTTCTGCATACCACTGTTGTAATGTGTAGTTATTTGCATTCCTGTCACCTTCCTGTCAGCTTTGACCAGTCTGGCCATTCTCCTCTTACCTTTCATTAACAACACTTTTCTGCCCGCAGAAATGCTGCTCATTGGATGTTTTTTGTTTGTCACACCATCCTCTGCAAACTCTGGAGACTCTGGCACCAACAATCATTCCATGGTCAAAGTCACTTCGAACATTAGAACATTTCTTCTCCGTTCTGACATTTGGTCTGAACGACAGCTGAACCTCTTGACTACGAATGTACACTTTTATGCACTTAGTGTATATTTCAACATATACTGTATGTGCATGCACGCATATTTAAAAATGTATCAAGTATTCTTGAACATGTGACATTTATCTAATGTATCACATTAAATTGTTTCATTGCATCAGGGAAAGACAAACTGTTCTGAATTTACTCTGCAATTACTCAATAAAGTCAGTTATAGACTATGAGTAGTCTTTGACATTATCGCATGCAGTAAGTGAGTAAATATTTAATAGAAGTCAGTTAGTTGACATCGGTGATAAATATGTTCTCATTCATATGCAATATTGTCAATGCTGTTTCACAAGGTAATGCTTTGTTCACAAGGTAATGTTGAAACCCCTTTAATTAAAAACATATAAACAATTCATTATAGCCTGACTTGAAACCATTTGTTCCTGCAAACATTGATTGCTTTGCAGTACCTACCCTAAAGAAAACACAACTCGCCTCTTATCAATAGCTGATAAATGAATACCCATTGAAAATCAGTTAATGCAATGAAATGTCAGTTGAATTAATGTGTAGTACCCAAGGTTACATGTAAACGGTGTAGAATGTCTACTTCAGGACAAATATCAGTCCATAAGGCTTAATTAAAAATAATTTAAACAATGGTTATTACAACTGATAAAAGCATTAAGAACGTTTCATCAGACATGATTTAAGTGCAAATTGATGCGCATCTCAAAGCAAATGTGCTTTGATTACGTTTGAATCGTTAAACCTACTTCAAGTGTGTTCATTACCCTAGTTACTTACACAACAGTACATAACAAACTAGTCATTAATTTGACCGTGACAGAACCACTGTGCTTGGAAGGTTTAGTGCATTTGCCCCTGTATCTTCAGCAACATGTCTTTTGTAGGGACTCGCGCCTTGAGGGATTCCAGTGCTTAGGAAGATTAACCGCTGCAGTATTCATTTTGAGACAAAGAAGAAGACCACCGAAATGATATTGATTTAATCTTCCTTACGCAGAAGAGGGGGTGGGGGGGGGGGGGGGGGTCAGGCCGCTTCTCTTAAAACCGGGAGGTGATGACGAGATCAGGTCCAGTAAAGCCCCGATCAATCTTTGACGGGGGGATATCGGTCAAAGCATGGAGTTAAGCATGGAGAGCCGTGATGAGGAAGCCACTCTCCGCTAGGCGTATTGGCAGAGAGAAAGAAAGCGCCGGAAGGAGATTAATGGAGAGCGGCCTGCCGCGTGTGCGTCGTCACAGCGATAGAGTGAAGGACACGGAGACGAGGCCTTCAAGGCCTCGCTGGAACAAATACACGCTACGGTAAACACACCGTTTTTTTCTCCCCTTTCCTTGAAAAACAAGAATTTGGCCCTCCTGACCCCCCACAGCGAGAAACGCACGCCAATGCAAACCACATTAGCCTTTGAGAAGAATGAAGGATTGGAGGGGAGAGAGCCCTTTATTTACTGTCCAAAAGCCTTTACTTTTCTGCATTCCACCTACCTTCAACACTCCTGGCCCATCCATCACCGGGAAGTTAAATGTTGAGAAGGGTAATTCTCCATTTTTCACCAGGGCTAAGTGAAGTGAGAGCAGGGAATGACTTTCCCTTAACAACATTCCTTATTGGGCCTTGGTCAAACGGAGCGGTTCGCAATTTAGAGAAGGATAGGAATGGTGCTTCCCATCCGGGGTTGGCAATTTATTTCTTAGTTTCCTGATATTTGTTGTTTTTTTTGGTGTAGAAGCATGACCTTTCGCTGTTGGGGCCCTCCGTTGAAGCGGAGGCGGCAGTCCTCATTTTTTTCAGCCCTGGGAAGAACGGTCAGCAAAACGCGTTATGCAGGGGGGTGGGGGGTGTTTCCGGACGATCCGTGGCATGAAAATGAAGCTCTGCCGCGGTGTTTAAGATTCCGGAGCGCTGGCGGTGGGTGGCGGCCCCCGCGGCCGTCGCGCGGTTTAACCTCCGGACCGGCGGGGCTGGCGGCGTTCGCCTGGCGAATGAGAAATGAGGCCTGACCTTCAGAACGGCCACGCGGACGAGGAGGACCGCCGCAGGGAGCCTGAACTCTGTCGCTACATTGCTGCCTGACTCACATTCACTGCTGCCTGACTCACACTCACTGACTGACTCACACTCACTGCTGACTCACACTCACTGACTCACACTCACTGCTGACTGACTCACACTCACTCACTGACTCACATTCATTGCTGCCTGATTCACACTCACTGACTGACTCACATTCACTGCTGCCTGATTCACACTCACTGCCTGACTCACATTCACTGCTGACTGACTCACATTGGCTCTGCAGGTGGAGACAGAAATACCGTGAAGAAAGGCTTTATGATGTATAGTCTTATACAATATCGAACATAATGGTGGACGTGAGTTTCCTCCGTTCACTATAAATTACTCACTTACTCATCTTAAAAGATGATTGCTACTAATGACATCCATTTTCAGAGGACATATGCATATCAATGTATGATTACATATGTAATTAAACAAGCATGTAGTTTGTTTAATTGCATTACCCATGAAATGTTCTATTTAAGAAGTGTTATTTTTATAATGTACATTATTTAGTGGCTATCATCTCGTCTGATCCGTTCTGTGCAGTCCCCCCCCGCCCCCCCCCTTGGGCAGGCGATGTGGGTGTAAAGGTCAGAGCTGTTTTTGCACAATGTCATTTTGACAAGCGCTTGCGCTTCCCATCGGAAAAATGGGAAAATAAATTAGAGGTGACACAGAGGAAAACCATACTCCGAAAACAACCGGGATGGATCACCACATGTTCCACAAACGGGCCATTACAACATGCATTTTATCACGCCTGCAACACCTGTTTCCAATAGAAAACCGCATCCGTGTCTTGCTCACAAGGCAAAATATCTCCCTCAGTTCCGCGCTTGCTGAAAGCGTGTGTGCGCACCAGTCCTCTTAACAAAATCGATTATTTCTCGCAAGGTTTTTTTTAAGTGGGGGCAGACAATTTTAGAGAAGCAACAGAATTTAGTTTTTGAGTCATATGCAGTTTATTGTCAGAAGGGATTATTCATGCCCGTAATACCATGGTGAAATATTGTTATGTTGGCATCCTGCCGTTTTGTTTTTGTTTGGTCGAGGTTTTTCCCCCCCTGTACAAAAGCAACTGTGACTTTTGATGGTGCCGTCTCAGCATGAAGAAACCCTGGAACATTTTATGGATTTACGCCCAGGGAAAGCAATTAATCTGTTATCGATCGGCCTTTTATTTAGCAAGACCACGGAGGTCTGTAATAACTGTATCTCACCCGCCGTTCATGCGTGGCCATGGTTTGCTTTGTTCGTCGATATCCCATTAAAAACCATATTTCTCAGGTTGCATTGAGAGAGTTTTCGGGGGGGGTTGGGATGCAGAATTTTGAGGGGGGTGGGTGGGTGCAGATGAGGACTGCTGCCATGAGTGCCAGCCGAACATAGCACAGGATGGGGGGATTGGGGAGAGGGGGGCATTGACAGAGGAAGCCTGTGGAATTACTCACCCCTCAGCAGACTGAGAGGAATGGCATGGCCCAGCCAAGTCGAGCGCAGCCTGATCGACCAGGATTATGGCTGTTCTATCGACACCAGCTTCCCCCACTTTCTCTCTCCAACAACAAGCCCGACGACCATTTCTCACGGCTGACAATTAGAAGGCCCTGGGTCTGAAATCAGTTTCGGGGGCCGGTTCAATTGGGTTAGGGTGTCATCGTTCAACCAGGTTACCGTTTGGTGGTCCAAAAATGTTCACAATCCCCAACTCTCACTTTTTGAGTTGCGTTCTCTAAGAATATTAGTCCACTTTAACCCCCCCCCCCCCCCCAAAAAAAAGAAAAAGTTTTACATGTGAAGCCTCAGAGATGGGTCAATGGAGAGCTGTTAAAAAAAACATATTTTTCAACACATTCCACATTCCGAAATTTAACCTTTTTATCACTACAGATGGTTACATTTTGGTATTATTTTACAGAAATTACAGAAAAAAAGTGTAAAACAGCAATTTAGCTGGCACTGCTTACTTCACCTGCAAAGCTGTTATCCAACAATTAATGTTTTTTTTTTTCCCCAACCAAAGCCCTGCTCCAGGTTACTTGCATAACTTGCATTTTACATCCTATGAATTTATAAAGCTGTTTTATAAAGTAATTAAAGTAGATTGCCAAGCTTGGGTCTAGCATCTGCTGCAGCTTGAACTTTGACCCCTGTTATTATTGTTCCCAGTTCTCCAATCATCGCTTCGCTGCCTCGGTTCTACGATCACCTTAGAGACCTGTTTATTTCTTAAGTACATTTTTTGATTATTTGCCGTTTCACAAGCAAGATGAGACAATTTGCTTAGCGTATGCTCACAGATGCAAATGTGTTACTGTTGTTCTTTTTTTGCAGTATTTTATTGCTGGTTTGATTCATAATCTGTGTCAAGTGTGCTTGCCTGGGTTATTGACACGTACATTGCAAATCAAATGTGTCATTCTGCCTACAACCTTCACAATCGTGACTGTCAAGCCTCCATATAACTTTACATACTGTAGCACTGACCATCGGCCCACCTTGTAGCCGTCTCCATTTTTAGAACCTGTCAAGTGTGAAGACACATTGAGATATCTCTGTGTAGGTAGGCACAGGTAATGATAGCTCACGCAACCACAGTCTCTGGTGACCTGTCTCTGTTGACATTCTCAGACCTGGTTTTCTTCCTCCTGAGTGAACTCAGTGACCCATCTGGTAGGATTTCACTCTGAAATGTAACGTGAAAAGAGAAATGTCTGTACTCACATTTCAGGACAGCTTCTCAGGGGGATGGAGGGCCCGGCCTGAGTATGATGCTACTGTCAGGGGATGGAAAGGTGGCTAGAACAAAGGGCAATTCCAGGATTTGGTGTGCAAGAGGCTTAACTGACATTTTGGGCCAAAATGAGTATTACATATCAAAAGAGAGCTTTGATTACGTCTATCTAGTGGCAAAAGATAGTTCCATCCTTAACCCTTGTGTAGTCGTAATATTTTGTATACTCCCAAGGGTAAAAAATGACTCACCTTCACTAAACCCTTAAAACAAAGCAGCTTAATTAACCCCAAATCTATTTTGCATGAAGAAACAACCTGTCACTCATCACAAACTTTGTCATCAGTTGAAAAAAGAAAATTTTCTCTGCTGTTAAACATAGTAGTGGGTCATTTCTGACCCTTAAGACAACACAAGGGCTAAGAACATTGAAACAAAGGGTAAAAACCGAAAGGCTCATCCCAAAAAACCTTGGTTCATTCAAACATTTGTTTTGGTTATCCTGTAAAATTCAGAAAATGGCAGTTACGCCCCTTGTGCACCGAACCCTAGTCTTGGACACTGAGGAAGCAGATGGAGAGAGAGAGAGAAACAAAGTATTGACAGAAACGTGTGAGAGATGTGTACGGTCTGTGGTAGTGGGAAAGGGCCGGGCAGCGGAAGACATCTTTTCTGGGTGTAAACGCAGAAGAAAATAATAACTGCGGCGTATGCCACACGGCGGTATGGATGCTGTCGCCGCGTGTCTGGAGATGCAACAGACACCCCTCTCTCCCCACCACCACTGTCTTTCTAATCACTCCATTTCATCTCCCTGCCCGGGCGCTGATTGGCAAAGAGATTGCTTTGGGATTTCAGGGTGGCGGTGGGGGGTGGGGGGCGGCGAAGCCCCCCCCCCCCATCTCCCACCTGCGTGTCTCCTGGGATGAGCCTGCCAGGGGCGAGGGTCACCTGGGGAAAATGGAATCGCGGAGAACGCCGAGGCTGTCGCTATGACGATTGCATTAGCCGCTGTGGCAGGTCTGAATTACTCCCATTCTTCCACAATAAGTCTCAGGGCAGGCTTCCAGTTGAAAGTGTGTCCATGTTTGTGTGTCCCTTAAATGCTGGAGTTAACATCGATAGAAGCACCAGCAAGTCGTGTTTGGCCAGCATTTAAAAAAGTGACAAGTTATTCCCCATGTGAAATATTCCACCGTTTGGAGAAATTAGCAGCCACCATGGGAACATTTATCAGTTGAATTACGCCTTTAATAAGACCTTTCAAGTAGCAATTGGAGCGATACAAGAATATGACATTCCGCTGTCAGTTTATTTGTTTTTGCGTATAAATAGGTTTATTAAAACCATTAAATATCGATAGCCACAAACACATCCATTAAACCATCACATTCGCAGCCAACAGCCTATAATAGCATACATGTCAGGTTCCTAGAGATTTTAGCACAGATAAAAATAAGTAACACTACTTTGGTACGCTAATGTTGGCAGGTACTGCAAACTCATAAGGAATTTATAGAGGTATAAAGTCAGGTTACACCTCCATTATTCATCACATATTGCAGAAACTAAGCTTGTGTTGCAGAAGTGCTGGAGACTGCTGAAATATTTGCTACACTATCGTTAAAAACTTTTCTTCCCCTCCTCACAGGACATGAGAAATAAGTCCATTGCAAATATGTACCCACCCAGTTGGCAGGATGTCTCCTTTGACTGCGGAATATACGGAAGGAGATGAGTTGGGAGTAGCAGATTGGGATAGACACGCTATGCCCTGTGAAGCAGCTGATGAGTTTAACCGAGCTTTGGGCTCTCTGGGGATCTCAGAGAACAGCGGAGCCATGATCCATTCCAGGAGCTGCTCTGCCCTCCAGTTTTCAGACCGGCAGGACAACAGATCAGATGAAAAACACTGAGGATGGAATTACTGAAGCTTCTGAGGGCAAGCTGTTGCGCTCTGGTGGTGAGATTCTGTGTTTGAGTTTTGGGAAAAACCAAAATGTTTTGTGATGCTTTATGTCTATAATTACATCCACATTGGTTGTGGATTCTATTGAGTTGTCTTGGTTTGTAATTACGGGTTTTTTTTTTTTTTTTTTTAACAGTGCAAAGATAACAAATCAGCAAATGAAACTATTCCCTCAAAACTGGCACATAGTCATTGTTCTATACACTAATTACACAGACAAGGTATGGAAACACAAAGGCTTGTGTAAACAGCAGAGCGTTCATGTCATACACACAAAAGGCCTGATGTTCAGTTGTGTTATGGAAACCGTTGTCTTAGGACCGGCCCCTGTAGCTCACCAGCAGAGGGGATGTTTGTACATGTCAACATGGGATGGATGGACTAATTAGAAAGACTGATAGATTCTCTCCCCCTGAAGAGTCTCTTAATAAGCCCCTGACAGATGTACCCTGGTAAGCCCCCACTAAGCAGGCACCCAGGGAGGACACCAAACGACCATGCATCTCAGCCACGGCTCCATCTTCACCGCCCTCCTCCTTCCCACAATCCTCGGAGACCCCCTGGTAGGCGCTGATGAGGGACCGCTCAGGTTCTCTCATTGCTGCTGGTTCGATTTTTTTTTTTTTTTGGAGAGAGCAGAACTGCTTTGCATTTCAGTGAAGGTTGAAGTTGTTCTATTCAGTGAAATAGAACAATAGCAATAACAACAGAACATTACATTTCAGTTATTTAGCTGATGCTTTTATCCAAAGCAACTTACTGTTGATTAGACTAATCAGGGGCCAGTCCCCCCTGGAGCAATGCAGGATTAAGTACCTTGCTCAACAGATGTGCAGCTCTTATTGCGGCTACACCAGGGCTTAAACCACCAACCTTCCAGGCCCCAGTCATGTACCTTTGGCACTATTCTACAGGCTTCTCTCATTTCCTGTGCCTGGGAATAGAAGGACGTGTGCAGCTCTTCAGCCCCTGATATGGAGGCATCACTGGAGTGAATAAAGGTTACGTTCCAAACTCACCCACCAGTCCCCCACCCATACGCCTGCACGCCCCGGCCCAAACATAACCTCCCAGGGCAGAGTGACCTCACAGGGCACACACAACGGCAAGTCGGATCACTCAAAAGCCAAAAGACTTTCAGGTCAAATCGATGCCAGGTCATGATTTTCCCCAAAAAGGGAAAGCGATACTCCTGCTCTCGGCTATACAAAATTCAAATGGATTACTATGGTGACCTTTTTGGGAAAAATCACGACCTTATCTCAGACTTGCTGACACGAAGCACGAGGCAAGGCGGTCCATTGCACCAGGAAGTGTGGAGGTGTGGGTGGGTGGGGGGGGGGGGGACGGTGGGTGCGGAGACGTGTGGGTAGGTGGGGGGTGCGCGCAGAAGGAGGCCCGGTTTGTGTTTTCCCCTGTGAAGGTGCCAATTAGTTCTCAGAAATGACAAGCTGAGCGCGGCTGAGACAACGGCGACGGCATGGCGGACACGGCGATGCAGCGACCACCGCTCCTCTCCCTCTCTCTGTGTGTGTGGGTAGCGGGCTGTCTCATTACCGCAAACAAGCGCCGTCAGAGAGGCCTTCCGCTGCAATTACAGTCACAGTCAACCCCCCACCCCCCCACCCCCCCTCCTCACGTCCATCAAAAGTTTATTTGCAGGTTGTTCCTCAGCAGACAGCACCACACACTCTTGGTCTTGTTCTGATATGGAGACGAGAAAAAAAGTTCCAAGGAAGTAACGCTGTGTTTAGAGTGTCCCTCTGAGGTGTCCGTTGCATTAGTCATCGATGGAGACCGTAGTTTGATCGCCTGTATGCTGTGAACGTACGGGCGGAATGACGTTCCAGACATCCGGCGGGAGGTGGGGGGGATGGGGGCGGGGTGAGAAGACCATTTTGTTGCAATGAGCCTGATGCCCTTCTGGAATTTTCTTTTTGAGGGAAACCCCGCAAAATCTATTTCCGTTTCATCCTGAGTGTATTCTTGTAGGGGGAATCGTCTCCGTAGGCCGAAGAAGCGGAGTCTAGAAAAGCGCAAACGGCCTGCAATCCTCTGACAGACGACAGACGTCAGGCTAATCTCTCACTTCCTGCGGGGCACTTTGTTCTGCCTTCGAATAGAGAAAGCGTGATGGCGCATGCCACAATAATGACGTCAGACTACCATTTACCCTCTGATGACGGACTTCTACATCGTTCTGCCGGGATTCCCGACGACAATTAACAACATATCCCGCAAGTACTCCTGTATGTACTGATTTTTTATTTCTCTTACACTGAGGTGACCCCAGCCAATCACAGGAACCTTTCATACTCATATTCCCCTGCCGTCTCTAAGCGCACGACTTTGCTGTGAAGTAGGTTCTCGTTGCAGTGCCACGATATCCCTGCCGAACGCCACAGAAAGTTCAGCACAAAAGGATCGGCCACAAATTCCCACTGAACTGTAAGGCAGAAATTATTAAAGCTAGTATTGTCACTCATCAGTGAGCTGGTCAACAGGCCTGGTAGCTTCCTCTGATGCTGTGACAATAAAGCCCCAGCACAGGTAATAATTCAATGAGCCATGGCGATACAAGTCCTTTAGCAATCAGGTCTAAATTCTAATTAAAACATCCACCAAAATTAGATAACAAAATTCGACATTATTCTTAAAATTGGAGTCTGAAACAGACTATTTGGGAGGTACTGGGTCAGCCTGTACCAGATTAAACCAGAAGACAGAGTGGTACTAATATCTTTGTCACTTGGAATATTCATTAGCTGATCCGGTCGAATATTGATATTGACCGAATAGTCCAATACATTTAACATTACTAACTTCTTTTCAGCAACACCAAAAGGACAAGCACGCGGATACCTTCTCCCTCGCTAAATTCCGTCCTTGGGTTGGTGTGGGGCTTACAGAACCGAGCGGAGAGATTTCACATAGCCATGATGGACAGCGCTACTTCCAACAAGCCTGTGTGAAAAATGTATTTGTCAGCCATCTTGATCAGGAATAAAGGACAGTGACATGCATTGAAAATCAAAATGGTTAGCCCCCCCCCGCCCCAATATTTTTTCTTTCTACTTTCCTTCACTCCCATCATTACACCATTTCTCCTCAGGCTCAGATAATTTCATGGTGTATCTCAAAGCGTCCGCTGTGAGCTCCTGTTCTCGGAGTCGGGTTGAAAAGAAAAGAGGAAAAAAAAAAAAAAAAAAAACACCTGAAAGATTTTGAGTCTGCGTGGGTGAGCTGGCAGTGTCAAACCACTCGGTCAGACAGGCTGATCCCCACACAGTGGATGCTGGCGCGCACACAAAGGTGAAATATTTTTGAAGTGGAGAGAGAGTCAGAGCGAGAGAGTGAGCGGGTACAGCGTTTGAAGGGTTTCATTAATTAATTTCATTCAGTCTGTGTCAACCGAGCTCTCCGGTTCTTAAAGAATACACTGTAAGAAAGGAACACTCAAAAATAAGTGGTATTTGCACTATGTGCAAACTATAATACACCCAGATCAAGGCGCATATACTATAATACCCTGCATTATAAGTCACATTATAAGCAGTCTTCAGAGAAACTCTATAGAACTCAGAAACCTTTGACCTTTTTTATTTTACTTTGTTTAGAACTTTATATTATCAATCATCATCTTGATATTACGGGTCAAAACCTGTGGTCCTAAAACCAACTTTTGCTTTGCTGAAAATAACACATTTATATTGAACATGAACCATCATATTCCTAATTAACCAGACAATGTCAGGATTTTCTCCTCCAAGAATACCTGTATCTTTGAATCTTTCATCTGTATCTTTCAGTGTGTGTGTGTGTGTGCATGGGTGAGCGCGCATGAGTGTGTGTGTGTGTATGTTTTTCTTTTTGTCTTCACATAACTTGTGGGCCAGGCTCATTCTAATTATGACCTCAGTTCTCTGGCTTGTCTCTCATAAGCGGTTGAGGGCCGTGATATGCTGCCATGTTTTGACATGAAGATGTAACAGCTTTGAGCTTCACTCTCATTGGGACCCCCCCTCCCCCCCCTCCTCATCAGAGCTCTTTATCAGGGTCAGGACGACACTCAACATCTATTTAGGGGAAGACTCCAAGGACTCTTCATCTTATCTGGGTTAAATGTGATCAACAGAACCACCCATAATTATAGATTGGTTGGGAATGCTGCTTGGTACAATGTCCATGGCCATAGCACTCAAAATGTGTTGTTTCGCAATAGGCTAGACGTCAATACAATACATGTTTGCATATTGGTTCCCCTGCTTGCATAGCCTTGCGAGAGGTAACAATTCCAGGTTACAATTCTGGCCTTCACTCTGATGAAGGCTGAAGTGAGCTGAAATGTGTTATAATGGAATAAAGATTTTAACTCATATCCACAACAGAGCGCCTCAGATTCCATTTTGTCATTTTGTAAAAAACGAACTTCTTAATGCTGCATGCATTCAAGCAGCAACAAATATTCTTTGCAAGGTCAAACCTTAACAGATGTAACACCATTTTTAGAGACATTCCAAAGTCATGAGGTTATCATTAAGTCTGGTTCCAATAAAACAACTATATCTTAACTAAGAATTGGCTGCAACACAATAGGAAGGCATATGGATGTTGGCATTAATGCCTTAAATGAATTGCCATCATCTTTGCAATTTCAAAATAGCGTTGAATCAATATGATATCCCTCTGTTTAAAACGTTTCCGTGAAAGACTGCACATGCATTCGGTTCCATATTTACCTTACCTCAGGCCCCTAGAGCTCATTTCAAAGTATTTGTCTGCAATGTCTATCGTTGCAATATTGTTGAAATGCTTTTTAGACATTGTACCACCATGTCATAACAGAAGACTGCTTTTGATGAGCTGGACAGTCAAATGTTTAATTAATAAAGGACAATGATTACCATGGTATGCTGTATATACTAGGTATCTATTGAGCAAAATTAATTGAATTTCATTGAACCAGCAAACCGTTTGGTGTCGGGGGTTGGTCTCGCCATTACTGCTGGCCTGATCCCCTGTGAATCCCGAATCTGACGGGAACCAAAATGAATAAAATTAATTCTGGAACATCAACAGAGAAGTTGGAGCAGCGGGGACAGTTTGAGGGCCCCCTCACCACACGATGTCTGCCATGCATGGACATAAACACAGGAACAAAGGTCTGCACACAGATGGAACGCCATTTCATTCCTTTTTCACTTTACAGGGACGAGATTCAGGAGCGTTGCCAAGCAATAATCTCACTATTTATGCTAGATGGCACCCAGGATTCTGAAACACAAGCCAACCACGATGACTGAAATCGGCAGGTATGTCCACTCATTTTCTAACAGTTTGAGTCAGTGACTTATGTGCACAAAGAAAACACATGGCAGAAAACATTAAGGGCTAGAGTAGGATGGGTGGGAAAAAAACCCAAATCCAAATTCCTTTTGGAATTGGTCCAATGAAAAGATTCTAGAAAAAAAGAAGCAAAGTAATGAATTAAAAATAGGATTATGTGGACTCTGTATCTGAAAAGATGTTTAAGGATTTGAATACAGAACTTAAAAGATCTGCTAAATATGTTCACTAATCTCATAAAACACTTTAGAAGATGGTGTTATTGTTCCAAAGGGGGTGGTGGGAAACAGTGTTGTCAATAATTTTGTTTAAATTAATTAAATTAAAACCTTTTCTCTTATATTACTATGAAAGAATATAATTTCTTAATTTGAGCATATAATATACAGTGATTAGATGTGTGTATTTTATAGAGCCTCTCATTTAGCGAGAATGGCAATAATTTGAGAACGCATCGTTTAACATGTATTTGGACTGCCATATCCGATCACGAGATCATTAGTTTGCCTTCCTAGGTAGAGCGGGCACATACATGCACGCACACACAGGCACTTTCTTTTAAAATACTTATATCCTGTAATATATCGGAGAGTTCACTTGCGACCAAAAAGTTATAGGTCCAAATCTCAGGTGAACCAGGAAAAACACAAACAACTTCTTCAGTTCAAACTTTGCCAAAAGCATGTTCTGATAATAAAAGCAAGCATCTCAATCAAAAAGTAAGCCCTTCTTATTGAGAAAAATTGATTCATTGCAAGAAAAACAAACAAAACCCTTTTTTATTTGCTATAGTGGCACTTATCTCCTCACTTTTTCAAAGTCTGGGTGTCAGAAAGTTCTGGCTTCCTGACCGGCGCCGGACGCTGAGCTGTGAAACTCAGGTCTTCTGGGAGCTCCGCGGTCAGAGCCTACCTGCTGACGGAGGCCAGATTAGACCCCAAACAAACACGGGCCCAAACGCCGCCGCTGCGGACCGGCGTGGGGGTGATTTGTGTGGGCATGTATCGATCGGAAAAGAGCAATTACATGCTTTCGGGGCAAGGAAGCCTGGGGGGGGCGGACGCCAAAGTTTATTAGCTGTGGAAATTTAGAGCTGTTTATCGGGGTGTATTTTTGCAGAGGTTGTGTTAACCTGGGGTTTCTCTCTGTACAATAACAGTATCTGTGCTTTATTTACTGACAGAGTTGGGATCGGTGGACGGTCTTGTCAATACTCACTGCGCCCTCTTTGGATTAAAACTTAATATATTCCAGCCCTTTAGTTCTCCTCCGTCAAAACCAGTAATTGACAAAAAAAAGGAAATAAATACAGATTAAACCGAAAATTGGAGGATGTGTCTCAGAAATAATAGCTCTGAAATATTTACAAATATATGTTGGGGGGCAGTGAAGCACAGCAGAAATACTTTTTCAATTTGGGAAGTCACTGAAGGGGGAGTGAATATTGTATGTAAATAATTCACTCTGAAGTTTTTCAATATTATTTCAGTTTCAAAGGATGGAGGTTCTGTGTGTGACAAAGGACATTGCAGATACTTATAACTTGCCAGAATTACAATAGCAGGTATAGGGACAATCATGTGTTCATAATTTCAAGAAAAACAATGTACTTTAATGCCAATGTAGCTTGTTATGCCTTCAGGGGGTGGATCTATTTACATGACCTAATTATTGTTTTTAGGTAATTTTTAGGAAATTAGTATTTAATCTTATTTTCAGTTAGAAGAATTCCCTTTGCTGCCTCAGACTGCAACAGTACATCCATTGAATGAAGTGACATGGCTTCCAATATCAACAGTACAATGTGTAGGGAGAAGCAAATTACTGTTCAAGAGAGAAGACCTCAAAAGCAGCAACAAATTGACAGAACTGAAAATGGATTGTGTTTGTGCAATTCCAATTTGTTGGGGAAAAAAACCAAAAAAAAACATCATGTCACTTTCACCCAGATCTTTTGAAAATGGGTCTGGTTTTCCTAAAATAGGATGTCAGCGTGCCAGTTCAGCAAGAGGTGGAAACCTTCAACCTCTCAGCCTCTCAGCGTCTTAATTCCCCATCCATAAATTTGAGCTCTAAAGCATAAGGTTTGGCAAAGCGGCTGAAACTCACCTGTTTCATAGTCAGACATAATAGTAGCTCCAATTTCCATTCATAAGTCACTTGGCTAACACTGAGCATGCATTAACATGGTCAGTGTGGTTGGCATTCATTGGCCTTTCTGAAGAGCTTTCACAATTTTCAATTCAGAGGAAAAGGAGTGCAGCAAGACATACAAACTGCATTTTATTTTAATGACTGTGAATGGAAACTGTCTGTTTTTAATTGGCCCAGACAGCATCTGTGTGCAATGAAGGGTATTGAAGACATTTGTGTGCCTGTTTCAGAATTACATGTAAGGTTGTTCTGAATACTACAAGCTGAAAAAAAGCCCCCATACAACCCATTCCAAAGCTGGCACTGATACAAATATCTGCAGAAATCCTTCACTGCGCACAGAAACCGTCTGGGCCAGCTGAGAACAGCTCAGAACAGCTGAAAGTGGTCTATCCCTTTAATAACTGAAGAGAGGGTCACTCAATTCCTATTGGATGTGATGCCCCTTTTCATCTAAAGGTTTTGTAGAGTGCTGTGTTGCACTATATGGCTCTTGGTCAGCAGATGTTTGAGCTTTGAGGAAAAGTGGCTTATGGGCATCATTGCTTATGGCTGAGGAGGAACGCCACATCAACCCCCCAACATGGTGAAGTACTATAAGAAAGTAAAGAATGGTAAACATGCCCCTGTATCGAGCTGTGCTATCTATTTCTAATTCTCTGGGAACTTTGACCTCTATAGAACATGTTAAAGAGCTGATTATGGTGGCAGGTGATAATTAGCAGCTTTTTAATTGAAGATCTAATGGGGAAAGATGAAACCATGGTGATAGATTTCCTATATTTAAGACATTTCTGATTCCAAGAGGGTCCAATAACAGCAAGGTGTCCAGATTGAAACAAAATATTTTGTTGTCATGGTTACCTCAAAATTCAAAGCAGGATCTGAGACGTGTTACTGTGTGTGCCCGCGCGTGTGTGTATGTGTTATTAACACATAATACTTTAATATGTGGTAATATGACATAATATACAAGTTTTGTCATTCTTAATGACACTTGTGCTACATCTCCATGGCAACACTAGCTTAAAAGGATTTCACACCTGCTTACAGAAACCATAAAAATGCTATGAAGTACTGTAATAAGTCCCAAATGGGCCAGCACTTTGGTATTCCTGGACATTGTAATGTCATTATGCCCTCTACATTGTTGCTTTATGAGGCAATTTATTCTCTGTAAGGGATTTCATCTACTTTAAATACAAAGACAGTAAACTTCAGGGCCACATATGCACGTCTGTGGTGTTCCATGATTTAAAAATAATTTAAAAGATCCAACAATCAGCAAAAAAGTTAATAAAAAGTTTTCTGAATAAAGTGTGGTATATACTTTATTAAGAAAAATACAGTATTCAACATGTCATAAGACCAATAATATCTCAATCTCCAATTGTCCTTTTTGGAAAACTGACTAGGCATAGTTTAGAAAAGAATATGCAGAATGCTCATATTTTCAGTGCTATTGCCATCAAATCTGAAAGGGGATTTGTCCAGTGTTTTGGCCATGGTTCAATTGTGTTTCTAAGTGTGCCAGGCACTGCCACAATAATCTGTATCCACTGAATAACAGAAAATCTTTCCACTGAAAAAAATGTACCACTTCCACTGTTTTGAGCTTCTCTAACTTCTCTAATCTCTAAGATTTTAACTTCTCTAATCTCTGAGATTTTGTAATATTTAGAGTAATCCTGGAAAACAAACTGCAAACTGTTACCTTTCAGAAGAGACCATGATTAGGCCTGTAGTCAAAAGGGTTCAAGAATTGTAGCCATTTTATTTTGGGTATGTAAATTGCAAGCTTGTGTTAAGAAAAGGGGTGATACTTACTGGGTGAATGATTATTTTACAATAGTTGACTATTTTAATCAATTCCAATAAAGAAAAAGTCTCAGATCTGTCCCAGTCAGAAAGAAAAAATAACTAAATGCTGCCCCAGAGCAATAACAAAATACTTTTAAACATACCAGTTAAGCCTCAAAAACTGATTGGAAAACAACTTAGACCACAGAAGCAGTAGACAATTTTGTGTTTATCCCAGCGAGCCATCAATCCTGTGTGACTGATATTGCATAAAAAATTAAAAAAAGATGATCAACAGGCATGTTCACCCTTTTGTGATTCAACAGGAACATTTAAGATGCATGTTGTCTCCTTCATCTTAATGCCTCCCATGCTTTTTAAAGGAGATATGCTGCAAAATCAATTGGTAAGAAATTCCACCCATGCGTTTTCAGCAATGAAGGTTTTCAAATATTTTATCGACAAGTAAATAAAACATTCCATTTTAACCCATTATGGACTAAGGCTCCCTGTAGAAAACCCACAGAAAGGCCTAGGAATCACAATGCACTTCAACCATCGTGTGTCTTGAATATACAATGCTGGTGTCGCATCCATCTCTTAAGGGAGATGTAACATGCAGGTCACAACCGTCTGTTAAGGGAGATGTAATGTGCAGGTCACATCCGTCTGTTAAGGGAGATGTAACGTGCAGGTCACATCCGTCTGTTAAGGGAGATGTAACACGCAGGTCACATCCGTCTGTTAAGGGAGCTGTAACACTCAGGTCACATCCGTCTGTTAAGGGAGATGTAACGTGCAGGTCACATCCGTCTGTTAAGGGAGATGTAACATGCAGGTCACATCCATCTGTTAAGGGAGATGTAACGTGCAGGTCACATCCGTCTGTTAAGGGAGATGTAACGCGCAGGTCACATCCGTCTGTTAAGGGAGATGTAATGCGCAGGTTATATCCGCCCATTAAGGGGTTAAGCTACATTAAGCTTTCAGCTTATCAGTCTTGTTATCATTGCGGAGCCATTATTGTTATTAATTCATAAAGCAGAACGTGTGCATTAGGACCCTCGCACGCAGCCAGATGACATGAGAATGAATATTTAACGCAGCAGAGTGGAGTGGAAATCCTGCGTCTCCCATGGAGCATGTGTTTCCCGCTCCTCTCGCTGTTTTAAAGATAATTAATGTGCGCTGCATTTCAGGTGCTTGCCTTTCTCCATCACCAGCTCCGCTACGCCCCATCAGTCCTCTGCGGATAATGAGAGAAAAACATAGAACCTTCCCCCCATCACGGTTCCGGAAGAATCATGGAACAACCACAGTGTGTCAGTGGGGTGGGGGTTCTGCAACCACCCATTTCAGTGGCTCTCAAAGGTCAATGTATTGGCACAGCCCTTTGATTTTTGATTTGAGGACAGGAATGTTTGATACCCAGTAATGCCTTTCTCTGATGTACCTGATATTTCTTTTATGCCTCTTTTCTTAAGTGCTCAAAAGTAGTCTGTCATTGTTGGCCTCTGTAGTTCCAGTGTTGAGGGCACAAGGTTAATAGGGAGATAGAGTGTGGGGTGACTGCACCAGTTAACATTGCTGACACCCTGCACCATACTTCATCATAAGCCAGGAGCACGGAAATAATGGCAAAATAAAGCCATCCTGAATACAAACATTTTAACCCAGACAAAACCAGATAAATCTGAATGCTGTAAATGGATGCTGGTACGATGCTGCAACCCCTTCACCGAGAGATGGTCCAGCCTTCAGTTCAACAAGTAACCACCTCACAGTGGAATTGTACTTCACGTTTAGATTTTATTTGATTAAATATTAAAACAGACAAAAGCATAAATGTTTGCCCTCATGCTTTAGTCTGTTTATGAAAAGCCAAAGATTGAAAATCCAGAGCACATTACTAGCCTTCAGACTGTACCTGGGCAACAGAAAACTGCTAATTAGTCTCTCATGAATGGTGTGTATTAGCCTTGCTTGCAGACTGAACTGTGATGCTATGCAAATGTAATTTATTTCAATTTCTCAGTAAGCAGCACATGGAAAATAATGCTGTGGTTCCTTCTCAATCTGAGACTCCACCAGGCTGATTTACATTCTCACAGCACACAAACTGTACAGGGAAATGTCCCCACCAATCTGGTAAATGGTAAATGGTTGGCATTTATATAGCGCCTTTATCCAAAGCGCTGTACAATTGATGCTTCTCATTCACCCATTCATACACACACTCACACACCGACAGTGATTGGCTGCCATGCAAGGAGCCGACCAGCTCGTCAGGAGCATTTGGGGGTTAGGTGTCTTGCTCAGGGACACCTCGACACAGCCCGGGTGGGGGATCAAACCGGCAACCCTCCGACTGCCAGACGACTGCTCTTACTGCCTGAGCCATGTACAATTGATGCTTCTCATTCACTCGTTCATACACACACTCACACACCGACACACCGACACACCGACGGTGATTGGCTGCCATGCAAGGCACCGACCAGCTTGTCAGGAGCATTTGGGGGTTAGGTGTCTATCAGCGTACCGATTTAACACATACAGCATTGCTTTAGCAGCACAGAAGTTAATTTCCTTAGTTTCATTTTTCTTTGTCTATAATTCCACCAGATTGTACAGTGACATAACGCCTGACCCAAAGGACAATGCTTATCCAGGGATAAAAAAAGATATGGGGGGTCCATGCAATATTCAAAGATGCCCAACCCACATGAAGTAACGATTCATTTCTAGTCTTGTTCATGTGTTTCTGGCACTCATTAACTTTTCATCAGTAAACAGGATATTTCCACTAACAGATTGCGTGACCTGGCGTTCTTTGGTTTCTGTGAACAGAGATGCGAATGTATGACAGATCCAACAGGGTTACAAAGCTGTGAGAGGTGCCAAAGTTGCGTGCTGGAGACAGGGAGGAATGGGGAGGCCTTGGGGTGAACCGGACCACACGGTTAGCATTGCACAACACTGTTTGCCCTAGAAACCCAAACTAATTATTCATATGAAGTAATAATAATAAAAAGCATTATTTCATACAGTATTGCTGGGTTTCTTTTCTTTTTTTTTACTGGTTTTGGGGACAGCATAAGTTTGGTCAACCGTGAATCACAATATCATTATTTTACATCAGATTAATATTTGTTTTTGCAGTCGATATGAAAAATTGAGCATGGAGGACTCCGCTGCTAACGGAACTTGCCAAAATATCCTTAGTTTGTGAACATCCAGATGCTGTACAGAAAAAAATAAAAAAATAAAAAAATATAATTAATAATATATAATGCGCTCCCATTAGCATTACAGCTGCATTGAGGCTGGATGAAGAAGTCGTTGTTGCTCTGGGGTCAGAAAGCCAGTGACTAGAGCCAGTGTCTGTCACAGTGCTCCCTTCAGTATCTTCTCACCATTTTTCTGGCTGTGGAGCATCTGTTCGTGGCCACCATTTTGTGATCATCTCCACTGAATGCGTGACGCTTAGTCTTGGTAAGAGGAAGAGTTGGAGTACTGTATGAGAATGGTATGAGTTTCCTGACATTTGAGTTTGAAGAATGGGTGAGACACGAGCGGTACTTTGTTGAGGGAGGCGCTGAGAACTTCTATGAAAGGGATCCAGCTGTATGAATGGATAATGGCTGCAGTACAAATGGATCGCTTTGAGTAGGAGTGTAAAGAAGTGTGCCTTCTGAAGGCATATCCACCAAAGGTAGGAGACTGTATTGTGTACTCCTCTTGTTGGATGTAATCCAGTTACCTTGCTTTGTAGTTTGTTAAAAGAGGGCCATGGTTGTTTTCTAACACAAGAAAAAGATCTGTCACTAAAGTATGGTTATATAACATGCTCTGTAGATTCAAAATTGTTTTCCAAGGTGTCAAATAAGCAATGAGGAATACATTTTTTATTGTCAAAGTTTTTGTCCCCTGTTTTTAATCCAAGTGGTGCAAGAAGAATTAAGGAATTAAAAAGGAATTCCTTGGAGGACACTTTGTGTCGAGTTCACAGACAGAATGCTGCATTCTGTAAAAACCCAAAAATACAATAGTTACCAAACAATTAACTTAATTGACATATGCTAGCTGTAACACTATCATCCTTGCAGGATTCAGCAGCCTCTATTGTAATTTCACCTGATGACAAAAGATTAGACCTTTACATTAGACTAAGCAGGAGACAATTGTGGACCTTACTGTGGCTACACCGGGGATCGGACAACCTTGTGGGTCCCAGTCATGTACCTTAAACGCTATGCTACAGGCCCCCTAGTCTAGTACACTAATCACACAGGGCCTGAACGCAGATTTCTAACATTAGCAGCAGAGCCCTGTGGCCTTTTAAAAATGCTTTGTCACTCATTAAAAGTCACGGATGAATCATTCAACAGGAAATTATAATAACACTGGGCCCTTTCTGTGAAGCTCCATCATGAATCATTGTTTAGATTCTGTTAATTCATTGCTAGAATTAAGTTGGGAAGGGAGCAGATGGAAGCTGGAAATTAGACCTGTGTCTTTGTGTAAACAGGAGAGGGTCCTGTTCTCTGGGTTTCTGCATAGCTAGTGAATTAACTTTTGCTGGAAGTGCTCTGAACGAAATCAAAACACAATTAGTTGCAACGGAATTGCTTAACCGCATAACCTCAGTGGACGTTATCGGAATGAAATGAATACCAAAGGTGATGAAAGCTTCTGAATGGGGGGGGGGGGGGGGGGGTGAATGGGCAGCCTGTAGCGTAGTGGTTAAGGTAAATGACTGGGACTTTGGGGATCCCTTTCCATAGCAATCTTGAATGAAGATGTAAAAACACTGGCAAACCTTAATATCCGATAACCACTGGAGGTGCTGCTGAACACAGTGCATGATGTGATTATATCACAGGACATATCCCAGTGCTTGGGATAGGTATGTATCAGTGCAGCGTCCAAGTAGCAGAACTGGAGATTTGACCAACTCCAAACAGCTAAGACCTTGTCTGACAAACCAATAAGGGCAATTTACAATAACAGACAACAGAGCCTTGTCTCACTCATAGAGACATTTTTGTGTCTCTATGCTCAGTTAATATCCTTAATGATACATTGCAACCCTAACCATAACCTCTACATTTGGTCACGGATTTTGGGTAAATACGTCTATAATTTAATATATCTGTTGATATTTTATATCAATTATATTTCTCCCTGCAATTGCAGAATGTCGTCATGGGGTGGCGCTCATCCAGGATTCGGTATATATGAACAAATTTCCAGGGCATGAAAAATCAGTGTGAGATCATGTTGGCAGATTGAACACTAACCACTGGCTTTGGCCAGGGCTTATCTTTGGGTGAATGATGCATCGTGGATTGACAAAGCCTTTGGGTCCAAGCCCTCACCGTTTAACTCTCTCACCTTTGAGGCAGAGTCTCACAGTTTCCGGCAAAGTTTCATTTGGTAAACAGGAACCAGACAGCTAACGGTGTACCAGCTAGTGATATTCCTGTGAGTTCCCTCTGCAGTTTTTCCACTGAGGTTAATAACGGTTGTCCTACTGTACAAATTGAGAGCAAAAAAGTTCCCGTTTCCTACAATAGGTAGACAGCGCAATATTAACAATAAACAAAACACAATGTACAAAAGGGGTTGTAAAACAAGGTAAAATCACTGGTAACAGGTGCAGTAGACAAATGAGCTTGTGCTGTAATGTAACATCCCGCCCGTGACAGCCAGTCGGGTCAGCTCCACTCCTACACACAGTTAAGCAACTGTGTACTTAAGCAGGAGCTTGCCGATTCAAATCCACGGCAATGCCTTGCTGTTGTATCCTTTTCAGAATTACTACAGTAAATAGAAGGCTCTATTATCACGGTGGGGCATCCTGTTGCAAACCGTGGGCAGACTGACTGACGTAGATACGGTTTGCTCCTATGGTGTCTGAGAAGGCCTGCGTTGTTATTAATTCAGGCTACACCCCCGATACACCCACCAAACGGGAGCAAGCATAGCTCAAAGCCTGTTGCACACCATTGGGTTATGAAACAAAGCAAAATATTTTCTGATTGAACGGGCTTCAGGAGTATCATGAAGCGGATTATCTGTCCACCAAAAAGTGATCCTTCCCACCGTGGGAAGCTGAACATGCGCGACCATAAGTGTTCTTTAGTCCATCTGATGGGTTTCACGGCTGGATCTCTGGCCACGCTCCGCCTCGGTCTGATGAACACTTCACGTCTCATCCGGAAGGCCGCGGACAGATGTTTCAGGGTTGCGGGCGGGTGATGTGGAGACAGCGCTGAATTTTGCAGCTGCCAGGCACGTTTGGCCTGTTTTACTCCCTCACAGTCTGTTACCCGCTCAAATTAACTCCAGAGCTGTGGCTCTGGTTTTGACCATTTTCACGAAACACGCGGAAGCACGATCCTTCTGCTCTCATGGACTCTCTACTACTGCTTCTACACCGCCCAGCAGAGATGAGGGTCATGGTTCCTGCATACAGTCAGGAGAAAGAGACGGGCTCCTCTGTCCTCTACAGGCTACGGACTTAGACAAGAGCAACCCACATTTCGTTTTTATCATTGGTGAGACCTTGGCTGCAAATGTTGCTTTGAAAAGCCCTCTCCTTTTGAGCAGTTGAGATGTTATTGCTACCATCAATATATTTTTGTATAAAGCAACCACAAAGCAGAAGAACATTGGTGGCAACCAGAACAGGGCGACATTGGCTCAGGCGGTAAGAGAAGTCGGAGGGTTGCCGGTTCAACCCTGCTCTGGGTGTGTCAAAGTCTCCCCGAGCAAGACACCTAACCCCCAAATTCTCCTGACAAACCGGTTGGTGCCTTACATGGCAGCCAATTGGCATTGGTGTGGGAGTGTGTGTATGAATGGGTGAATGAGAAGCATCAATTGTACAGCGCTTTGGATAAAGGCGCTACATAAATGCCAACAATTTACCATTTAGAACAGCACGAAGCAAACAAATAAAGAGCAGGCAGAACTTGTCCATTGTTCATCTTTATATTACAGCGACAAGCTTTATTTACATGCCCAGATATATTTGTATGATACGGTAAAACAATCTGAATGCTTTACAAAAACTAAAATACTGCACAAGTTATCACTGTATTCAGAAGAACTATAAAACATGTAAGCCAGCTCTGTTTTTAATCTATTGCTTCAGTATTTGACCTGTGTGCAAATAACTTTCTGCAAACAGAGCTGTAATAAAATGTCCACAATCCACCTCTTATGTTTTAGACTGTATCTCACTTTTCACTTCAGAGGAGAAATGGAGGCCAGCCAAGCTGTCAGTTATAACGGTAGGATATCAAATTCATCATTGTCGTCTATCAAGGATTTTGAAAGGTGTATTTTTATTACGAGGGAGTGGAGGGGAGCTGTAATTTGTAGCATGGTTACCTCACTCCACCCCATCCTATGCTTAGGCCCATCCACTGAAGTGTGGCGGCCATTTTGAACCAGGGCACTCCCTACACATCAGCTGAGGTGAAGAGGGAGGACTTTATATTGCCAATTAAGCTGGAGGATGATTAGATGGTCAGACTGAGCAAGCCAAACTGGGCAACTGGCCAGGAAATGGCAGGAACCTGAGAAAAAAAATTAACCTTGGCCACCAATTAGATGTGCTTGTGGGATGATAATTGAGATGTAAAATACTGATAACTGTTGAGCGAACATCTCTGGATGCCTTTTAAAGTTGACTGTGCTATAATTGACTCCACTTTTAATTAGGCACGGAGTTCATGCAAACTTTATTGCTTCTCAGCTAACATTCCTGTGAAAGCCCAAGAGCTCTGAAAATCTAAAAAAGGCGTCAGAGAGCGCTTCCGCCTTTTCCTCCAGCTGTGAACCCCTGAACCTTTGTCACCTGTGTTTTAATCTTGTATGTGCAGTTGGGCCCATGGTTGATTCTAATGGATAGCGTGAGGGTGTGACAATAGCGCTAATGAAACAGAGAGCAGTGGGTGACAGCGTGCTGTCTTCCTCACACCCACTGCTGAGCAAACACTAATGAAGCACGGAAAGAAAGCGCGGAAGCCACGTTATGTGCACCTCTGAGGGTTCTGCTCCTGATGAGCATCGCCTCGCCGCAGAACATGTCTCAGGTACGCGCCCGTCCCCCGTTTAGAAGCCAAGGCTATGCCGCTGATGAATCTGTGTAATTACAGGGGCTGCATTAACTGACCCTCATCCCGTGTAATGTTTCCTGCTAAAACGCAAGAAAAACAATAAACGAGAGAGAGAGAGAGAGAGAGAGAGAGAAAGAGAGAAAGAGAGAGAGAGAGAGAGAGAGATAACGAGACTGGGGTATGTTATTATTCCCATTTTGGTAGAGTATCTAATCTGGTTAGTTATCAATCTGCAGACAGGGCTCAGGCCAATACAAGCTTAGTATCAGGCTCTGGTAGCACATCGCATTAAATAGCTTTAGCTGGTAGGTAGCGAGATGGATATCGTCGTCGTGTGGTAACAGTACCATAGGGTTTCGCACATAAATGTAACACATCAGGGGAAAGCAGGTATTGAACACGGTTTTAGAATGATTAAATTCTCAGAATCCCCACTCCACCAAGCTCATTCTGCCTGAAAGGAAGTCACATGCAGTAGCATTTTTGAAATTACTGTGATGTCACTTACTTGAATTGCTCTGCTTCCTCAAAATTTGACTCAAAACTGATTTTTTCTGTGGAATATACAGTCGCGAATATGGCTTTCATACGTCCACTCCTGCCTGTAATGTAACACACAAAGCCTGCTGATGCCAGTGGTGAGAAGGCAAGGCCTCTTTCTCTTCTTCAGAAGTCAGTTTGGTGTGATTCTGAGCACAATACGGACCCGGTCTTCTGTGGTGTCTGCAGTGGGCGGGGACAACTTATTAGCAAGAAAGAAGAGGCTGAGAGTGACTGCAGTTTTGTGCATCACTGTGTGAAAACATCCACATCCAAGCTTCAAAACGCACCCCCCTCCTCGCGGGAGGAAAAAGCTTATGGCGGTAGTTTTTGTTCTGCGCAGCCTTTGATCACAGAGCGAATGTATGATGTTTATTTATGATACCACTTTTATCCGCCCAGGAGCTGGTCTTATTAAAAGACCAAAAATGGAGATGCACACACACCCACCAAGCTTGCTTCTCCATGCAAGGTGACACAGAGTTAATATAGTGCTAGGAGAATTTTCAGGCAGACTTACTTTGGAGCAATACAAACCTCTGCATTTACTTGTGTTAACACCCCCCGCCCCCCTCCCCTCAAGCAGATTGAAAAGCCACAATGAAAGCCTTTTTGCCAAAGTGCTACAGTATATTGCAGTTTGCAAATACCCCCGCTGTACACTGCAAACAGCAGAAGCCCCTTCAAAAAATCTATGCAAATTCCAAATATCCCAGTCCATTGCTACATTGTGTTTGTAAATTAAGGCCCCCACTTTTCAAGTGCAACTAACAAAAGTAGCCTTTTTTTTTTTTTTTTTAAATGGGAGCCAGACGAAAGACATTCTTAATTTACTATCCTCTCTGAGCTCATGTTTTTTCTTGGTTTTTTGGGGGTTTTTTTGTGAAGATTGCTTTCATGCAGCCAAGCCGTGGAGAAGGATTTGTGTAGATTGCAAGTTTGCATTTGCTTTTAGGCACACTCCCAAAACCATCCAATTAAATAAAAACACCAAAACACTCATTGGACCACTGGCACTCAAAACTTGGAAGGCAAACTACATTAGTTTGTTTAAGTTAAACTAAAAACTTGGAATCATTCAAACTAATGCGTATTTCTCATATAAAGTATATATTCAGGTAATATTATGAAATAAAGTTAGATATTTAGATTTTAGTCGGCACAATACTTGTACTTGCAAATAGAAAGTCTACAGTTTTTGCGGTAGCAAAAAGAACATTTTGCTGACTTAAATGCATACATTTGCAGGGCATACTAGGCCAATCAATCAGTCAAGCTGTATGCAATACTATGTGAAGTAATGCTATGCCGCCCTTAGTCACACTCCACAGCCCAGGTTCTTAATCACTGATGTTTTATTGCGCCAAACACAGAAACACCGTAGAACTAGACAAATAAACATATAACAAACAGTCAAGATAAATTCAAACACAATGACAACTTTAGACGCTAATAAAATAATAAACAAACGGAAAACATGTAACATACCACTTTTGCCTGCTTGTGGACTAAGAGAGGATTGTATAGCTTGCGGTTCCTTGCGAGTATAAAGATATTACAGCTTGCAGTTCTTGGTAACTTAAGAGAGGATATTACAGCTTGAAGTGTAGCGTAGCAAAACGCTGGCAAACTAACGTGGCCATCCATTCATTCATCCCCAAACACTTGACAGGAAGTAACATATCACAGGAATGACGGGAAAACAATAAAACACATCTCAATCCTTACAATTACTACATAAATTACTTCAGATAAATTACTTCATGTTTTAATAATCAATGAATAAATATGTGCGATAATTAGTCAAAGTTTAATGCTATGAAGCATTGCTATGCTCAAGTCGCCACATAGTGGAGAAACACTGATATATTGTGACTGCAAATACAAATGCAATTAAGTATCAATTACTCGGGTATCTATAGAGAAGAAACAATTATAAGCCAACTCAGATCACAGTTCTATCAGCTGATGAGATGGTTTTGTGATGTTTTCAGAAGGACGTCTTGAGCAGCTTGGGACCTGTTGTTATGGAAACTGTAATTTAATTTGTTAACCGTCATTTTGATGCAGCCATTGTCATCTCCACTCAGTGGCATTCTAAGGCCTCTCACCCACTGGCAGCTTTTGTCTGTTTTTTTGTTTTGAAAACACACACATTACCCTGAACGGATTCTTTTTTTTCCCAAACCTAAAATGGGCTCCGCTAAACATGTTTCCTTGACATCGGGTTAGATGTTTCTTGGGAACCATAGTGATGTTTACAGTAACAGTTTACAACAAAAAAACAAATTAAATAATGTGGTTCTGTTTGCTGCTTTGCACATATTTATGAAGATGCAACACATCAGGGTTGGGGAAAAGAAACAAAAATACATCGACCATGCATAAAAAAAAGCTCTTCACAAACAATCAAAGATGACTTAATATTTACCGCAGACCAGTTTAAGCCTGGATTAAATATAATTTTGAATCGAGATTCTCAATTCAAAACTCAATTTAGTCGAGTCGACTAAGATTGTGCTATCCCCACACTGAGTCAAAAAATCTGAAGAGTTTGTTTTGCGTTTTTGTTTTGAGTTGGGCTTAACAGAACCGGGGGGGACAGGTGAGAGTGAACCTTGATTATTGTTGATTCGATAACAGAGGCTTTGGCTTGTTCAGCATCAGCTGCTGCCAGGAAACGGTGCAACATTCGAGTTCGCTGGTCACTGAGCGTTTGAGAACATCAGCTCATATATCCGTATGACAGCAGCAATACTCCGCTCATCTCACAGAATTTCCAAATGACATTTTGAGCCCGCGGGGATATTAAACACGCGCGGAAACAAGCTTCAAGCCACACGGGGTTACCACCTCCCAACCTCGCTTCCTTTTCGTCCTCCATAAATAATAAAACGATCCCTTTTTGCCCACTCCTGAGGCAACTAAACGCCTGTCTGCTGTCGGCCCTTCCCCATCATCCCCCGCTCCCCCGGAAAGCGGTGCCGCCCCTGGCTGGCTCTGTGGGTTGGAGCTCTGTTTAAATTAAACATACAGCACGCTTTCATTCCGGCGGCCTTTTCAATTTGGCAGCGGACTTGGAGACGGTCAATTGGAGAGGCTGATAAAGTGGAAATCAGCGATATTGTCACAGCGTGGTCAGAGGTCACACAGCCGTGCGTTCGGGGCCAAAGATTAGTCTGTCGCCTCCGTCTCATCGACAGTATTTGATTTTGCTGAAAGAGCGTATTATTATTATTAATATTAGTAATGGAAATTATGATCCTGATCATGACTGCAGCAGCTCTGCAATACTCATTACCAGGTCTCATTACTGTCTGTGTGCAAAACATCCCAGCATTCAGCAGGGCACCTGATTCGAGTCATTACTTACATGAGGAAATGCTACCTTTAAAGGTACGATAGGTAAGATTTCTGTGTTAAAACATTGCTACAAGACCATTGTAAATCCCTTCCTATCATTGAAAAAGGCTCACAGACATGTTGACTCGGGTTTCAAAATATGCAGTTGACGGGCCGGCACTCTGTACCAAAACATTGTATAGCTGTACAATAATTCAAGCTCATTGCTTGAAAATTGGTTCTAATTGCCACAGCCAATAGCGTTTCAATGTTCACAGAGAACAGGAGCGATAAACAGTGTTGTGGTTTGAAGGTGTCTGTTGCTGCTATTCCTCTCTTGACCATTAGAAGCCTATTGTACCTTTAATGTTCTACCCTACACTGCCAACTGGAGCAGACTGTAGCCCAATAACGTCACACCACAGAGGCCAAATGTGGATATTCTACCTGCTCGGCACTGCTGCAGTTCTGGGAAGAGCATGATTGTCGCTGGTGGAACAGAGAGGTAGAATAGGTACAGCAATGTGTGTGTTGGATCATGGGTGATTTCATTTTTTTATTTAGTCCATTTCATTTATTATTATTATTATGCCTGGTAATAAAAAAATAATTATTGTGCTCATCTAACCCTACTCTTGTTTGCCGTTTTGCAATTTAGTATGGAAGAAAACTTGGTATTAAGAGCTGGACGTGAAGTGTGTAGGAGGTGTCCTTTAATATCCGTGTGACTTTTCTCCCCAAAGGGATCATGAAATGTTTCGCAATGCCAACCAGTATTTCCGCATTATACAATTCATGAATTTTTCAGCTGATGTAGTCCTGCAGGAAATTAAGAGATGGAATTTGCCAAGGTCTGTCAATTATTAAAACCAAACACGCTTAAACACCAGTGGCTTTGACACTTGCATGCCCATTTTTTCACAAAAATTCCACAAGTTCAGAATGAAAGCAACAATTTGTGCAGGAATGCAGTCTCCCTTGTACAATGGTTTCTAAGACCGTCGGGACCATTTTTCACACTCAAATTGCCGGAAAAAGGAATGCGTTTGTATAGTTTAGCGCCTGGCAGTTCAGAGCTCACAGAGCTACGTGTTCCAGGCCAGAAAAGGACTGGAAAAGATGCATTTTAATAAGGACCCTGTAAGACTGCAACAACATGTCCATGGGGGTGGGGTACCTGAAGAAATGTTCAATAGATGGACCTCAGTCAATGGATTAGTAAAGTAGATGGCTAATGTAGTTATGCACAGTGTGGCAGTGTGGAAAAATATCCAAATATATCCAGAATCCAAAAAAGACTGCAATGGCACTCCAACTTTCATCCATTCCGTTTGCTAGCGATTGATGCTTTCATGGCTCCAGTTTGTCCTCCACTGCTTTGGACCCTGAGTAGAGGGTCAGTCAGCCCTGAGCTCGGTACCACATTGATTGGAAACGGGCCTTGCGCTTGTCGGTTTGCGCTACATGCCCCTTACATGAAAGAAGCATGCCGGAATGTCCCCCTATGCCTGGTTGTGTCCCTAGCCAACTAAACTTCACTTTCTATTCATGCCAATAAAGCCGTTTGAATTTGAATTTGGCATTGGAATTTGAGAGAGAGAGAGAGGGAGAGCGAGAGTAAGAGTTAGAGAGAGAGGGAGAGAGAGGGAGAAAGAGAACGAGAGCGAGAGGGATGGAGGGAGAGAAAGAGAGAGGACAAGAGTGGACAAGGGGGGCAAGAAATGTAAAGAGAAGTGAGACTGAGAGATGGATGAACTAAGAAAAAGAGAGAAGTTGCTGAGAGAGAGAAAGAAAAAGGAGACAGGGGAGAGGAGGTGACAATGCATTGTGCTCCCACCTCCGTGTGGTCAGCTTCTCCCTCGTCTCCCTCCATCTCTGCCCCCCTAAACGAGAAGCGTCCGACCCCCCATTCCCCTGGCTCCGGGGTCACAGCGGTGATGACGGGAATCACAGTGTGAGCCTTAGCACACCTGGCCCCGAAAAACCCCCAGGTGAGCCCTTACGCTCATACAAACTGGAGCTAAGCACGATGAGGACATTAGACCGCTGCCAATAATGGGGAGGCTGTGCATATAAATCTGCACTTGGCGCAATGCGTGAAGCATGATGTAAGGCCCTCACAGATCACGGTTAGATTGATAGACCCTGTATGCGTGTTAGTAAGCGGAAGCAGGAGGATAACTGTTGGGCATGCACAATGTTGTCTGTCGCGATGAGGACCGTTAAGACTCTGAATATCCGGTCCAGCTCAGACCTCTGGAAACTCCAGGCGCCAGTTGAATGAAAAGTTGGTCGTACAACCAGCCCGACATGTACTTCCGGCATAAGTCCAATATTGACATTTGATTTGAGTGCCTGTCGTCACTGACAGTGTTACTGTAGTGGCTCTTTTTCATTTGGCTTATGCCTACCCACTTTTAGGTGTAGATTTTTAGTTCTGAGTAACATTGGACGTTTGTTAACGGCGAAACTTGCAAAATTTACGCCTGACTGAACATCTGACATTAGCACTTAGCCCTGGCCGTAAAGTTTTAATGCAAGCAGCCCACGCAGTTCCACAGAGCGCGTGTGCAACCTGCTTCTAATGAAAAGTGAGAATTATGTTGGTACTTTAACTTCAGGTCCCTTAGATCAACTTTAATTACCTAATGCTCTTTACAAAATGTGTGACCTTATATAATTCATCATTTTCCATTCCTGGGTATTGCTTGCGCTGAGCTAAGGAGACACATACCCTGTGTAAGTCACTCTGCATAAGAGAGTTGGCTAAATGTGATATAAATTTACAATGCTTCTTTGAGGGAAAATAAACTTGAGATCTTAAATCCTGAATCCTGCTCATTACATAGGCCTGCACTTTACGATCACTTCTCAGCTCCGTATTCATAGCCTGCGCAGTTCCTGTCTGTTCGGTTTCCTGGTCACCGTCACTTATCCCGTGAAGTGCATTTGAATGTATCTCTCCACAGTGGCCTTGTAAAAGAACGTAAAACATAGATAATTAAACTTTGAAGTGCATGTAAAAACCCATTGTGAAACAACGATTCTCCATCCACTATATTCAATTGAGTAAATACCTCATATTCCAGCTCTTTCATAAAGGACTTTGCTCTTCCTGGGTCAAGTATGCATATTCTTTATGGGGCAAGAGAGTAATTTCTTTCATCAAGTACATTTTAAAACCTGTGAGCAAGCAAGTACGAGGTGTTGGGTTTGCCTCTGTGGATCAACACAGATGTAGTGTTCTCAAACTGAGCTAGCTGCAGCCATTTAGCAACCTACAATCAAGTTACACCGAGTAGCACACTGATGTCTAAGCGCAGCATTAATGTTTTTTATTTATTATTTTTATTTATATATTATATTATATTATATATTATATATTTTGTATTTACTGCAACATACCATCATGAGTAGCTGGATTTTCTCTCATTTATCCCAGTGTGATATAAATCGGTGGTAACCAACCTTGAGTCTACTAGATCTCTAGCTGTTGAACGACGTGTGCTTCGTTAGGGTTGGTATAAAAACTACAGGGCGATAGATCACCAGGGACAAGTTCAGTCGCCACTGTGAGAGGAGCTCGACATATATTGCATCAAGCAATCAAACTTGTATCATTCATTCCCCTAACAACTAGCAAACTAATATCTCACTGTAGACCTACAAGTAGCCAATGTCAGGTCTTCCATGCGTCAATGAAGGCAGTCAGTCTTGGGTCAGTCTTGTCTCTTGGTAGAGTGCATTTGATGATAGTGGGGTACTAGTTGGGTTTTGAACAAGTTGATTATCCAATGACTGGTTTAGCCGGTAGGCTATCAAACTTTACAGTCACAGTGCACATGCAGACGCGTGTTTAAATGTGCACGGGGTCACTGCTGAAGGTATGTAATTAAATAAAAGGTGTTTATCTCCGTCACACACCATGTCATGTCAAAGATTCAGCAGTTCTAGGATGGCATTGCAGTTTGCCATATGGAGAGTGTGAGAGCACACACCTACATAAAAAAAACAAAAAAAAACAAATAAAATGTCTTCACTTCAATCTCATGGGTTCTGAGCAAAAATAACAAACTAACACCACAAACTAAAATAAAGACAAAAGAAAGCTAAACACAGCGGCAGTTTTCCAGCTCACGCTCAGAGCTGGCCAGTTTTTAGCAGCCTCTGTTTCTCAGGAGCACTTTCTTCCCCTGTATTCTGTGCTCCAGCAAACTCCCAAAACGGAGTGACACGCTCTCTCAACACATGCTCCCAGTATCAGGACTATACTGTCGAGAGAAGCACACCTTTAAGCACCTGGGCTGATTAGTTAACACAACCCAGGTGCGTGTGCCCTTTCCACTGGTAGGCGTAGCGGAGGAAATCCTTTTCTCCCCTGAAACGAATGCCACACTCTTCTTCTGCTTAACCGAACAGTTTAAAAATTGATTGATTGGGCAGCCCACACCATCAGAGATTGCAAAATAGTTTGTAGCCAAAGGCTAATATGAATCTGTAATCCCACCTCAAGTGCGACAGCCATACGTGTCATGTGCTCCCGAAACCCATGCCAGATTTAAAGAGTATTAAATATTTGTGTCAGAGAGACTTGACATGAGAGATGGCCAAATTCCACAAAACCTTAGCTCCAGAGTAGAAGAGAAAAATACCATCAGAATGTGGCAGAGTCCTCCAAATTGGGTTTTGTCCAGCGAGTCCAGAAGCGGTAATGATTATGTCAATCTGCTGCACACTGACCCCAAAAAAGGGTCTGCTCTAAGAGTGGCAATGTAGGAGACACAGCCCTGTAAGAAGCTCAGCCCTGGATGGCCAAACTGAGGGCTGTCCACAGGGTTGGTTATTGCAAAGACCCTCAACTATTGAGAAGCTGACAGTTTGAATTGTTTGGTTCGGCTAATTGAACATCACCAGAAGAGTGCTCGCTTCTTCTTTGCTTTACATAGAAATGTCAGATGCAAATCCGCACCTAAATTAAGCAACAATTATTCATAATTTTCACTCCGAGAGATGTATATTCAGAGACAATAATGAGCCATGTGCAAAAGCGTAGAATCATTATCTTCGTGCACTGACGTTGGTGCTGCATTGCTGGTTTTTGTGCTAAAGTTTAGCTATTAAGCCCACTCAAATCTAAGTTTAGACACGTAGCACATACAGGCACTTTGTTGCAACCATTCATTTGAAGTTTTAGGACCTGATTTATGAACCTTTTAAAATTTGAGAGGAAAAAAAAAAGTATGGACTGTTACTCCATGTACCAAATTAAGCTCATAGATGTTCCAAATGAGCCCACCTCATGAATTATACATAGCATTTTCTTCCACTTCAGCACATTGCATGTTGTCTACAATTTTATTTGAAAGGAGCATGGCTAATAATCAAATATAGTGTCTACTCCCCTTGCATTTGCTTGTGTGTATTGTAAATGAACTGTATGCAAGTTAAATTAAAGCATGGTTATCCTACCATGTACTTTAATTCAAACTTATCAGTTGGGCTTTATAGGAACATGGTGGGCGTAATTTGAACAACCGTTTAATTATGGGAATAATTCAAAATGTATTTAAGAAACACTATGGTATTCAAATAAAACGTAGGCTGCATGAATATGTAGGGTTAGTATTATGTTTACAGATATTATGTTTTCTGTGGTGCTGTGCCACCTAATCTCACCTGCAACAAATGCTGTTTTTGAATGCGCATATGTATGAATATTATGTTCACTATATAAAACTGTAAAACTCAGCACATTGAAATTCAAGAAAAATACAAATCTGTCATATTTTTGCACCAAACTAATTTGTCACTAGTTGTTTTTTTATTTTATTTTTTTACTGTCATGTGATGTGCCACTGCTAACTCAGAACACCCATATTTTAACTTGGTAATACATTCATATTTTGAGTAATCTGAGGTGAGATAGACATACCAAAGTGTTAGTCACTTAGTTTCTTCATTTACAAGCATTTATAAGCATTTAACAAAGAAAAACAGACTAAACAAAATGCTTAAGTTTTCCATGAGAGGAATGTTAATGTGCAGCTTACAAAATGTCCACCATAGGGTTTGTGTACATGTCCATCCATAATTCAAAAACTGCAATAACTATGATTGATTTAGAATACAAAATGACATACACAGTATATATATATATATATATATATATATATATATATATATATATATATATATACACTAACCAGGGGCTGTATAACCTGCACAGCCATCTGTGACTGACAACTAGACTCTTTCATTCTTTGGGTGATTCTTTGGGTTAATATTGCGGTGGTACTTTTGGAAGGCATGCAATTGATGTTGCAACCTGAATAGCATTAAATCATTGTCTCTGGAATACATTTGTCTGAAAGAAGACATTGTATTCATCTGAAGTTGTTTTTAGAGAAGTAGAAGTGAAAGCACAGCTTGCTTGTGTGCCTCTTTGAATTAATTTACAAGCCCATATTGTTCCGACACACTAAACACATATGACCAGAGAAACAACATTTCACATGAGTAGAATTGGCAACATGCCAAATGGTGGGGATAAAATGTACATAGAAATACTTAGGCCAAACTACCAACCTGCCCGCATCACAATAACTTACATCACACATTATTATTAAACACAAGATCTTCATCAGTTTAACTTTAATAAGATACCTTTACAGCCGACCTGGTTGTAGTGTTTGGCTTTTGTTTGACTGGCGCTTTCAGCTCTAGTCCCCTTCAGCTGCCCAGTTGGGTGGTATTGTTCCGAGCATTTAAAGGATATGGATTCAGACGATTGTTAAAAAGCAACCATTTTCACTGGTTTTGGCACAGTCACAAGAGCAAAGAGAATAAAGGAGACCTCCTCCACTACAAAGGATATTTTCCACTTTAAAGGCACACTATGCAGGATTTAATTCCTCGCTTCAAATGTTGATGCCCCAACTCTCAACCACATCCGCCGACACCCCAAAGATGCTTCTGGTCTTTGCAGACAACCGTGTTATCGCAAAATACTGAGAAAACCACGGTCTAATATAATTCGTAAAAAAAATTTCGCTTGCTATTTAATTGACATTACGTGTGTCTGTATTTAGTGGTAATGCTAGGCATTGCTGCTAACACCAGTGGATCTAGTTGCCTGGAAGGAAGCACAATTCTGTGCCATGAGCACACATACTCATAAACACATCAATTCATTGTCGCTTTTATTTTCATCAGACATCGCAAGTCTTCCGGGAGTCTAGGCATGAGCTCCCTAGCTGGGAGAGGAAATAAGTCAGGTAGAATCTCCCAAAAATATAAGCAGTAGGATTGTGCAGTGGGACCCAGTTATCATGGCCTGCCAGCTGATGTAGAAAACTGAATTCAGTTAGCTAATAACAGCAGTTACCAACTGTAACGTTGCCAAATGCTAGCCAGCCACTTGCTTAATGGTTAGCCACCGAGGCTAATCTCTCGCCTACCTCACCACTGCAGTATCCTATCCATACACATGTCCTCTTGCCCTCCTTCTATTGGATCATAGAACCTATGAATTCAGTGTATTGGACACGTTTTTCAGAGGCAGTACAAAAACAAACAAAAAAGTTCACACCCAGAAGTGGCCTGAGGCGTTTTTAGAATAACAAATACAAGTAGACAACCAAGGTATTGGGTTGTCAGTGTACCACAGTAATGGCTGAGCATATTTGTTTCATAATATTTTCAAAGTGAAAATCCTGCATAGTATGTCTTTAAATTGTTAAAGAAATGCGTAACAACATTGTCTCCTAACACCTATTCACTTGATTGAAATTACATTTTAATTGTAATGATGGGACTGCATAAATTTACTTCAAAAAGTGAGATCAATATCTTTACCAATTCATTTATTTGGATATGTAATCTTTTGTGTGACATCCATGGAACTGCCTGATATTACTACAGTTTCAGTACTTTTTTCACATTTTCTGCCATCCCTGCACATAATTGTATCCTTGTATCCAATTATATCCTTGTGTCCAATTACGAATATTGCTTCTAACAAATGCAAAAACAACCTTGTGATTTTCAGTATACTTTAGGCAACAAATGCTCTGGAACACACAGATTGTAACTACAATTTAATGATGCAGTTGGTGGAACCAAGTAAAAAGTACATGGCATGGCAGTTGTGGAAAAGAGGGTAAAAAAGCCTTATCTAGCTGAAAGGGATGCGGCAGATGGCCCTGAACTGGCATTGTCATCCAGAGCCATGTTTGTTCACACATAAACACGACAACCCTACTGATCTGTTCAAGAGAACCTCATTACAACATGCTGAACTTTCAGCCACAAAAATCAAAAGACGAAATAAAATAACTGAAAGCAAGCACTGGACAGCAAACCACACGACCAAAATGTGATGCAATCGCTACAGAGGACGATGCAATTCAGCTTTACTGAAACTCAGCCATTTTACGAAGCCTGCCAGGGTGGCGTGAAGCAACAAGGTCAAACAACAGAGGCTTGTTTCCGCTCTGTCTTTCGCCTGCATATTTCAGCTCTTCCTCTGCCTCACCCAACGGGCTCCCTGCCGCCTCATCCATTGCAGCCGAAACGGAAAATGTGGAATATAATAATATTATCATCCGCCTGATTAATCTGCGTCATTAATCGCGCTCGTAGGGACGGCGGACCCTGGTTCTCTCGGTGAAGGATGGCGTTGTTTTCCGAGAGGGTAGCGGGGGAAATGGATGGTCAGGGTTTGAACGTAGCGGCATTGCCGCACTCTGCGGTGCGTTCATTAATAACGTCCTCCAGCTCCTCGACTCTCCTCGCAGGCTCCCGATCAGTAATTAATAGGCCTCTTAATGCCGTCGCCGTCCTGGTTCAGCTGCTTTCACAGCGGCGAGAGCTCTATCGCGGGAACGCGACGTCAAACGCTCGGCTGGTGCGAGTGTGAATACGGATGGGTTGGTATCCGTGAATACGGATGGGTCACTGACGCACAAAAGCACCCTGACTCTGAAGAAGATGTCATAGATGTGGAAGCTTCAGTCTTTCTCCTGTGGTATTAAACAGTGTGTTTTGCTCTGAGCTTCCCGTGCTCCAGCGTTCCTTAATTTGAGTCCCTGTGAAGTTGTCCGAGTAAGGAGTCCGTATTACTTTATTGTCCCTTTATTATTGTTGAGTACCTTATATTCCTGGTACAGTTAACCAGCTTGAAGTGCATTGGGGCTCTTCACATCACAGAAAGCCATAAGAACTTATACATTACATTACATTACTGGCATTTGGCAGATGCTCTTATCCAGAACGACGTACAGTTGATTAGACTAAGCAGGAGACAATCCTCCCCTGGAGCAATGCAGGGTTAAGGGCTGTGCAGATCTTATTGTGGTTACACCAGGGATCGAAATAAAGTGCACACTGAGTGTATGTTCACGTCATGGAATTGCTGACTGTTGATCTAAACAAAATCAGTGTTGTATTACATTGCAAAGTCACCATGGAGAAAACAGAGGAAAGAGGAAAGAAGTAGGTGCAAATGCTTTTCAATGATGATTGATGTTAGATCCAGCTTTCAGTATGACATTGTAATATTGCGGTGGTACTTTTGGAAGGCATGCAATTGATGTTGCAACCTGAATGGCATGAAATTATTGTCTCGGGAATACATTTGTCTGAAAGAAGACATTGTATTCATCTGAAGTTGTTTTTAGAGAAGTAGAAGTGAAAGCACAGCTTGCTTGTGTGCCTACTTATCACTTATTCAAGTTTTTGAATTAATTTACAAGCCCATATTGTTCAGAGACACTAAACACATATGACCAGAGAAACAACATTTCACAAATTGGCAACATGCCAAATGGTGGGGATAAAAAGTACATAGAAATACTTAGGCCAAACTACCAACCTGCCGGCATCGCAATAACTTACATCACACATTATTATTAAACACAAGATCTTCATCAGTTTAACTTTAATAAGACACCTTTACAGCCGACCTGGTTGTAGTGTTTGGCGTTTGTTTGAATGGCGCTTTCAGCCCTGGTCCCCTTTAGCTGCCCAGGTGGCCTGCAGATGGTCTGGCCATCTGGGACAGAGGAGAAGTCCCTGAAGTTTGTGACCGCACTGCGACTGTTGGAGGAGTCTACATCCATCACCCAGGCAATGACACACACTCACGCGTTCCTTCGCCAAAACTACGTGGAACCTCCTTTTGAGGAATGGGCAGGGAGCAGAGGATGGAAAAAGATGGTGGCAGAAAGGAAGGAGAGAGGAATAATCCCATATGGATTGGCCCTGAGTCACCAATGATCCACCTGCATCCCAGCAAAGAAGCACTGCAGCTGCGGTCTATGCCCACTCTTACTCATATCCCAGGCCCCAGCCAAACAGTATTTGCAAAGGACATTTAGTAATTGTATGCAGCATGTAGCCGAGCGGTTGACTGGTGGTTGACTGGGACCTGGGAAGGTTGGTGGTTCAAGTCCCAGTGTAGCCAAAATAAGATCTGTGCAGCTGTTGGGCCCTTGAGCAAGGCCCTTAACCCAACATTACTCTGCTTTGTCTCATCACCTGCAAGTCGCTTTGGATAAAGGCATCAGCCAGATAACTATAATGAAGAAAGACATCAATATCAGCAAAACTATAATTACAACACACATTACAATGGTGATGGTGAAAGAACTTCACCAATTTACCGCAGATGCCATCATCATTGGCTGAAGACATACCTGTCAGAGCCTGCAGTGACTGTGGGTAACATGAACCCATGGTGAGAACCCTGAAGCTCTCCAGTTCACATGTTCACTTATATTTGAATGGTGTACTCAAGGCATTTTTGGGGGATTGAATTCTGTACATCATCATGCCGTGACGGTTTTTTATTTCACTGGCACTCCGACACTGAAGTGTATGACTGGAACACAAGGATCTACTAACTTACTTAATAAGAGACGAACTTGAGACTAAAAAGATATGCCAATCTGACTGCTGCAATTAGTTTTAATGCCAAAGCCGTATTTACGCCTCAGAAAGGCTTTGTGATATGTTCAAAATACCATACTGCTTGGAGAGAGGAGAGTGAATGCCATAATCACTCATCAGGTCCTTCTGCTGGGTGAGTTCCACAGGCCAACGTTCAGCCAAAGTTAAGCACCGCTACAGCAGTGCCCCTCAATAAGCACACCTGCTGTGTTGTGCTTAATAACTGAGCTGTAGACCGTGTGTTAACCCTTTCAGACCCGAGCCCAATATGAAATTTCTCCATCCAAATCCAAAGGCGTTTTGGTTTTGCTTAAGAAAATTGAGAAACTTTAATAGTGTTTTAATAGGGGACAATAGTATAGCAGTCATTTTTATGAGTTGAAAAGCTATAAAGGATTTCACGGTACTTACATTTGAGTGCTATTTGGCACTCTTGCGACTGAAAGGGTTAAGTCGCACCCTATAAATAAAAAGCATCATCCCTGTTTGTGTGGATGTCCTAGATGGTCATGTAGCAATACGGATTTAGCCATGTTTTGTCATGGGTTTAAAGTGGAAATGAAGAACGGCCGCACACCTGTCCAGGCCCAGCTGGAGCTCGAGGGTCAGTGGCTGGCTTGTATCTGCACATTCCTGGGCCGGCCAGGCCAGTCCACTGGGTCCACTGGGTCCCATCCTAACTAACCACTTTAGCCCTGTGGCCTTCTTCCCCTAACACACACTCTGCTGTAGCCTTCACTATGATCCAGGGGCCACCCTTTCCCACCATAACAAGAACAATAAACCCCCCTTCCCCACCACCCCCAGAGTAATGGATTTATCCTCTTTATCAGTCCTTTGGCTCCAAATTAGTCTGGTGGGACAGAATGAAATCTCTCCCCCCTGTTTTTCCTCTTGTTCCCCCTTCTTGTTCTTTTCCCCCTGATGTACCACTACATTTATTGTTGCTAATTATCTTCCACAGAAAAATCTCCAGAACCCAAGGAGCCCGGCTGAAATAAAAAAAAAACATAACCATTCTTTATGATGCAACATTCTTTCGGTCGCCGTGAAATTCGATTTAACCACCATCTGAACCATCATGAGGCCTGTGAATCATCTACCAATTGCTTTAATCTTTAAAAAAAATTTATCCATCCTGATTGCTAAGACATTTGTATGTCATCAAACAAAGACATTTGGAGAAATCAGGGGAGTCAACATGATTATTTCTCTCTCAATCAGGAGGAATTCATGAATCAGAGATGCAGGAATTCTAACCCAACGCGCACAGAAACATGTTGCTGTATCTCGGCTTTAATGTTGTCATTTCATCAATGCTGCACTAATTGAGTCTCCAGTCCTCCTGGCTTGTTTTTCTACCGACAGGAAACTCCAGCTTTCTGCATTTTGTCTGCGTTATTAGTCCCGCAGGTGAAGTGCAACACACAGCCTCGCTCAGGAGCGCGGTCTATAGCAGCCCTGTTTGTATTCCAGCCGCACACGTTTTTTTTTTTTTACCTCCAGGCCCGCTGGGTAAGAACAGGTGCCTTTGAGAAGGGGGAAGGGGTCACTTTCAACAAAAGTGAGCAGAAAGGGACGACGCCGGCAATTACCAGAGGAGGCCATCGGCGTGAAAAAAGAGAGAGCCGCAGACACCTGCTGCGCTCCAACCGCTCTGCTTCCCGCAGATAGCTAATCCCCCCTCCGCCCGCCCGTCGCCCGCCACCCCCCGCCCGCCAGCCTCCTGCTGCTGATGCAAGCGAGGGCACCTTAATCTCCGGCGCCAGGTGCGCTCGGTCTGGTCGCCTGCCACTCACCGCCGAGTCCTGCGGCCAGGACGCAGACCGGGAAACAGGCCGGGAAAAGCGGACGCCGGCGGTGGGCGGAGCCGCGGCGCGTCACCGGGGCGTCTCGCTGCCTGGGACCCGTCAGTGTTCTGCTCCGCCGTGCGCGGCTAACCCGCGGCTGTCGCCGTTTGATAGCCGGAGGTAAGTCCTCCTATTACAGCGTTTGAGAAAGCCCCCGCTTTCCTATCTCCGGGTGAGGGCTCTGTTGTGTGCTGTCGGCTTTGTGTGGCTTTGCTGCAATTGTGAGCGATTGATTACATACACGCACACACACACGCACATGAACATACATACACACATACACACAGGCACCCACAGGCACACACATACACTCGCACGTAAACATACATACACACACATACACACAGGCACACACAGGCATACACTGCCACACACACACCCGCACAGGCATATACACATGTATGCAAACATACACACACACACACACACACACACACACACACACACAGGCATACACACATACACACACACACACACACACACGCACAGGCGTACACGCATGTATACGCGCATACACACACACACACACACACACACACACACACACCTTTAAATCACAACAGTAGGACAGTAACAGTATAACAGTGACTGTCCATGACAGTGTTATCATATTGTGGATGACTGAGTGGCTGGAGAAGGTGGGAGCAGCGCACTGATGCCAGCAGTGATTGATCAGCGTGTCAGTTCAACAGACAAAAAAGACCTCCAGCTGACCTGCCCCCCCTTACCATTGCGCAAACAGCAGCATAAAGGTATAGCCCCCCCCCCCCATGGAGAAGTTACAGGGGGAGGCTTAGACGAGTCCAAATCTTCTGCACCATTTAACCAGATAATGGGCTGATTTTATGATCTCTTAATTGCATTCAACCTTCACAAGTCTTTTCAGAGTTTCCATCTGACAGGAGAGTAAAGCCGGTTATACGGGTATGTGTGACAGCAGTTTGGAAAAACAGGGTTCTTTCAGAGTTCCCTTGCAGTATTTTTCCTCTCTCAGTGCCTTGCCGAGAGCACAGCCCTGTTCCTAACCCCAGTTGGCAGACCTAATACCACGTAGCCCTCCTTACTCTGAAGCCTACTTTATCAAACTCGAGCCAAAAATGGATCCAATCTCACCCTGTCCAGTCACATGACAGTCCATTAACTTTTAGAACCTGTATTGCAACGGCAAGTGCCGCCAGTGTACAGTGCTGCCGGAACCACAATCCCGAGCATTTTGTGAGTGTCCGTTTTTTAAGTACGGTTGAGTGTCAGGCTGTCCTTTTTAGACTGTTTGAATCTGGTGACCTCCACGCTAGCAGGCCTCAAGCTGTTGTGTGTCTTGATGCGGCTGAAATCACCAGGGATGCATTGCTCGAAGCAGAGGCCTTTTTACAGTCAGAGTTATTTAGCGTGTGTTGATGTGGATGTCAGCACACACACTTCATGGAGTACACGTGGGGACTGGTCTGGATAAGTAGGAGGGTGGGCCAGGCAGCAAAAAAACTTTTGATTTTCAGCATATTTCCCACCCTTGTCTTTCGCAATACCTGTACACCCATGCTATCTGCTGCATCCTCTGATAAATCAGGAGAATGTGGAGTACATGGTGTTGTCAGGAGAATGTGGAGTACATGGTGTTGTCAGGAGAATGTGGAGTACATGGTCTTGTCAGGAGAATGTGGAGTACATGGTGTTGTCAGGAGAATGTGGAGTACATGGTATTGTCAGGAGAATGTGGAGTACATGGTATTGTCAGGAGACTCTGGAGTACATGGTATTGTCAGGAGAATGTGGAGTACATGGTGTTGTCAGGAGAATGTGGAGTACATGGTGTTGTCAGGAGAATGTGGAGTACATGGTGTTGTCAGGAGACTCTGGAGTACATGGTATTGTCAGGAGAATGTGGAGTACATGGTGTTGTCAGGAGAATGTGGAGTACATGGTGTTGTCAGGAGAATGTGGAGTACATGGTGTTGTCAGGAGAATGTGGAGTACATGGTATTGTCAGGAGAATGTGGAGTACATGGTGTTGTCAGGAGAATGTGGAGTACATGGTGTTGTCAGGAGAATGTGGAGTACATGGTGTTGTCAGGGGAATGTGGAGTACATGGTGTTGTCAGGAGAATGTGGAGTACATGGTGTTGTCAGGAGAATGTGGAGTACATGGTGTTGTCAGGAGAATGTGGAGTACATGGTGTTGTCAGGAGAATGTGGAGTACATGGTGTTGTCAGGAGAATGTGGAGTACATGGTATTGTCAGGAGACTCTGGAGTACATGGTATTGTCAGGAGAATGTGGAGCACACAGCAGGCATGTTTTTCCCCTTCTGAAACTCATGCAGTCTTTCTTTTCAGCCGGTTTGCTCATTGCACCGCAGGACTGTGCCACATTCAGACCAGACGCCGGCAGGCTGGCAGTGACCCGCTGCACTAAACCCAATGAAACCACGACCGACTGTGCGCCGACTGTGCGCCCCGCAGTGCAGAGGGCCACAGCTTCCACCGGGGCTGTCAAGATATGACACAGCACTGTAAAATAAAAAATAGTGCAGTATTTTATTTATTTTCCTGTTTATTTGTTTTGGGCACTGAAATGTAACAGTGTATCAATTCAAAAGCAGGAATCGGGCGCGGATAAAATGGTTTTTTGTTTTTTTTGTTTTTTTACCTGCAATCGGGATTTATAGCATAGCCTTGGCTATTTTGCTCAAAGTGGCAGCAGACTACTCCACAGCCCAAGTTGGTTTTTAAACAGCTGGTGGCTGGTTGACCAGTTTAGACCAGCTCAAGCAATGTTTTGAAACAGCTGGTAGCTGGTCATTTCTGGTCAGCTGGTCATAGCTGGTTTTTACACCAGGGGTATTTCATCACTTTTCTCATGAACCCACGAAGCTTCATGAACCCCAGCAATACACGCACCTGCCATGTGCTGTCAATCACTCTGTTATTAAAACAAATCAAAAAGCTTTGCTCTCCAAAGCCGAGCACATATTGGTAAAAATGCGTGAGTCTTTAACCAATAACGACAGCTCCACAGGATTTCGGTGTTTGCAAAGCTTCTCCGTCACGATTTCACAAAGCTTCACTCATACATCAGCGTTATTCTCCGCGCTTGCTGTTTTCATTTTATTTTGTTGTTCTTTTATTCAAATTTAATTTTGTGTTTTTATTGCAAGGGGCCCAGTTAAGGAGCCCCTGCCGTGGACGCAATGTAACTGACTCCGCATTACCTTTCATAAATCATCCACTTCACAGTGTTTTGTGAATACCAAAAGCCACATTAAAGGAACAGAAGGCTGGAGGTAGCACTTGTAAATGGGAGCTCAGAGATTTGTTGTTGCCAATTATGGATATAATGCTGATGATTGTCTCAGTGTCTTCCAGATAAATAACTGCAAGAGAGGAGAGAGGGGAGGGGGGTTAGGGGTGTGTGCGGAGAGGGGGGGGGGGGTTTGGATGTGGACTGTGTTGCCAAACAGAAGTACACACATTAAAAATAGAAATGCAATTTCCTATCACGGGGGGAATCCAACATCAAGATGGAGATCATATAAGTAATTAATATACAGCGCATGATTTATTAATGTATTCATTTTGCTGCTGAAAAAAGAAACACTTCTACACAACAATGGCTTAATATATTCACAGCAGCGATACATATTGCAATAATAGGGGGGTGGTGTCGCAACGCTTTCCTGGCGAAGAATTCCCCCGCCGTCGTGGGGTTTAGCGTACACGCAAGTGAAGAAATACAGCTCCCAGATGAATAATGAATTAACACATTTTTGCTTTATTGATCTCACAACTTTTATTGGCACGTTCCAGCAACAAGCGCATGCTTGTCATATGTGTGTAAGTTACAGAGAGGAATTAATTCAGGAAATTTTTTCTTTGTTTTTTTTTTTTTCTTCTTTCTCTGCAGCTCACGGGCAATGGCTTCGGAAATATCGAGTTTATAATCTGCTGCTGAAGGCTGCCCGCTCAGGCGTGCCATAGCACCCCCCCCTCCCCTGTTCTGTCATCAGATAATTTCCTGCAAGGGACCCAGGCTCAACTGAACTAACCCAACCTGTGCGACTCTTAATGAGAATGGGAAAACACAGCCGCGTGTGTGGTCGCCCAGAGAAGGTGTGACCTTCAAAGAGCATTTAGTGGCTAAAGGAGGGCAGGATCTCGATGGAGTGGGGCCATGAGTTATTCAGAAGATGGGGGGGGTCCAGAGGTGACTTCCGTCACTGGAGACAACAGCCTTCAAAACCGTTTTCAACCGTTTTAACGCTCTGGAAGCCCCGTAAAACTCTATTTTCGCCAATATTCATAACCTATAACCTTATTTCATGTGATCGTGTATCTTAATTGGTAATATAGTTGTTGAAAATTGAGTTTTTTCTGAATGTTTTTAAAAATTCTTATTTGAGCCAGGTCTGACTGTGAGGTAGAACCTTCAAGCTGGGCACAGCTGTGACCTTCAGAAATCAGAAATCCAGCCAAACATGCATGAAGGGGACGGTGTTATAAAAGGCAGTATCAAGAATAACAGAACCTTTTCAAGAGCTATCGAACCCCATCCCTCGAGCCTGGCAGTGTGCGCTGGTTTTCTGTGGTTTCCTTTCAGCAAGCAGCACATTGGTGCCTGAGAAACGAGGTGGCAACCGAAGCCTTAAATGAAGCTCTGAAAAGCAGAAAAGGAGCGCATGCTCGGGTGCTCCAGAAGTATGAGATCCCCGGTGCAAGGGGGGGGGGGGGGGGGGGTGGTTATATGGGTACTTCAAATGTCGAGCCTGGGGTTTGTCATAAGTAATGTCTTCAACAGTGAGAAGACGGACTATTATTTCATCTTGGCCATGCAGTTAATGCACCTGACTAAAATACTTAGCCTCCCAAGAAGATGTGTGTTAGGGTGAGCTGGCCTTTGACACCTGGGATAGGGTGACGCTGGCTGAGTTCATGGGTGGACGAAACCCGTGGCAGGACTGTTTTCACTTTCTGACCCCTGGACTTTCCACCTCCGGGCTTCAGGTCCGCAGGAGACATCCCTTTGGATGCAGCTGAACCCAAACGCAGACCCGAGACCGTTTGGGTCAGCACCACCAAGGAGCTTGACCTTCCTTTATGATAACGGGGGTCTTTGTGAAGGCGCGCACGTCGAGCGCGGCTCTGGCGTTTCCTTTCCGGTCCACGGCCTGGGGGGCTTAATTAGAGCGGAGGTTGGAATTCCAGGAAGGAGAGACGGGTACCTGTGGTTTCGGGGGGAGGGGGGTGCGTGTTGGATCTTCCCCGGCGTAGGCAGAGGACACGGGGGGCGACGCGTGGGGGAACAGCTGCCCGTGTGGGCGGCCTCGGTCTGGGCCACTCTCTCTCTGCTCGTCCTCATTAGCTCTGATGGGAAGGCAGGCTGGCAGGATGCCTCATTATTCCCAGTGTCTCGCAGTCCCCACAGCTTTCCAGAAAACAGGGCAGAGCCGCCCTGCTACCCACTATCGCACACATATACGTATTTATCTTCTTATTTATACCCTCGTCCTGCGTGATTTACTCAGCCTCCATCTCATCCCATGTGCATGTGTTTCTACCAGTGGTAACTGGTGTAGTATTAAAGTTTGTGCGTGTGTGTGTGTGTGTGTGTGTGTGTGTGTGTGTGTGTGTGCGTGCGTGCATCTATGTCAAAATGTAGAGGTAATGGTCTGGGAGTCCTAACAAATCCGGGATGGCAACCCAATAAATAAATATTTTCTGTTATATTTTGTGGCTTATCTTTTGTGCTTCATGCATTGTGCTTCTGGGCGGGCATCTGTATTCGTTTGGTTACACCTGGGTTTTACTGGAAACCGTTAAGGGATGTTTTAATAGCTAATGTATTCCTCTTTTAAGGGGAAAAAACCTGTAAAATATTCAGTTTGAATTTTATTGTTGAATAAAATAAAAATTGATCACACACTATTCAAATAGAAAATGTGCAAAAAGTGTTATGTTATGAAACTACTGTCTTTAACCCCACTATGTTTTATGCAGGGCAAAATGTCCTCTTCCCATATGGGTCAGGTACCAGTGATCCATTTAGACCAGGGCTGACAAATGTAGTCAATTGTATTTCATTTCAAATACATTTTTACTCATTTCATGACCCTTAAATTGCTAAATTAACTGTCAGCTGTGACTGTGTTAAATAGTGATGAAATATAATTGTGTTATATTCGTTGAAAAATACTTGGATACTGCATATGACAAAAAAAGGAGGTAACGGGATTGTATGGAGCCCCCTGTTTGTTTACTTGTACAATTGTGGGTTTGATGTTGTGTGTCTTTCATGTCTGAAGGTACAATATTTCTGCAGTGACACTGAACACGAAATCATTGTGACGCACAATTCTCATGGCATTCAAAATACATCATGGTATTCCCATTTTCAGCACGAGCTGCCGAAATATAATTTAAAACATGTTTTGTTGATGATTATTCTTCTGATAGATCTGGAGAGCGGGAGAGAGAGAGAGAGAGCAGACTGTAGCAATAAAAATGACAATTTTGCGGTAATTATATTTGCATATGGTAGGTGACCTTCCAGCTGCAGCTGTAATTACCTTTAGAAAGGTAGTGCTGTCTGTGTGAGAGGCCTCTGAGAAGCCCTGGAGCACTTACGTTCAAAATAAATACATAAATAAAAAAATGGTTGAAAGCAGGACCCATTTCTCTCATGTCTCTGGAGAAAAAGAAAAACAATATTTCTTTTGTACCTTAATTAATTCTTAAACTTGACATAATGGGGATGAAAGCGCTTTTTTAATATGGTCAGTGAGAAAAACTGCTATGAAAAATCTTTCTCTCTTTCATGTACTTGTGCATGTTTGTAAAAGTGAGTTGAGAAATATCGATCTAATGCTTCTTTGAGTTATTGTGTAATTACTTGTGTATCTAATTATATATCCATCTTGTTTAATTACCTTAGCCCCACCCTGGTTCACTGTGATTGATTGTGGTGTTTGAAATGTTTGGTTGCTGCAGAGATACACCGCACAATATGGTTATGAAATCATTGTTAGGTCATTGTTCTGCTCTTCCTGCCTTCCTTCTTCACAAATAGTCTAATATCACTGCAGTTACTTTTGTAGATATGCAAACTTATCTAATAATAATTTGTTATTTAGCTGACTATTTTAACCCAAGCAGCTAACATCCCCCTAGGAGCAATGTGGGGTTAAGGGACTTGCTCAAGGGCCCAACAGCTGTGCAGATCTTATCGTGGCTACACCAAGGCTTGAACCACCTACCGTCCAGGTCCCAGTCATGTACCTTAGCCAGTATGCTACATGCTGCTGTCTATGTACTTCTTTGCAGGTGATGCCATACCTTGGCAAGTCATGTAAGGTCTGTATCGGTATTCTCATATCAACAGGATGCACAATCTATGCAGGTAGTCTCATGCTTTTGCAGGTAGTACCAGTGCCTGTGCAGGTGGTCTCCTGTCTATACAGATACTTTAGTCAATATATTCAGATTAAAATATTTGCCAGTCAAAAGAGCGTACAGCGTGTGCTATGTCAGCTCCCAGTAGCAATCTGAATGCATCAGTGCTGGACGTATTACCTTCTTCTGTTAAAAATGTTGCGAAATGTTGAAAAAGTCCAACTAAATCAATGCTAATTTGCGAAATATTTAACCTCCGTGTTCACTTTTTTACCATTTCCATTAAAAAAATTTTTTTTCGCAAAGTTCACAAGGAGTCCAACCACTGAAAGGATGACAATATCCCAGCTATGCTGCTGTGATAAATGGATGTATTTCTGAGCCCGCTGCGGTCGGCTGCCAGGATTTGCCTCCAATTTCAATTATACATGAACCTCTTATTCTCAACAACACAACATGGCATTTGCCGTTAAAGTTTATGTGAAGGTTTTATGTGAGAATGAGTCACACAGCAGCTTTCTTCATTCTTTCAAGAGGATCCATGGGACTTGTGGAGCACTGTATATGCTAATAAACTCGCAAACACAAATATTCCGCACTACTAAAGTAGACTGTGATATACAATGCAGTCCGGAAGTGTTTGGACAATGACACAATCTTTATTGTTTTGGTTCTTTACTCCAGCACATTGGATTTGAAATGAAGCAATGAATATGTAGTTAAAGAGCAGACAGTCAGCTTTAATATGAGGGCATTTACCCATCGGATGATGCATACATTACAGGAATTATAGCCTATTGTACACTCAGTGAGCACTTTATTAGGTATTTATTCAACTTATTTTTTAGACTTATTAAGCCTTCTGCTGCGGTAGCCTATCCACTTAGAGGTTTGAAGCGTTGTGTGTTCAGAGATGCTCTTCTGCATAACACTGTTGTAATGTGTGGTTGTTTGCATTACTGTCATCTTCCTGTCAGCTTTGACCAGTCTGGCCCTTCTCCTCTGACCTCTCTCATTAACAAGGTGTTTTTGCCCACAGAACTGCTGCTCACTGGACGTTTTTTGTTTTTCACACCATTCTCTGCAAACTTTAGAGACTGCTGTGCGTGAAAATTCCAGGAGATCAGCAGTTTCTGAAATACTCAAACCACCCTGTCTGGCACCAACAATCATTCCACAGTCAAAGCCACTTAGATCAAATTTTTTGTTCACGTCAACCATTCTGATGGTTGATGTGAACATTAACTGGAGTTGATGCCAGCTAGCCAGCGAGTTAAGTAGCACCACCACAAAGGGAGGGAGACAGGGAGAGGGAAAAGACTGGTCGAGGGATTCAGAGCAGAAAAATAGCAAAGCAACTATTGCTAACTATTACAAATCCCCATCGATACTCTGAACAATGATTCTCTGTTTGATTGATTGATTTTCTGGAGATATTCAATGAGATTTTTTAAAACTTTCATTCACCATTATGTCAGGTCCTTCATGTCATGAAGGACTCGGACCCAATAGCTTCGAGTCAGGTAATGAATTGAACCCCATCCATTTAATCCCCACATAGGAATGGAAATGTTTAGATATATAGAAGTCGATATTGCAATGCAATTGATTTCTCATACTACTACTGATGCTTAATACATAAATCCTTACAATGTAGTCTGAAGTCATTCATGAATTTACAATCACTAATTATTTTCCTGTCACTGGAGATTGCACAGTAGACAGAAGGGTTAGAGACCCTGCAATGGTGTGAATAAGCAGAACTGCGGTGCCAGCGTGTAAAAAGAGAGAAAGACTGGATGAAATAAGACGTTGAAAAGGCCAGTTCTGCGGATGGAGGGATCTCCCTTCCCTCCAGTTTCCCTACATCATTTATAAACAAACACATCCACTGGGCCTCTATCTCCCCATTGCGCATTCAAGGCAGATGAATAAATGATGTCACCGATAAGAGGTGTAAAAGTAAAAGGGGGGACAGGGGAGCCTTGCGCTTCTGAAATGAATATGACTCTCCCCGTAGAGCTCTCCCATATTTGACCTCCGGAGTTTACCCTCTCTCCCACCTGCAATTCCCCGACCCGTCATAACCACGGTGTGGCCACGGGAAAGACAGGTTCTGCTTGCTTCAGGTTTTGTATACACTCGCACACATGCTCAAACACACACACACAAAATGAATCTCCTTTCTGATGCAAGTGAGAAAGAAAGACAATGAATAGAAATGAGATGCTAAATGCACACTTTTATGCACCGGATGCAGGTAGTTAATCCTACTGATTTCACTCTTTAGTATGTGTGTGTGTATGTGTCTGTGCATATGATGTGTGTGTGTGCGAATGTGTGTGTGTGCATGGCTGTATGTATGTATGTGTGTGTGCTTGGCTGCATGTATGTGTGTGTGTGTGTGTGTGTGCTTGGCTGCGTGTATGTGTGCGTATATGTATGTGTGTGTGTGTGTGTGTGTGTGTGTGGGTGTGTGTGTCTGTGCATAAGATGTGTGTGTGTATATGTGTGTGTGCTTGGCTGTATGTATGTATGTGTGTGTGCTTGGCTGCGTGTATGTGTATGTGTGTGTGTGTGTGTGTGTGTGTGTGTGTATGTGTGTGTGCTTGGCTGCGTGTATATGTGCGTATATGTGTGTGTGTGTATGTGTATGTGTGTGTATGTGTGCGTGTATGTGTATGTGTATATGTATATATGTGTGTGTGTGTGTGTGTGTGTGTGTATGTATGTATGTATGTATGTATGTGTGCTTGGCTGCATGTATGTGTATGTGTATGTGGTATGTTTGTGTATGTGTTTGTGTGTGTGTGTGTGTGTGTGTGTGTGTGTGTGTGTGTGTGTGTGTGTGTTATGTGTGAGACCCTGCTTGGACTGCCCCAGGCACACAGATGACAGAGCGGGAAGGCAGTGTTCCTGGGGGGGCATGTTGAGCTGCATCACCTACCCGAGGCCTGGCTGTCACAGAGACATTAATGACCCTCAACAAGCTGCTCTGGGCCAACCTCCCATTTACATGTCCCTCATCCTTCACAATGCCACCACGACAGGGGATCGTGAGCGGGGAAGATATGGACGCGGCAGCAGCATTGACAACATCTCAGTCCAGGGAATGATGACAGAGCCTTACACACATACACTCACACACACGCACAACCTCAAGACGCTGAAGATGTCAACTTGTCAAGATCTCAAGCAAGGAACCAGACCTGAATGTTTCTGTGTGTGCTAAGAACAACAATGCAGACAAAACTCAATGTAAACATCACTGCTCAAACTATGTTCACTGACTCAGACAGAGTCTCAGACCTGTGGACAGTTACACAGACCACAGGTCACCCACATTAAATTATCGTACAAATGTCATTGACCCACCATTTACAGCATGAACATGCCAGGGTTTGCACCACTGTAACACAAACTAGTGATGACAAGGGCCATTTACTGAATGCATTTCTGCATTTCCCATCATGGCTGGAAGAGAAAAACTTTTTCAGAATCCCAGTGAAGCCAAGAGACAGCACGTTTCACAAAATCCAGATACACACACAGAGTAAACAAAAAGACAAGGCTACCCAAAAACCACTTCATTACAATTTTGTTTTCTTTTCACTTTACAACTCATCCAGAATTCTGCAGCCCGTCTGGTATTCAATGTTCCCAGACATTCACGTCACCCCCCTGCTCAGCAACCTCCACTGGCTGCCTGTTATGGCTCGCATCAAATTAAAAACTTTGGTGCTCGCATACCAGGCAGTTAAAGGATCAGCCCCTGTATATATTCAATCCCTTATAAAGACCTATACACCAACAAGACCCCTCCGTTCTGCCACTTCGTGCCGTCTGGCGCCTCCCCCTCGCCACACCTGCACTTCACGCTCACGACTGGTGTCTGTCCTGGTCCCACGGTGGTGGAATGACCTCCCGGTGGATGTCAGAACAGTCTCTGACCTCCTTCAAGCGCAGACTGAAGACCCATCTCTTCAGGCTACACCTTTCCCTCCCCAACTCACAATCACCGTGATTAGCCTTAGACCGTAATGGCACTTATGTATAGATATCGTTACTTGTATAGGTATTGCTGTTTTTATTGGCTGTTGTATTGTTGTCTTCTAGCTGCCAACTGTGGTATACTAGTTTGAAAGTTGATTGTACTCTTCAAGGGTTCTGAATTTCTGTATGTTTACACTAGGACTCGGAACAGTACTGTCCTCTCAGGTCCACTTTTGCACTTGCTCTTGTGTTTGATTTGCACTTTGTTGTACGTCGCTCTGGATAAGAGCATCTGCTAAATGCCACGTAATGTAACTTTCAAACCCTTAACATTCAGACCGTGCAGCAGATAAAAAAATCTCCCAATATGTCAGACTTTCCTAGGGTTCCTCGTCCAATCAGTGGCGGCTTCTGGGATATTAGACGGCGAAAGAGACAGCTGGTGACAGCCCATATGCTGCAGACACACGCTGCATGGAAGGAGGCTCAGAAAGCTAACGCCACAGCGTGTGATCCTCAGTCACCGAGTGCTTCAGAACGACGTCTCTGACTCGGTGTCGCGCCTTTCCCCCGTTAGCGCGAGCAGCGGTTTGACACGCGGGCGCGGATATCGCTCTCTCTCGCTTTGACCTCCTACACAGACGGGCCTGCGGGCGTCTGAGCGCGTGACCGTACGGAGCAGTGGCGGCTGGCTCCCAGCCACGTCGCTTTTCCGAACGCCGCGGGCCTGGGAACGCCGAGCAGGCGTCACGGAAGCCATAATTATATCAAAACCCCGCATTCCCGCTTCCCGACGCACGCCGGCTTCGATCCGCCGCCCACGGAGACTCCGTAGGAGCGGCACGCAGTTGGCTGTCCCCCCTCTCCCGCGTTTCAAATGGAAATTTTAATCACGTAAACACCGGCACTTCTGAATCACACCCAACGGCTAATTGATCCCGGAATCTGGCTTGTCGGAAAACATGCCAGTCAGTTATACTGCGTTCAATTTTGCTTACGATTTTGTGTATGAGATGGAATAAACTTTTTGTTTCTTGGTGAATTTTTTTTTTTAAGTTTTGAGAATGGCAGAAACGGGAACCAAAAAAAGACATTGGGTAAGCTTATTTTTACAGCCTGCTAATTACCCAGTAATTACTGGCTAAATACCAGGTGCTAATTAGGGAACTACTTTGATTTCAGAGGTAAGTATGATGAAACTGCGCCTCACAGCAAGGAGGTCCTGGGTTCAAATCCCCGTCGGCTGGGGCCTCTCTGTGCGGAGTTTGCATGTTCTCCCCGTGTCTGCATGGGTTTCCTCCGGGTACTCCGGCTTCCTCCCACAGTCCAAAGACATGCAGGTTAGGCTGATTGGAGAGTCTAAATTGCCCATAGGTATGAGTGTGTGAGTGAATGGTGTGTGTGTGCCCTGCGATGGACTGGCGACCTGTCCAGGGTGTATTCCTGCCTTTTGCCCAATGTATGCTGGGATAGGCTCCAGCCCCCCTGCGACCCTGTTCAGGATAAGCGGGTTAAGATAATGGATGGATGGATGGATGGATGGATGGTATGATGAAACTGGCAGTAAAACCTACATCTACATAGTACATACATATGGTACTGCCTGACTTTGTTTCATAGCACTGAAATAAAAGTAGTTATTTATTTCAGCTACCTGTATAATTATATACCTAATAATTACACAAGCAGCTGTGTACTTATGGTAAATACTAGGTAAGTAACAGGCTGTAAAAAATAAAATGTTACCAAAGATTGTGGTAAAAATGGGTGTGGGTGGCATGTAGGGTTTTGGGGAGAAATGATAAAGTACATAATAAAAATACAGCAGACAAATGAATCATAGTAGCATCACTCGCCCCAAATTAAGATCTTTTCTGAATTAATTCATGCTCGACATCCGCACAGAAGATTTCGATAATTACTACCAACGTCTTTCATCTGCCGACATTGTCAGAGGCCCCAGGCAGTCAGAAGCACACCACCCTTTGATTCGAAGCTAAACGCAGAACTGAGCCAACGCCGAGGAAGGTCCTGAGAGAGGGAACGTTATTTTTAATCCGCCAATTTCCCTGCAGTGGGCAGACACGGGCCGCAATCTTTCATCTCAGCGAGAGCGCACCTTTGGTCAAAACTCGCCGGAGAACCGAGAGGAAATGAAGAGATGGCCGGGCAATCGGTGCTCATCACGCCCAGTCTCTCATCTACAGGCACCCTTTCATGTGCCCGTGCAGGAGGAACAGAGAGAGAGCCACAGATGAGCCCCGATCCTCGCTTCTGTTCAGAGTTTCCTCGCATTCAGTGAGTTGAGCATTTGTGCCCACTGCCCAGGGTAATGGCAGCCCTTGAATCAAGCCCTGCTTTTGGTTGGGCTCACACAGACCACAGGCCATACAGACCGTAGTGCATATTCTGTAGATATAGTACACGCGGACCTGAACAGCCCAGACATTGAAAGCTTGAGACAGGGCTATGACATTAGTGACCTGGGGCTGTATTACAGAAACATCCTAACTCTGAAATCCTATCTTAACTTTGGACTTTTCAGTAAACGGCCCCAGAAGTCCATAAGAACTATATGGGTGTAGTTAGACATACACTACCTATAAGTGCCTCTCTCACATTGCTTACCTGACGACCCGCAAGATAGAGTGGGAAGGGTTACCTTTTGTAAACATTGAGTTAAATAGAATTGAGGTGTATTTTGAAAAGGTGGGTTTTTGAGATGTTTGTGGGAAAGTCGTTCCTCCACTGGGGTATGTGGACAGATTCTGGAGCATGTGAGATGGCACAGACCAGTAAAGCAGGAAGCAAGGCATTATGGTAGTCTAGACAAGATTTGCTTAATCTACTAACGGGCAGTATGGGCTGAGGTCTGCCATAGTTACTCAGGTTAGAACTAAATAAGCACCACCTATTGACACACAAAGCATTAATTGCTTACCAGTCATCATTACCTTACCATACATCTCTGCCATCAGTGCTAGCTCTCTGGTGGAATAGTCTGTGGCTTTTAGCTCGGAGAACAGTCATTTACTATCACTCAAGAGTATCAAAATTCTGCAAGTACTTCAGCTTTAGCGCTATTTGCTTTCAAAAATGATGAATAATACAATGGCCGTGAGCAAACACGGTGAGAAAAATGGCAGAAGAACCTCCTCTATAAATGTAACAGCACTGCTGTGCCAGTCAGATTGTATTTCATAGAAAGTTTTTTTTAAGAGAAGCATACGATATGAATGAGGTCCTTGGCATGCACTCCTCCTTTCTGGAAAAGTTCCTACTTTCGTTGGCAGAAACATCTTGTGGCTCAAAATGGCCGACTCGGGGGCAGGGAGCACTCAGACAGACAGGGAGTGCTTTTTACACTTTCTTCCTGCAGTCAGTGCTGATCAAAAGCACACAACTTCATAAGGCAGAGAGGAAAAATACACATTTTTTCATCAAAGGTGACTTTGTGTGACATGTGTGCCAGGAACCCCAGATATTATTGGTTCGTGGAGGTACATGCCAAAGTGCTTTGCACTTTTCTTTTCTTTTAAGCGTAAAGGTTTCACGGATGATTACATTCATTCCTCCGTAGTGATGTACAGCATGGAAATAACTAGCACGGGTAAAGTATATAAGTAATGTAAGTAAGTACAGTCTGGAGATCATAATTGGACCAGCTGCACGATATGCAATAAAAGTGGAGTATGCAATTATGCGATATGCAGTTATGAGAGGCGGTCTGTGCAATTCACTGTAGGTAATTTCACACTGGTAATCTTAATGATCCTGTTGTGACATGTGCCATGCACCAGTTGTGTAATTACTCGACCATGAGCCTCATTTGCAACACGAAATGGAATCCAGCAATGAATTATCACAAACTCAGTGAGCATTTCTCAGCATTCGGAACAACAACAACAAAATCTCACCGCTACCTCACACTGTTTATAGTTGAGTAGTGCATTTCAAACAATTGGGCTTTTTTGTTTGATAATATGAGACCATTTTCTTCTAAACTTCTAAACTTATATGGCTGTTTCAGGCCTCACCATACTGTTACATAATGGGAACGTTGCATAACAAAAACACACATTTGCATATTCCAAAATTCAAATGATGGCGTACAAATTCAGATCGACATAATGGTACGCCATGATGCTCGGCAGAAAGAAAATAGTTCTGAAAGAAATGGAAATCTCTCCGCGTATTCTGCGTTCTCCTCAGTGTCACTCCTGCGTTTCATGTCAGTCCTGGAGGAAAAGACATCTCTCCAGCATAACTTCTTAGCCTAAGCCCAAACTTGTGTTCATTCACCGATTCTACATTCTTCGAGTTCAAATCCACCCGTGACTGTACGTGCATTCACGTCACACAGTTTTCTGATAAGATGTTTTTAAAGTAAAGAATAAATGCAGGTATATAAATGGGTAAAACATTTTCCTCTGTGGAGGGATTAATATGAATCTGGAATGACATGCATGGCATACGCAGTACAGAAGCGTGCGAGCATTCGGGCACCGCTGGTCAAAAAGCCTTTTACAATTAATATCTAAGTGAACAGAAGCATCTAGGCCTCTAAATGGTAAAATGCCTTTCTACTTTGATGTCCATGCTTTCAGAAAACATCGCTGCCTATGAATTATATTATATGAATATTCTAGGAAGACATAATCAAATATAAGGTTATTATTTAGATAGAATGAGGACAGTGGCGGACCCCACACTGAAATCCCAAAATATTAGACTTTGTGTTCCGTGATGAATTAAAAATTAAACATTAAGGCTTTGCAGAGGGGTTGACTTTCTGTTAATACAAGACACACTCGTCTGGCTGTGGACACAAAATGGCCTCCCCTAACGACCTCTAATTCTGAAACGGTTCACTCTGCTCTCTAAAGCTCGCTTCACTAGGAAAAGTAGGGACACACACTGTCAGCTTAGGGTGAGGTCTGTTGTTGCGATTAACCTGCGTATTAACTCATGGGCAAATCTCTTTCAAAGGCTGCAGAGACAAAGAAAACAACCGTTTAACTGCTAATGATTCTCTGATGGCACTGCTGTGATCATGGATCCAGGAAGCATAAATCCCATTTATTCAGGGGCTTATATTATATAAGGTAAAAATGTAACATAATATGGTTGGAATTTATATAGCGCCATTATCCAAAGTGCTGAACAATTGATGCTCCTCATTCACCCACTCAAACACCAACGGCGATTGGCTGCCATGCAAGGCACCAACCAGCCCGTTAGGAGCATTTGGGGGTCAGGTGTCTTGCTCAGAGGCACTTCGACTCTCCCAGGGCAGATTCGAATCGGAAACCCTCTGACTGGCAGACTGAGCCAATGTCCTCCCCTCATTTTTCAATATAATATCATATAATATACGCCATTTTTATATTATTTAGAAGGTTTTGTATCCCCCTTCTTTCTCCCCAGTCTCTATTTTCCAATACGTCACAGGCCTAATGCCCACTGTCCTCCCTGCTTCTGGAGTATGTTCATTCTGGAAAAAATGGGAAGGGCAGGCAGCGTGGTTCTGCTTCATTTCATTTTACATTACATTACATTACATTACATTTTGGCATTTGGCAAACGCTCTTATCCAGAGCCACTTAGACAGGCTACACTCTTTCCTGGACCCAATCATGCAGCTGGATGTATTAATGAAGGTTAAATAGCTTGCTCAAGGGTACCAAGACAGGCAAGGAATCAAACACCTGTAGATTTCACCCCATAATCCACCTGCTCAACTGGACAGTTACTGCACAAGAGGTCTCTGCTCCTGACACTGCTCACGCAGGGAGAGTGCAGTTCCCGGGACCACCAGGGGAGTCACTATTGAACAGAAATTGTGCAGTCCATGCTGGTGAAGGAACACTTTAGGTTGTAAAGGATTGGGAAGCTTTGTACAATTTTCATTTTTTCTATTATTTTGAAATTGTAAAAAATGAAAATAAAAAGTAATTTTGCTTAAAAATTGAAGAAATAAGTAATGTTTAACTTCATACCATTTAGAGGTCAGGTTCGCTTCTGTTCACCAAGATATTGTAAAAGGCTTTTTGACCAGTGGTGCCCAAATTTTTGCATACGACTGTATTTTCACAAGACTGCGAATTCACGTTGTGAAATAGAGGTTCTCTGCCCCACATTTCTGCAACACCTTCTGACGTCTGATCTCCTGCACATTCCGTTTAAGAGCTGGGAGAAGCTTCCCACCGATAAGATCGAACGCACATCAGCCAGAAATGAGCAGCTGCATCCACCCTTTCATCCTCAGAGTAACGGTTCAATAACGGTTCTTTCAGGGCCTTCAGGCGCGCGGTTGTGCTGCGGTGCGCTCGCCGACACCTCGTCCCGCCGTTTCCGTCGAGCTTCAGACCCTCAGAAGCCCTCGCCGTTTTGGCACGGCGTCTGACGCGACCTGTCACTCCGGTGTCACTCGGGGTCCGACCCTAACCCCCTCTCAGCAGATTACACACAACCTCTGGCCCCCGCTGCGCTAGGCCGGAACCTCGAAAGCATCCGACGTCCAAAATGACTTACTCAATGACAAACCGGCGCCTCGCTCTCCCGCTGAAGGGAGGAAGAGCTGGAGGGAAGGAAAAGCCATTACTGAGACAATTAAAGGTGTACTTTTAACTGTTACGGTGACAGATATTCCATTAACTGAGCAAATACTCGCCTGTCCTCCTCCCTCTCTCTCCTCGGTGTGTGTGGAAAGTGTTGAAAGTTGGAGTTAGTAACAGGAAATCCAGCAGCCGCTGGTGTTGCCGTGCACACTATTGAAGTTCTATTTTTGATGCACACCGCGGCGGGAGAGCTCATAATAATGAGATGAATGCTTTCTGCGTTCAGAAGTGGCAGAGGGAGAAATTTCCAAAGTCAAGTGCACAGAGCCTCTCTCTCGCCTATGACTGCCAGTGGAAGCGTTTAGCAAATATTTTCTAATATGTACTTTTTTTCATCGATCGAGGAAAAAATAGAACCTCTGCATACGAAATGGACGTATTGTTTAAGGTGGTTTCCTTATGTGATCCACTGTAGCACAGCTAGTGGAGTTGGGTACGTATGGATGACCGACCCTGCCGTGCTAAATATACGGTGACATGCCTGGGTACAGAATCCAAGTTTCCAACATTGAAGAGCACAGCACTTGCTTAAGGAAACATGCACACCCTTAATATTAGGCTACTGCTGTACCTCATTAGGCACAGAGCAGTTTGTCTTTATGCATGAATTGTAATTGCACTAAGCAAAAGAACAATTCCCAACAAAGGTTCTTGCCATTTTCGTATCAACGATTCTCAAATCTTAATGGGTTTGGCATCATATATGTCACACAATATCTCAATATCTGAAAATTTATCAAAAGTATTATGAGCACAAAACACAACCTTTTATATAATCAAAAATATAGTAGTAGTCTTCCCATCCCATCCCAGCAGATTCGATATCATGTTTGAGAGTACAAATTGGGAGCGATAATCCTGGAACTGTACCAATTATTTTTGTGGCTTGTAAGTGAATATTTTGTGAATATTCTGGTTTTTTAAAAATGTGATTTGCAAATGAAAGTAATCTAATATCACTTATGAAATGAGCACCTGGGTCACAGTAGGGCTCTTATCAACTTTCAGTGTAAAAACTATTTTAAAAGCTGACTTTTGCTGGAAAGGTGGAAAAAAGCTTTGTAAAAAGCTGAGATACATTCTGTGAAAGATACAGGAGGAAATTAGTGCCTTGAAAATTGGCACTGGCATTTTACCAATCTGTCCTTCCATAAGTGACATGTGAATTCTATGGTACTTCCAGCAATGAATAGAATGTGAAAAAAATGTATGTGTTATATATTACATACGATAATATGTACACAATATACAGAGTATACAGAAGAACATATTTGAGTAATTTCAGATTGGCAAGTATGAAAAGAGAATTCAAACAAATCATGGCAATTTGTCATAAGTAACAATTATAATGCATTTAAAAGTATTTTCAGGCTGTAAAAGGCTTGTAAGACCTCCACAAAGCCATTTTCCGAAACAATATCAGTTCAGCAGTCTGCAAATGGAGCTGACCCCACTTCTTACGCAATAACATGATTGCACATTGATCTCGGAGCACATTAAAGAATTTCCATTATCAGCCAATTAAAACTCCCATGGCAAGGACCTACAGTATTTAGAGAAATCAAAGAGAGCCGTGGCCCTGTTCTCCACGCTCCCAGCCGTGCCTGGCCTCCAGTCACGCCTGTCTGAGAACAACTGATTTAAAAGCAATACGGCAAACAAGCCACAAGATCAGACCGCGTTTTAACCCAGTGAAAATGAAAGAGCTTGCATCAGTATGTGGATAATAGCAGGAGAGATATCATTTTCAAATGCAAATGATATGTTTAAAGGCAATCTCTTCCATAACATGTTTTGAAAATGGCAAATTGCATGTGGTGAGCATAGTGTTTACTCTACACGCACCTTAAAGGGCTGAATTATATATAAGCTGAATTGCTTTTTACAATAGAATATGTGCACAGTGAAATGTTGTGCTTTTATTCAGCGCTAGGAGTTTACCTGAAGAGATTAAATTATCCTGATTAGGGAAAGGGACTCCATCTGCTATCAGGTTATGATCATGTTTACTGTTGGCTGCCAGATTTGGGGCAAAAAATGATCTAACTTTTTAGAAAAGTAGAAAAAAAATCTATTCTGTGAAAACTGCATATTGTGTAAAATGTTCAATATAGCTAATATGTTTATGTCCTAAAGAGAAAGTCTCTTCAGGAAAAGATAGAACTGAAAATGGCTAAAATAGATATGTATAATGTAGTATTTGATCCAGGTCTGCTTCTGTGATTAGGATGTTGCAGGATGGCCACAGTCTAGATAAGGGTAAACAGGAGGAGAACTCAACTCCAGAAACCACAGGCTCTCAGGTTGGTCTCCGTAGATATCACAGACTGGCTTTCCACACCCCCTCCTCCCCCATCAGGCTTGACAACGTGGCGAAAAGTGATTGCTAAACTGGATGTTTAATGTATTCTGAAAAGACTGAGCGGTCAGAACCAGTGGGTGTTCAATAAGGGTAATGATAAGGGTTAACGTAGCCTAAGGGAACGTACAGGAAACAACAACGGCCCTTATAATACGGCCCCCTTCTCCCTTGCCTCGTATTGCCCAGGGACTAGATGGATATCAATTAAATCAATGAGACTGGAACTAATCAATCAGGTAGAGACTACCTGACTACCTCCTGAGTGCTACATCAACAGCCTGGATCGAATACTGACCAGGCCGGTACTAACTGCGGCTGGAGTCCTGAGGGGGGCGGCCATCTTAGCCATAGTCACGCACATTGGTCTCATTTCAGCACCTGGTGTTCACCAGATGTGCACCAAGCTGGCAGAGGAAGCCAGGCTGCCTCATGGCTGTCAAGCAAGGCTAACATCATCATGGCTAATGTCTTTTTGCTGTTCAAACTGCCGTTTTTATACCCTCTGCTTTGTTTACCCATTTTCCTTTGTATTTCTTTGTTTTATGAAAATCACTGCAAGCGTCGTGCTTGAAAAGCTTTTTTAAAAATGAAGCTGTTCGTTTGTCTTCCTGTTGTTCTTATTATGCCCGGAAGGGACTTGTTTCATGGGTGCGCGATTGAATCTTTGCACAATAAATTTGTCCCGTGATGTTTTTATGGTGTTCCACAACTGCCAATCAGTGTTTTTTAATCTCACAAATGTGCCTCTTATGTTTAATTTTCATACATTATTTAAAATTTTGGGCTACAGCTTTGTTTACATCAGATATGGCAGGGGTTGCAGACCAGAGTCAATTACAAATTTTCCTTTTATTTCAGATTTTAGATTCCAGGGCTATTACATTCCTGCAGCTCTCTGAGAATTTTTAGTTTTAAAACATCATTTTCTGAATATTGGAGAAAATGTTGGTCTATGTTTCTTCCTTTTATTAATCTTCAGAACTAGCACCGGTATATCAGAAATGGCAGGGAACTAATTCAAGGTCATAATACCAAGATAACTATCGTGGTTTTGTCCATGAAACAGGAACAGCATGGCATCTGAACTGTCCATATCCGTCCATTTTGGTTTTCTACAAAACATGATCGGGGCGGCTTGTAGCGTAGTGGTTGAGGTAATTGACTGGGACACGCAAGGTCGGTGCTTCTGTACGTCACTCTGGATAAGAGCATCATAAGTTTATCATTCCCCTAATACTACATTGACACCGAACATCATAATCTCAAGGGGACAAGCATGGCAGAGGTCCAAAGAAATGCAGCGGCAAGTCTGGCACTATCTTGCAATATTGACGTACTGTAATTTTCATGGGGGAATTCCCCTGCAAGCTTGCACTTCATGGGTGAGGTATATAAATAGGTAAACAAAGTCAACAAGCAAACAAGCGGTTGGGGAAGCTCCAGGGGACTTACAGAAGGGTGGGGGGGTGGGTGCTTCTCCTCGATATTCATCCCCATGGTGACGTGAGGGTCACAGGCTGTGCCTAGACTAACACCGAAGGTGGGATGGTGGTGTCCCAGATGTTCATCTGCGTGCTAAATCGTGTCACTCGCTGCAGCTGAGCTCCTTGCAAACAATTACCACATCTTAATTGTGCTAAAGTTAAAGTGCTGATGAGCAGAACATGCCATTATCGCGCCGTGTTCTCTTTACGTTGCGTGAAGATGAAGTCCGCTCTCACTGCTGGGCCCAACAGCTGGGCGGTCACAACTCCAGCTCTGACCGTATGGGTCACGGGCGTGCAGAGGAGCCGGCGGGGCAGGCACTGATCGGATGGACGCCAACAGCAACAGCTCCAGCATCAGCTGAAAACAATATTTGCTTCTTTTTTTTTATATTCATTTTCTGAGCACATTCTGTCACAAGCTTACATAGCTTGAGATTTTAACAATTTCACACCATTGCTATGCTATAATACAGCAGAACGAAGCAATTCAGTAAGTACATTTGCCTGATTTTAATTGGCTATATAATTGTTCTTTCCCTCTCCACCACAGCTGTGGTGAGCATTCTGTCGCAAAATGGCTGCCGTTGCATTAACTAGGTGGGCGCTACCCATTGGTGGTGGTTGAGGCGAGTTTCCCGCTCATCACTGTAAAGCGCTTTGAATAAGAGACAAGCTATATAAATGCAAGGAATTATTCATTATTATTACATTTGCTGAAGGCTGCAATGGTAATCTTCCACCTGGGGTTTGAACCTGCTAGCTGTTGGGACTGAGGGAAAAGTCCAGTTCCTTAACAGCCACCCTCCCGCTGCTGAAAAACACTGTTGGAAATCAATGGAAAGACAGTGACGTATAGCTGGGGATGAGGGTTTTCGAACCCCTGCAGGGTAGGTGAAAGATGCAGGGGTAGAAGGTGGGGTTTGAGTAACACATCAAGGCCCAAAACCTGTCTCTGTAAAAATGAGAATCTATAATGGAATGCATTGATACAGCACCTTTCAGAGTTTCACAGACCTTTACTGGGCAGTGGGGAGGTCTCTTCAGACCTCCACCAGCATTTCTGTGCATGTGAATAATGATGGGAATACGCATTGGAAGGTGTCTCTTTAGGTGGTCTGACCTCCACAACTGACCCCATTTCAGCTGAATGGAAACGGCCCCACAGAAGCAGGAAGCCCAATGTTTTTTCATGATGAAGAGCTCGAATAAGCTTGAGTCAAATGGAACACAAAAACAGCTAATTTACTGGAGCGTAAAACGAGGTAAACCACTTAACCAACGCTGCAGCATCGCTTTTCCTGGGTGTATGAGATGTTAAACCAAGGCCTTGCTTCACTGCAGTCATTAAAGGTCCCTTGGCACTTATTGCATCTCATATAGTAGAGCGTTCCCGAGACGACGGGTCAAAGTTCAAACCTGCCCTTCCATCACTCCCCAGTTTAATTGGCCATATAAAGCCTGAGCTCACTACCTCAACTAATGTGTGGGAATTTGGGCATAAAATAGCTGACATATACGCTCCATTTGTGCGCGACACAATGGAGACGCAGTCGATACAGATGGTCCCAACCTCGTTGAGGGTTGAATGGCCTTAGTGCATTCAAGTAAAATTCTTTTCAATCAAATTCGTGTTAGCGCAGTTGACTCTTATTTAATTGAGTTCATTTTATTTCAGTTTGATGTGCAGGAGCATCGCGCCTGCCGCGACAGCGTCCCGCCGTGTTGGGAACGGTCACTGCGCAGAGCAGCAGGCTTTTAACACTTCTACGCTTTTGGAAAATAACACATTTTGAGCTTCATTGCTTTGCTGCGAGAGGCTTGATGAGCCTGTATTACTTTTTCTTCTTTTTTTCTCAGGACAGTTTCTGACATCAATTCTCTACTCTGTCCATATCATGTTGTGCCCAGGAGATCGATACAGGTCTGATTTGTATGTTCAAAATCACTTAGTAATGAAATAGCATCAGCTGCAGCTGAAACAGATCCCTGAATCTTCACATACAGGGACTGGACACCTCTGTCATAACATACTGTTACAGGATAGTGGTGAATATCACCGGCACCAATGCGTTGCGCAACTGTGACACAAGTCCAGTGGGTTCTTTTTCCCATCCTAGGAGTATTTCTGGGGTTGCATGTGTTTACGGTAAATTTCACAAAGCAGACTTTTGATTCAGACCCAAAATTGATTTCCACGGGCTGTCCCATGGTCTGTCATGACTCCCATTATGATAGAAATTGAAATGCGCTCTGTATATTTCATAAAGGACACATCCATTGTGATTCAAGTGACCTAGTTTACAAAGCTTTCGCTCATAAGTTATTCAACGTGAGAATGTCAACTTCTTAAGAATAAGGTTGTCTCTTCGATCCTTCTGAAGCTGAAGCCATTCTGCTCCGTGTTGTGCTTTTACCTTCTCAAGAATAACCCTTCAGTTTATTTATTTATGTATCTATTTATAATGTGCATTTCTAAAGTCACTGCATTCAAAGTGTTCTGCATATCTTGGCAAAAAACAAAATGTGGTCACGCCTTATTTTAAGGGCCACCTGTTGCTGCTGGACATATCAGAAAATGCATCTCTGCTCAAAGGGGCAAAAGCTTATTAAAGTGTTTTAACATCCTTCTGGCTTATTATATTTGCTGTTTTTTTTAATGGAACCCAGTAATCCGGGAATTATAATTGCCTGCTCACTTACTTAGCCTCCTTGTCCTTGAAGGCCATGATGATACTCCACTACTTCAGCTGACTGCATCTCTTTGCGCTGAACAGTTGCTTACAGCATCTCTGTCAGGCGATCTTCCTTGGCTCTCTTGTTTGTGGTCGTGTTGCAGAGTTTAAGCTCTGGGAATAAGCTTTGTTTTACAAGCCGAAGTTCCCCACAGGACTTGGTCTGCTTCCGTGCTACTCCATGACCATGCTTGGGCAGTTTTGCTTTGCAGAGTTTAAGCTTGCGAACATACTGTGAAAGGCTGTAAGATGCTACACACACAGACATTACATTACATTATTGGCATTTGGCAGATGCTCTTATCCAGAGCGACGTACAGTTGATTAGATTAAGCAGGAGACAATCCTCCCCTGGAGCAATGCAGGGTTAAGGGCCTTGCTCAAGGGCCCAACGGCTGTGCGGATCTTATAGTGGCTACACCGGGATTAGAACCACTGACCTTGCGGGTCCCAGTCATTAACCTTCACCACTACGCTACAGGACACACACACACATTTGCAGAGATATACAAGGTTTGCTTGTATCTTCGCAGCTTCCCCCATAAATGTGATGTAAGGACTAATGATCCTGTGTCCACACCTCAGACAAGGTTCCAGTCCAGAAAAGTCTAGTTTATGCAAGTCCAGTTAATACAACCTTTGAATGAGTCATTCGTCAAATACATCTAATGCTATTTAGCATAGCCAACTTGCAACATGCAGTACAATAACATTAAATGCATTCCTGACATACCATATCACGGAAAAGTAAATAATTATCTTTCAGTTTTAAGGATAAATTGTTGTGTACAAAATCATCACACCTTCTTTAATGTCTAGCCTTGCTCACAAACCATGAAGTGACTCATTAAATCAATTGTAAAGGAACTGTCTCACTCCTGAAGGAAGCTTTAGATTGTTTTGTTCTTTTCCTGATCTTTTTAACATTAACAATCAGCCTGTTAATTTTACAACCATCAGAGAACTTGCAATCATCCTCCGAACCCAACATATACCCCGCAAGAGCCATCAGTGTCATCGTTGTATTTAACAACCTATGCCGGGCATACAATCATTAGTTCACAGCATAAAAATAACAGGCGATATGATACGACCCCAAGGGACCCCCTGTACTCTGATAAAATAACATCACATTCACTTTCCCATGTAGCTCATTACATGGGTGAGAAAATAATGGTGAATGTTAAATTAAGCAATGTAATATAATAATAATAAATAACAATACATTTTATTTGAAATGGCGCCTTTCTAGACACTCAAGGTCACCTTACATTGGGAAAAATACAAAATAAACATGGTAAAAACATGATACAAAATATCCAATTTAAAATCATCAACAAAAAAGAAAACATGATACAATATATCCAATTAAAAATAATTTACAATGAACATACAATTCATATCAAACAAACAGACAGCAGACAGAGATAGACACAAGAACATGTAAAGGGAAGGAAACAGTCAGGGGTATGCAAGAGTAAACAGATATCAACACTAGCAGAGGAGAACATGAATAATACATACCCTATTACAATTAAAAGTACTCTTCCAGAATTGATATTACACTACAGAGTTCACTGTGTAGAAACTGAGCATTTACAGCCATTTTCATTTATTAATTAGGAGCTTTGGCTGTAGAGTATCAAACGGAGAAATCTGCTAAAATAATTCTTACATAGTTCAGCAGTACAGTCGAGTGAGGTGAGAATGCACAGTCACGCGTCTTCAACCCCTTCTCGTTTACTGTTCTACGCTCGTTGGAGTAGATCTGTGTCCTTAACACACCGAGCATGAACTATGTGCTCCAAATATTTAAGTACCACAGATGTCAAGGAAATTGGATGAAAGTCATTTGTGGCCCAAGTTTTACTAATCTTAGTCAAGGGCACGATAATAATAGTTTTCCATTGTCTAATGGCATTTGAAACATTCCTTCTGTAAATGTAACACAATTGCCATTTGCTTTATTCAATCTCTCCACCACTTAGTCCATCACGTCCCGCAGCTTTCTGAGGTTTAATTTGAGAGAAAATCCTGCGTGTGTAATTATATCTAAAATAATGGGATTTTTCTAATATGGAATCCGGAATATATAATAGGAATCCATTTTTAAGGTTGTGTCACACATATGAGTTATTTATTGAAATGGGTTCTGGGGGCGGCATAATATATCTGTACAATCAGACACCCAATCAGAAAAAGGAAGAGATGGGGCCATTATTCAAATTATTCCCAGACAACAGCCTCATATGCCCAACAACAGCCTCATATCCCCAGACAACAGCCTCATATCCCCTGACAACAGCCTCATATCCCCTGACAACAGCCTCATAACCGCAGACAACAGCCTCATATGCCCAACAACAGCCTCATATGCCCAGACAACAGCCTCATACCCCCTGACAACAGCCTCATATCCCCTGACAACAGCCTCATCTCCCCAACAACAGCCTCATATGCCCAGACAACAGCCTCATATGCCCAGACAACAGCCTCATATGCCCTGACAACAGTGTCACAAGCAGAGTGGCAGCCTACGTGCCCTGCATTTAGTGCAGTGGTTGATGTGGTAGTCTCTTCTGGTTCAAGGCTCACCAGATCCATTCAATTACTCTTAATTTTGCTCACTTTTGAAAAGATTTACATCATAACACACCAATACGCTCGTCATACAGTAAATACAATGAGATAAGTGGCATAACTAGTCAATAAAATATTATTCAATTCAGTCAAGGAGAAATTTGCCCTTTGTTTGTCCATTAGTTTTAATTTCAGCGAAGTCCCTTGTCCAATGAAATGTAAAAATGGGTTGTTTGCCCAAACGTAATATATCCAGGTCTTGATGGCAGACTCACTTCCTGCCGCAAATGATACCACCTCTTCACTTAGTGACTGGCTGCCTGACAGAACCAATCACATCAAACGCTGCCCTCAGAAGACATTTCAACAAATAAAACTCCTAGGTGTGGGGGCGTGTCGTCCTGTGAGTCAGGACGTCATTGAAGTTGTTCTCCATGGATTTGTCACCAGGTTGCTGTAAACGCACGACTACGCGGTTTTTCTGTCACACGGCCGTTTAAATGTGAATGTGGCCATCCTGGTGTAAAATTCAGCTATGACCAGCTTGAAATCACCAGCTGCCAGCTGTTTCAAAACATTGCTTAGGTGGGTCAAACCATGTTGAGTAAGGAGGTGATCTGAACTGGTCAACCAGCAACCAGCTGTTTCAAAACATTGCTTAAGATTTTTGCATGGGTCATAGAAATAGTTCCATATTGAACATTTAAAACTGCATGTTTGGTTTTTTTATTTTAATTCTTGCTTGTACAGTGGCACAAACCAAACGGTGCTATGGCTAAATCCTCCCACTGGTGTTTTTGCACACAATTTTAGGCTACCTTTTTTAATACTGTTGTAGCAATTGTCAATTGTCCTCAGCTGTGATGAATTTATTTATGTAGAAAAGCATTTGTTTAATGATCTACTATATAGTTTCTGTTGTTGCATCAGACATCAACAGAATACAATAAAATGCCAGAAAACAGACCAGTAATGTTTGAATCGTACAGCATTGTATGCATTGCATTTCATGACTGTTTCAGTCATGAAAGGAAGAGGTGAAAATAGCCATGCACAATTTGTCCTTCTGAGATTAACATGGAAGCATATGCACATGCCTATACATGCTATTGTGCAACCTGTTCAAGGTCTGAGGTAATTTCTGTTTTGGGAGGGCGAGGCTGATTATATTTTATTTATCTAGGAAGCACGGCTGCTGGCATTTAAATCAAAATGTAAATGAGAGGAAAGCAGCTTTCAATAAATATTCAAATTGTCTAACTGTGAAACCATAATCATAACAAAATTGCTGTCAGGGGTTGACATTATTTAATTTCAGTGGTGATTCACGAATTACGGACGGAAAATATGTCATGATCCAACAAAATCCACACTTTCCTTATGTTTTCCAGCACATTTTGGAACGAACACCGACTGATTTTTTATTATTTTTTTCTAAAACAATCAATATTTAAGGCGTACTTAGCGGCCTCCTATAACAAACATGTTTTATGTACTGCTACCTGCGGTGCGGGGAATTGAAAATGAGAGAGGGGGCGGGCTGCCCGCCTGCAGGTTCGAGCTGAGAGATTCCAATAACGCCGATGACACGGCCTGTAGGTTTTCATATCACCCTAAGTTTCAGATGAATACGACCCAAATATAAATGCCTTTGACTCAGAATCCGTTTCTGAGCGGGGAGCCGGGCGGCTCGTTCTCTCGAGGCGCCGTTCTCGGGCGTGCACGCGCACGGTGGTCTGATCTGGAGTGTGGACCGTGGCAGAGGCGAAGGTGAGGTAATTGGCCGGTGCGTGCGTTGATGAAGCACGGAGGGCTGTGTGTGGTTGGGCCCCAGCACTCTGCCAGACTGCACCAGAGGCACAAGGAAGTGCTCCCCAGACCAGCCTGAGCTGGCAGACTGTATGGGCCGAGGCGGTGCCCGTGCATGTTAGAGGGCTGGTTGGAGCCTTGCCGTGTGTGTATCAATGGGTGAATGAGGAACATCAATTGGACAGCACTCTGGATAAAGGCGCTGTGTAAATGCGCTATATAAATGTGCTATATAAATGCCAAACATTTAGCTATATTTTTGCCCTCAACAGGACATGGTCGTGACAAAAGAGTAACCTTGTGCCTACGTGTTTGCAAATCAATCAATGAAGGATTTTTGTTTTTAAACGAGAGCAGCCTTGTACACTGAAAAGGCTGCTTTGGCCGCCAGTAGATTTGGTGTTGTGGTTAGTGTGATTGTCTTTCAAGCAGGAGACGTGTTCCTTTTTTTCAATTTGTTTTGCTCTAAAAATAACAAATGATATATAGAATGAAGTTAGTGATAACATAAAGCACGTGTGGGTCTGTGCTCTCCACCACACCCTACGACAACATGGCGTGCTCTTCTGAGTCCGCCTTGTGTTTCCAGTATGACCTGTCTGCATATCCATGGCAACCAGCCGTCCGTACGCACGGCCCTAAAGAACACGGGTCCGGAGGAGCGACCACGCCATACCTGCTCGGCACAGGAGGACAGACAGGTGGTCTCCTGCGCCGCTCGGAGCCAAAGGCCGCGGCACAGGCCAACCCTGGCTGGGTGATTTCAGCTGTCAACCTGCAGGTTGATAGGCTGCCACCAAGCCCAGGTGAGCAACATGGGCAGAGAATAGGATCAGCTGCTATTTTCATAGGATTCAGCTTTGTAATACATAATTTGGGGAACTTGGATGTTTTCCAGTGATTCAATTTCTATTAAATTCTTTTCCCTTTTTTATCATAAAAGCACAACTAAGGTTTATCTGGAGTTACGAAAGGGAAACATTATTGAAGGGGATAGGCTTATAAAGGTTATTTTCCAGAGAAAGTAGAATTTTAGTCTCGGCTAGAACTAAAGTTTTCATTTCAATAAAGGCCCTGTATCATATGGATCCACCTGAGAAATCTATCTGGGATTGCTTTCCACAACTTTTACTTTGTCTTCTGAGATGTGTCACTACAAACAATCAAACTCCATTGGTCAAAATGCTGACACAGTGATAGTGCTACATGGCATTCTCAGCAGACTAAAAGTGCGTCCCTCGCGGAAAAATGTCCTGCTTGTTTCCTTTCTCTCATTATCTCTGCATAGCTCACTTTGTGCGGATGACTGCAGGGTGACACAGCCAGCTTGTTCCGGTCAAGGTGCGCCTCTCTCTGTGGGCCAGCGCAGATCTCAAATTTCGCCGTCACCTCCAATCCGCCGAGGAAGACAGCTGTCACCATAATGACACATACTTAATGCACTGTCCCCAAATGGGAGGATATGGAAGAGGTTTTCTGAGATTTTAAACATGGCAGGCCCGGTAGAGTTAGTTGACCCTCCGCACCTCCACTGGCACCGGTGCACCTGAGAAGCAGCTGCCAGTGCTTTGATCCAAAGCAGAGTGCACCTGAGGGCTGGCAAGCATGGGTGGACCTCCATCCAATCTTCCCCCTCAGCCAGCTGTGCCATCTGCCCCTCTCCCCCTGCCCCGCCCTCGCACACTGGCACAGGTGTGGCCTCTCCCCACCGAACGCCGCTTACCGCAATCTGTAACAAATTAGCCTTGAAATATCGCATTAGGACTTTTTTTTTTATTTGCGGAAATTACTTGGCGACGGCCCGCTAATTTTGTTTTCCTGCATGCGACTAGCAACGAGTCCCAAACAAAATGGCCGTTGCTCCCGTCGTCTTGTAGCAATGGCTGAGCGAGAGCTTGTTCGCAGTTCTCCTGTTTAAACGGCTCACTAGTTTAACAGTTTATACAACAGTATATTGAGTTTTACTAGGCATGCAGCAGATGACTTACCCCAAGCAATTTGCACAGCTTTACATTATTTACATAAAATACTGATTTACATTTACTCAGTATACTTATGTTAAATACCTTGCTCATATGTATGATGGCAGTGCCCCATGCACCTGGGAATAGGACCTACAGCCTCAAAGTTACAACATCCGGTCCCAACAGATGTTATGTTACGCATTCCTTTTGAAGTTCTTGCCGTTTTCTTTTGCTGGCTTTGGATGATGTGCTTGTTGCACTTTGTTAGTTGTTTTTTTAGTTTTTAGTTGTCCCCCCCCCCCCCGCAGCTGTGTGTCTTTGCGTCATTCATGGACAAGAAAGGAAACAAAAGGTCTAGAGTTGATTTTAGGTGTGGACTTTGCATTTGGAGTCCAAATAAGTGTCAAGGCCATTATGAGGCTGACAAATCAGAATCAATCATCAATCGATTTTTTTGCTAAAAACTACATAAATAAACTGTAGAGTTCTGGAGCAATGTCTTATGGCCAAATGAGTCTGAATTTTAGCCATAGTCACTGTTTCATTTTAAATCCAATCTGCTGAAGTAAAGAGCCACAAACTTAAATACTGCACTGTATATACATACATATAACCACGTCTATATACGGTGTGCACTGTGCATTGGTGTTTACAGCTGTAGTGATTTTATTCACCTAAGAGCTGTCATGGAGGGATTACAAGGGAACAGCCTCTAAGGCAAACCCAGGACTGCAGTAATCACTGTGTGCCATGCTACCTTGAACATGTTTCCTGAAAAGCAGCCTCATACCCTGCCAAAGGGGCTGTTAAACATGCGTCCACTTATATGGCAGTAAACTGTGAACTTTGAACCCCGCTGGGAATGAAAAAAACAAAACAAAAACAAAAACAAACAGAAGCCCTATTTAACCGTTTCTCTTTGGTGGAAACACCCGTACAGTTCCAGAGAGATGCTGAGAGATGGTTTGATACCTGTCTTGTTCCCTGTGATGCCGGCAAGAGCGCGCCGTGTCCCATTGTCCCAGCGTCACAGGCAGTCCCCTGGAGACCCAGGCCGCACGTTCGCCGGTGAGGCAGGTGTTAATTGGTACACAAGGGGCCGGCGCGGGATTATTAATTCATCCCCGCGGAGCGATGATGTCCCGTTTCGAAGAGGGGCCCGCTCTGCTCGTGACTGAACGACGACACCGTGGGGGCTGCCGTCATTCTGACATTCTAGACGCGCAGCTGCTAGATATGTGCCGAGGGCTTGGGGACACAAAAAAAGTACTTTTAGACTCAAGTTTTGACACTTTCTGTTGATAAAACCCCAAGGAACAAGTGGCACGACCGGCCCCCTTGGCTGGGCCTGCCATCGAGAGGTAATGGATACCGCAGGGGTAAAACCAACCCCCCTCCCCCTACCAGCACCCCCACCACCGCAGGCTCGGGTTAGAGCCCCGCACGTTCGGTGAAGTCACTCTGCCCCCCCAGGTGCAGAAGCCCGTCGTCTCCTCAGGCCCGGGTGACGTTCCCCGCAGCCGATCACGTGTTCTCATTAGCGGCCGGGCGACAGGGAGAGACGGCGCGGAGTGCCGTGTGAATAACTTATCCTGGCTCGCCGCCGCGCACTCACCCCGCAACCCCACACGGAGCGCTCAGAGACTGCGCCGTGTGCCACACATCCTAATTACGCCTCGAGAAATTCTGAAGCCTCTTCTACAAAGCCGGCCGTGCTGGTGACCTGATCCAAATCTTTGTAGATTTTTGCTTACTCAACATTCATACTGAAAATTGTCTAGTTTCTGGTTCTTGTTTTTAACCTTTTCAGGAAGTTGCAGTCAGATGATATTGCTATGATCTATTGTTGTAGTTATCAGGGCTGACAGAGATGTTCTACGATGTGGGCAGGTAGTTTGCCTCATGTTTTAATCAATGAAAGGTGTCTTTCAATTAACCATTTTACCAACCAGAACCTCAAGAAATGACACATACTAAAGGATCACCACAGATTTACTATCTAGGAAGCAAATACAACATCTTTGCAACAAAACAGTGCAATTTCCTGTGGAATCATATGCTGTTCACTGCTAACAAGATAAGATTATCTTCATCCTCTGCAGCAAAGAAGCAGACCTCATCTCAATTGCAGCTTTTTTGGGGGGGGGAAATATCAAGATGGAGAGCCCAATTTGGCTTAGTTTGGCTTCATCCAAATTTGCTCTCTTGGCTGAACAAGGAACAACACAGTATATTGAGCTATTAGTATTCATATCACAAAATAACAGGAAAGAAAGTATAAAAAAAACAAAAACAGTCACACACGGCTTCTCATAGACTTAAAATTGGGGTCTATAGCTGGGAGCATTTTGCTATTAACATGGTCACCTGTTCCTGGCAGGCCATTAAACGGAGATGTGATCCGAACACTTTTATCTCAATGAAGAACACAACAGGAAGGGCAGGTAGTCTATCTGTACTGCATCCTTTCGGGGATATTTCTGTGTGTGTATAAGATGCTTTATTATTACCGAACAAATGTTTTTAGTGTCAAGCATTAGTCAAAATGCCTAAATGCCTAAAACATGGTCATCTGATGTCCCTTTCTCACAATAGCCTTATTTCCCTTTACAAGCTTGTCATTGGTTGGAGAACACACCAACCAACCATGGCTGGTCTACTGGCTGCCTTTTGAAACGGGTTTAGTGTTTGACGACTTTGATGAGACGTGACATACACAAGGATTTAATCAAGAAAATAAGAATGAAGTATTTTGATCGTGCTGGGGTTGGGGGGTGTTGGTGGTTTCAGTACAGTAGGGATGCTAATGTGACGTTTTGACAGCCAATTTAATGACTGACAATGTTAAATGACTAAAGTGACATATTTGAATGATTGGATGTAGATGAGTACTGACAAGAAAGAGAAAAAGTCAAACGAATGAAGATGGAAAAAAGTACATGTACTACAGAACTTGAGGGATGACACAGAATCAGACAGTACATGTATGAAAGAAAATGGAGCTATGCTCGAGATAACCCGACATCCATCCACAGTACGCCTTGCTAACCACCATAAAGCACAACATTTAATACAACATTATAAAACCTTTATAAATGAGTAATGACATTCCCAAGAACGTTACTCATGCTTTATTAAGGCCCTATGAAGTTGGAAATGGAGTGTGACTGATGGAGATGTTCCCGCTCTTTCGATGATCTTGACTAAGTGTGTGGCTCTCTGTTCTGTAATTTCTCACAGTCACAGCATGACCCCTTACTCTGCAGACCTGGGTCAAATATGTAATTGTTTTGGATTCAAATACTTTTCAGTGCTTGACTGATCTTGCCTGCTGCAACTGAGCCAACCAAGAGGAGCAACAGATGGGGTCTGCACTTATAAAATGCAAGTATTTTATTGGTTCCAGATATGCCAGACAAGCTCAGCAAAGTGTAAAGAAAGTATTTGAATCCAAAACAATTATGTATTTGACCCGGGTCTGTTAAGCAGTAACTCTTTCAGTTAACCTCCAAGCTGGGATAACACCCACAGCTGAATGATTATTCGCTCCAATACATGAGACAAAGCAGGTCTATAGACCATTGTTCCTTCTGCTCTTATAATGGAAGAACTATAATATCCAAAATCTAAAATATTTCAATTTAAATAAATAAGTTACAGTGGAAAATGAAATGGATATTTTCACTACTTCATACTGTTGCTGTGAGGTACATTTTTTGGTTGGTCTACTGTTATGTAGACCAGCCGAGGGTGATTGTCATTTTCCGTGTCCGTTTCAGTAAATTCAAGGACTGGAATTTGCAGCTTGCATTTACAGAGCCCATAACTCAGTATCCGTGACAACAGGAAGCGTGTAAAACAGGTCACTGTACTCATGGCGAGCTTAATGCAATTTATACTATGTCGACATGCGGGAATACTGTATCCAACCGAGCGTGTCTTTATGCTTCTCAAAAATACTCAATTCTCAAAAAAATAAAGAAAATGATCATTTCCATGAAGGGTGTCTAGAACTACTGTAAACAACTGAATGGAATGAACACATCATTCATAATAGCTTTATTTATATGTAGACACACGTATTAGCTGGAGAAATGGAGGGGGGAAAAAAGTCAGAGGTATACCTTATGAATGTAAAATCAGCAGGAATTTGCACAAAACTGGTAATGTCTCCCGCAAGGGGACCTTCTAGGTCAGGGTTTGTTAACAGTCACTAAAGGAAAGCCTTATCAAAATGGCAGCACAATATAAGGGGTCACAGAGGAGAAGACACAAGGGACGTATCCACGCTATTACCCCCTACTGAAGGCGAAGCCGTGCGGTGGTGCATTTGCACACAGCCTAGTCAGCCGATTGAAGTTCCTGAGAATAAAAACAATATTTTATATTCACTTTGTGTGCGTTTTCTTCACAGTCCCATGACCCAAAGAAGGCAGCGGTTACACTCGTCTTACCGTCAGGCTCTCTAAGATGGGGCTCAGCTGGACAGGCCGTGAGGCAGAGCGCTCACCTAAGCGCGGAAAATCTGCCTTGAAAAATGCACATTTTCACCTCTGAGATTGGCCACACTCCTCTAAGAGAAAGGCGAAGGTGATTTTTAAAACCCGGAGAGCTGAAAGCTTCACAAACGAGGCCGTAACCCCTCGGCAAAGTCAGGGTCGAGGAGGTGAGGTGAGAACAGCGACGACCGAAAATAAATGGCTTTGATTTCTACTTTCTACCAAAGGCCTAAAGAAGGAGGTCATCCAAGAGCAGTAGTCTATCATTTCTACCCGGTTTCAAAATGGATGCAATCAATGTGATCACAAAAGCAAAGAACACTAGGGCACAAATGGCATCATTATCACAACAGGAAAAGATACTGTAATCTCATTATACCTACTCGAACTAGCAACAATATTCTGTACAGTAAATCTACATTGTTTGAACTATGTGATGAGCAGGGAAGTGAATAATGAAAATGTAAGGAAAAGCCAGTTCAGAGCATTTTTCAGATTTCTATTTTTTTCATTTCAAGTGAATGAGTACCATGTACCTCAGTTCAGTATGTTTTTATACGCATGCAGTAGACCTGCAATAACAGTGGGGTGAGCCAGCTAGAACATACAGTACATCAATCTGACACTTCTACAGTGTCTCTATGTTTCTTTCATTAATTCATGCATGTCTCCACCAATAGCAACCACTCCCATTCACAGAGCAGCTTATGAAGCCTGCTTCCATGCTGCATACCCATTTTGTTTTGGCAGATAAAAATGTGTGGCATAACCATGACAGACAGCACCATCAAGGCACTGTTTAGCATCAGAGATAGTGGAACAAATTGAAGGAATGAGATTTACCAGTATACACAAACGGCTGCATTACTTTACTGGATTGATGTATCATATGCACTAAGCATGTGTAGGTGTTCTACAGAAATAGCAATAATTAGTTCAATTTTAAATGTTCTCTGTTATAGATCATGTCATTAAGACATTAAAATAATGAATAGGTCTTGCAGAGTCTGTTGTCAATTTAGCATTATTATATTTGAACTCACTGCATTACCTGCCATATTAATCTCTGATTTTTAGTTTCTTCCAGCATGTTCTATCCATCAACCGTGAGGAAATAAGAAGATAAATTATCGTCAACATCCAGCATTAATCCTCCACGCTGTCATCCTGGCATTACTCTGGCACTTTTTAATCGCTCATCTCTTCTGTTTTTTCCAGCACAAGCCATGCGAAGATCAAAAATGAACAATTTGTGCAATTTACATCATGCTTAGCCAGTCTCAGTGTACCACACCTTTATACTGTGGGTAATCTGTGCTGAACACAGAGTTCCTACACCTCTAAATGACAAGTAATATGCTGGCCTATATTCTCACTGTCAACATAGTTATTAAAGGCAATTTTTAATTTCAGTTATTGGTGTTCTTTTAATGCGACTTGAAAAAATAAAATAAAATAAATGCTTTCAATCTCAAAGGCATCAAAATAGGAATAAAAGATTATTGCTAACATCTGGTAAACACTGACTGCTCCCATTTCGTACTAACTAGTTTTGAATGAATAATCAGTGGAATCCAAGTAAATACACGGTCGTATATTTTGAGAAAAATAGCAAGCTGGAGTCAGCCATTTTATGTTACGGGCCATAGCTTGACAAGCTGGAGGACTAGTGGCCTTCTTACCGCTCCACATACTGAAATGTGCTTCCAGCCAAATCCACTCTGCACATAATCACTTCCTAATTACCACCGCTAATCTGGCATTAATTTGACGTTGAGAGTTCCTGGTGGTTTAATAACGGGCGTGAAGGAAGAGGCACTAATTGGAGTTGGCTTGCTTCACAAGGCAGCACCTAAAGGTAAAAGGTTTTTTATCACTGGCCCTTCACAGGTCTCTACTATTCAAGTGAAGCTCCCCGCTCACAACTGAATGACAGTGAATCCAGAGCAACTGGACTTTTCCCCATCAAAGAAGACCTGCTTCTTTATGAGGGGCTGAATAATGGTCGCTGGAGAGTCAGGCATTTTATGAATGCTTTTGAGTCCGATCCTGCTTTGCAATTCCCTGTGGTCCTCCACATTAAGCCCGGGACGGAGTGGAAGTTTGACAGAAGCTGCCTTTGACAGCTCTCCAGTCCGAATTTGCGCAGTTCGATCCCCTGATGTCTTGTACTGCGCACGCTAAATCGAGGACATTTTTGGAACACTGTGACCTCAGATTTGATACATCAGTGTCAGGCTTCTGCTTCGAGAACTTCCCGTATCACTGTAGACCTTAAGATTTTTTTTTGGCCTTTTTCAGCTTTATTGGACACTATATAGTATAGAGAGACAGGAAGAATGGGAGCAAGAGAGAGGGAAAGACATGCGACAAATGTCAGACAGTCGGATTCGAACCGCCGACGTCGTGGCTCGCAATGAGCATGCGGTCAGTGCTCTACAGGCTGCGCCACCGAGACACCCAGACCTTAAGAATTATTCATCATATTCATGAATGCATTTTGTTCTGAGAACAACTCTGTTACATTCATTCCGATGAAAGGTAACAGAGGCCTACGGACCGAGAGTATGTGCCATTCCAGACCATACTGCTGCTTTCACAATAAAAAACAAGTGTGTCATGACCGGCCTGATCTCAGGTTCTCAGGTTACCACTTCACTACTTCATCCCAATCACAAAGGTGTCCACAGTCTACCTGTTAGCATCAGCGTGATGTATGTTGCGAGTGGGGGGGAGGGACTCTTTTGTAACACCTTGAGGCGAGAAATAGGCTTGCAGCAGGAGCGATAAAGGAGTACATACACAGACCAGTCGTCTGGCAGTTGGAGGGTTGCCGGTTTGATCCCACCCTGGGCGTGTCGATGTGTCCCTGAGCAAGACACCTAACCACCAAATTGCTCCTGATGAGTGCCTTGCATGGTGTATTAATGGGTGAATGAGAAGCATCAATTGTGCAGTGCTTTGCATGGTATGTGAGTGGGTGAATGAGAAACATCAATTGTACAGCGCTTTGGATAAAAATATAATATGATAAATATATAAATGCCAACCATCAACCATCTACAGTGCTCCTGGTGTCGAGTGTGAATGGTGAAGGTGTGATTGACAACCGGTGACAAAAAAAGAGGTGGGGGGGTTGTGGTGAAACTCCTTCCCACAGGAACATGCCAGAAGACTGAAAGGAAAGGGTTAAATGTGGAACCATATATCTCATTGCTTTCAGGCAGGAATTGGGCAGGAAGTGCTGGTCAATTTGCCGTGACGTTTAAGACCTTTATCCGGTCAGTGCAAGCGCAACGCTGGCAGAAACGTTCATTCGTTCATCTATCCTTGGCTGAAGTGGCTGGTTTAGTCGCCTCTCATTTTATCTGGGGAGTTCAGTGCCGCAGCACAGGAAATCGCAAAATAGAGGAAGAAGCTTTTCCAATGACAGTGTTGCACAGAATGCTCAAAGGTCAGACCAATCCAAAATCACCCATGCAAAACTATATGCCGAATGCAGACAATGTAAACACACAGTATGTGCCTGTACATTGCTGTATATTATAAACAGTTTCCAGTTTGCAGGAGTGCTTTAGGTAGAATTATGCAAATAGGAGAGGAAAAAAAAAACATAACTTCTGGTCTTCAGTAAAATGTAATGGACAGGACTGCATGCCTTCGTGTAGTGATTAGCATTGAGTTTTGATTTGTCTGACGCAGCAGAAAATTTGGCTGATTTTTGTGCCACAGGCACAACTGTCAGTGAATGAAAGGCACAACAACATGCTGTATTTGTAGAACTGAAACGACATTTTACATATATTGAATGTTGACACGGCAAATAGCGCCTCAGCGTGACTGACCATGTTCATTTGATTATTTACCATATGCGGATGAATTGAATTAATCTTAATGGAATTTGTCTGCTGTTGACTCCATCTCAGAACATTTTTTTAAATTTGATGGTTCTGTTTGTGTTTTTTTTTTTTGTTCAAAAATCATTCTAAATGAATGAAAAACTACTTAGGGCACTCCAAATGCCTACAATGACGATGATCTGAGCCCCATAGCCCCACACTCAAATCTGGCCTTCGAGGCCAGGGGCACGTTCATTCGGAAAACGTTTCGCTGTGTTTTGCTACGGTTTCCTAGTTGAATGATATGTTTCCTCCCAACAGGCTTTGAGGTATGTTTGCGCCCGTTTGGTGTGTGTGTGTGTGTTTGTGGTATAGCACAAATCAATAATGACATAGGCCTATGCTTTGAAGCCCGGAGAATGTACAGAATGGCTTTCTCAGACACCATAGTAGCAAACCGTACCTCAATCAGTCCGCCCTTGATTTACAATGGGGTGTTCAACGCACAACCATTTCCGTTTAAATAAATGTTTTTGTCATGGGCTGCATTCAGCAATAGGGTATGCCCCACCATGGCTGGGTGGGCTTAAAATGGCCAGGGTCATCACCATATTAGTTTCTTCCTACTCAAGTGTCTTCAAGAGACGGATGCGTCTCCCCTCTTCGCCCTTTCTCTTCCAGTCTGCCTGGCACTGTGAGACATAGTCAGTGGCTTGTGGATGGATATGTTAAAGGAATAGGTGGGAACATTGAAAAATTGCAACTTACAAAAATTGTGGGAAAACAAACCCCATTCATCCGCACAATTGCTAAATTGAAATCAAACATAGTTATTTTCACTTATGCAATAGACTCGATGCGGAAGCTTGACACCCTTTCAAACCATTGATTTCAGATCTCTGTCATTGCATTGCTCCACTCACCAGGGAATGGAAGGTTCAGAATGTTTTCTGGCTCAGTCATATTAGAGAACGGTAGAGACCCAGGATGTGGGCCGGATGCTAGGTAGCACGGATCTCTGTTGTGTGGGATTCAAAAGTGTTTTTATTGTGGGTTTGTGTGTATGTGTGGTGAGTAAATATGGCAGAAAGGAGCCAGAATGGCAGCCTCGCCTGTGTTTCCACATTAGCAGGCATGATCTGTGGCACCGCGCTTTTGTTGGCTCTTCACCCAAGAAATGTTTTTACACACATCATCCCCTGAGTCACGATGCCATAATGCGCAGCGATATGAAACAATAACACAAACATAGCGCCCCGGAGATCCTGGGTTTTCAAAACAAAGCGCTGATGTTGTACCGGCAAGTGTCAAAACCACACGAGATACGTGTTCATAAGTGAACTGCAGAGCCGAGATTATGACTATCACCATTTTTTTATTTACTTGGCAGGGGCGCTCATCACGGATACATTTTGCTGCTCTGATCGCTGCATGAATACCATCCATCTCAATGGCTCAAGGCCACTGTCGGCATAGTACCATTCTGGAGATTTGAACTCGCAACCCTCTGATGATAAGCCCAGTTCAATCTTAAATGGGGAAAAAAAAACAACTATACTTGCCAATCCATGAAAATACCCATAAGCCCCCTGTATACTGGCTTTCACCTATCTCTAGACTCCAGTGCTTTGTGGACATGTAACATTTATTGTGTGAGGACCACCTGATGCCAGTTAGGGAAACATTGGCCGCTTTATTTTTCATTAAAACTTACGCTGCAAAACTAATGGATAGATTCACAAGGGGATGACACAGGATAAAGAGCCAACAGTGGAACTAAGAACTGGTCTTTGATTACAAGCCAGAAACAGTTAGTATTGTAGTCTAGCAAGCATGGTTCAGTGCTCTATTGCAATTCCAGCTCAGTCGTCCATAAAAAAACCATCCCCTTGGGACGCAACTGCTAGATACTGTGAACATGGCAGCCGGAATAAAAGCAAATAACACAAAATAAGCCAGGGAAAAATAGAAAAACAAACCACACTTTATGAAGTCCACTAAATTCATTTAAAGGTCATTGATGATTAATGTACAATATTCACTACCAGAATGCGTCAAAACAAGAATTCTACCTTGTGCAAATAGTCTCCTGTCAAATGAGCAGTTTAACAACTTTAGGCTAGAAAATATTTTGTTAAACAGTTGAATAATGCATGAAAATACATTGCAGTCCATATTTGGACAGTGGTACAATTTCTGTTCTTTTGGCTCTGTACTCCAGAACATTGGATTTGAAATGAAACTATGAACAAAAGTAATTGGACAGTTGGCTTCACAGCTGTTTCTGAGCACTGGCGATCTTCCTAATCACAAAGAACATGGTAGGGATGTTAAGGGATGTAATTCCTTCAGGGATTAGCCGATAGTTAAATACTCTCAGATTAAAGGTGACCATCTGCACTTTGTGTCATTGTTCAAATCCAATGCACTGGAGTACAGAGCCAAAATAACAGAAACTGTACCGCTGTCCCAATACTTACGGACAGCACCGTATGTCTGGTCAGTCCTGTCCATGGCCGGAAACTCACAGAAACACCATCCAAACAATTTAATTGAACTACCCTAACCCCAACCCCCCCGAATGTTCGCTCACAAAATGCTCTCGAGGATTCTGATGGAAAATGGCCGCTCTTGAAAACTGGGCCGAATCGGTCTTCCTTTCGGTTTGCCTAGCTGAGCCCGAAAGGGCTCTGAAAGTGATGGATCGCACGTATAACGAGAGATCATGAAAGAAACACTTAAATTGATGAGCCCTTTGCCGCCCCCCATCATTTTTCTCCCCCCCTCCCATCCCGCTTGTTTCCAGGTCAATATGTTAGAGTCATCCTAGGGGTATTTACCCTCCTACCGTCACAACAAACAGATCCGTCTTCCTACTGTGCCACTGATGAAGCTGTGAGACTCAAAGGCACCTTTCTTTAAAGGGAGGCGACAGACCGGCGTGACCTTGCGCTCTTTCTGCATCACGCCCCTGAAACTTGAGTAGTCAGTGCAGCGGCATCTTAATTAAAACAAGTGTCTACAGAAATGAGATGCAGGAGCGCTTCCGGGCCACGTACTAGCCGCAGCGTTTGGAACTGCCATAGATGAAAGCGCTTTTATTTGAAAGGTCAAATTACCGTAGGCTGTCGAGTTGTTCGAAGCTTAAACACACCACTGTAGACTCTCAGCAGCTGCGTGTCAGACCATTTTAGACCCCGAGCAAATTGCAGTGTGAAACTTTCGGTGTTGACCCTCGGGAGCTTTGTCTGCTCAGAAAGGGCCCATGTTTGAGCACAGAAAAAAAATAAAATAATGAAATAAATTCTCTCTTTCAAATATCACGTCAGTCTCTGTTCCTCCCGGGAGAAGTGTGCCGTGTGCCCACTGCTAGGTTACCTTAGCGCTAATTAGATCGCCTGCCCCTGAATCCATCGCATAGAGCAGCAATGTCTGAACACAGGAGAAGAGGTAAGTCATAGTGCTTTTCCACCTGAGAAGATTTATTAAGATTTACTAAGCCACACAGCGACGCTTGTGCCTGTCAGCGTGTCACAAATGGTAAGACACTGCGCTTTCAAAGCTCGGCTGAACCGGAGTGAGAACGAGAAAGGGCCCTTCTGAAAAGTATCGAAATGAAATCAGACTGGCTAGTGGACATACTTTTCTATACTGTTTAATAGTTGAGCGCTTTTCTTTCCCTACAGCATTTGATAATCCTTCTGCTGTCAGTTTAAGCGAAAACATTGTCTTTGCTTCATCTGCATTTTGCTTTTCACTTTGAAAGATCAATAGAGCCCCGTAGTGGGATTGGAGAAGAAAGATTAAGCATGCAGGCAGACAGCATGAAGGTTTATACACATTTACTGTTATACATAAAACATCTTGGCTCACTGACTTGATTAATGGCCAGTTCAAACTGGATAATGTACTTAACCAAAATCGTTGTAGAAATATACAGTTTCAATCTCGGCTAAAATCCAGATTTTACATTTTATGCATGTTCTCTTTCCAACATGATATAATTTACAATGCAGAGCACTCATTATTAAAAAGGAAAAAAAGACATAAAGGCAGGAAAATACTGTATCTATAATTTCTGTCAAGCCCAGTGCTGGAAGTCATAACCAGTTTATGACAAAATCTGTCTGCATATATTTGGGAAGTTAAGGAAGTCAAAAGCAGCAAAGATGTGTCTAAATCAGCAACTGTGTCTAAACAATACAGCTTCATTTTCATGTGGAATGTACATCCGTAGTCACAAAGTTGATTGGTTTTATCGTGGTGCTGCATCCCACACTTGTAAAAGCCATGCTTTCGTTAAGGGATTTAGTGCATTCAGAGCAGATGTTATTGGGTTTATATCGGTCTTGCAGCGCAGTGTGTTCTCACAGGTGTGCAGTAGCAGCTTGGCCTTTACTCGGTGCAGTGTAAATGTAAAACTGAACTTCTGCCGCAGACACTTCAGTCGCTCCATTGTTGATCAGTATTCAATAAAAGGCAAGTTGCAGAAGGTATCCATGTGTCATAGTATGGGTTGCGTATCTGCTGGACATTTTTGATAAGGCTAATCTCAATTAAATGTGTTAAGAGGCCATTCAATTTGTTAAACGCAGTTATACTACTTTCACTTTTGTTTGCAGACCCTAGGGCGGGATATGGTTGCCAACCACCTAGAGGCCCTTGCTGGGAGACACATCCTTGCAAAGGTTTCCCAAAGCAGGCAATTTGAGAGCAGATGTTTACCTTAATCGCACTTCCACTCAGCGTTGTGAAAGAACGTTTGGGCACTTCCTGTTGGACAAATGACCATAGAGACCTGAGCACTAGACAGTGGTTCCAAAACCAAAAGCAGGACAACTTCTTGATAAGAGAAAGAGAGAGTCAGAAAGAGAAAGAGATCCCATGTGGAAAAAAATCTACACTAGTTTATACTTGAAGGATGATACATTTCTATGTAATCATACTTGAAGTGTGCTGAAGTATCTGTGTTTTGGACAGTGAAAGCCGTTATTGTGAAAGTAATAGATAATTGTTTTTTTCCCATAAAAATGTTTATTGTATGTGCTTGTCATAACATGTGCTTTCAAGACATTTTTTTCCCATTCTCACTGAATGAAAAGAAAAGCTAATTTAAAAGAATCATAGTTGTGTGTCACGTGTAAAACGCATTTATATGCTCCAAGGTAATGGCAACCCCAGACCAATATCAAACGATATGGGGAACGCAGGGTGTAATTTGTTCCTGTGAGTCACAGGTGGCACAAATAGTTTACTATAAATTGCTTCATTTTAATAACAGTACTGTTATAACAGTACTGTTATTAGAGGTTATAATAGGTAAGCTACACAAACAGTGATATTATATACCTGTATACTTTGCATGTATAGTATTTCTTTGGCATTTCTATGTTGGTTTATTCCCTTTTTGTGTTTGGCTTCATTGAAATATGATGTGCAGTCTGTATACTACATGAGAGTAATGAAAGCATTTGCCAGTGGGGGCGTATAATTATCTCAATCGCTCAGAGCCCGTATGAATGATTCATATATAATCATAATTATTCACATAATTATGCATTTAGCATTAGCTAAATTAGCATAGAATAGCATAGCATTAGCATTTTTTTAATGTTTATGTTTTTTTGTTGGTATTACAGCATATTGATTTGCACTGTTGAAATGATGTCAGTGATTAATAAAACAAATAATAAAAAATAAATAAAAAATAGTCCTTGATGAGCTCTAGGTAATCGTTTATCTTAATGTTTGTTAATATGCAACAGTTGCACGGTGGATGCATGTGAGATCAGACTGGATATTTTCTGAACACAGGGGTTCATTCCAATGGCTTATCCAATGCCTTGCTCCTGACCAAAAAATCGATTGAGGTTCTCCACCTTTTAGGATATTCCAGCACCTTAAATGTTTCTTCTAGGAGCTAGTAGTAGAAGTTAGGAACTCCCAATCTTTCCTTTGATCAAGAAAACCACAGCGCATTCCTTTGTGAAAGTATTTTTTTTGGAAAGCCTGATGTATAATTGATCAACCTGTGGATCCACCTCCCCCCATCTGCCGCATACATTACTGACATGGCTTCGAACAGACGTTTGAAGGAGCAAGGACATTTCATTAGCCCAATTCACTTCCCCATCTTCATGTCTCCTTCTTTAATCTCTTTCTCTCCTATCCTCCCCTGATGGGTGGAGAAAAGAAAATGAAAAAGAGGTTTGAAATGAGCCCCTGGTTTTGCCTATGCTTCCTGCATCCTGTGCAAGGAATAGTTCAGGGAGTTTACTGCATGGAGACTCACCTGCTTGTTCGTGGACATCAGGGTTACCAAGACATCAGTGCAAGATGCTAAAACTATGAGTACCATAATGCACATAACGTACTTAGTTGCCGTCCGTGTAATTTTAATCAAAACACAACCAAACGTTATGTGGAAATTAATGAGTGGGCCTTTAATATTCCAAATCCCTTGATCTTTAGCCTTAATCATAGAAAATGTACATTTGAATGATTCAGGTTAAAGGTTTTTGGTCTGCACGATATAAAGCATGGAAAGTTAAAACAGGATAAGACAATGCCTTCTGAATGTTGCACGAGCCCTGACAACATTTTCTGTGGTTGTTTTACAACCGCCTTTTGAATTTCACAAATAAGTACGCATGACTTATTTCTTAACAGTTGTCATTGATCGAGAACACACTGCCAGCATTACACCCCCTTGCTGAAACTACTGACAAAAAGCAAACACGTGTGCCCTTTATCTAAACAGTGAAAGCTAGTTGCAGGAGTTGGAGCCACTTCTGAGCACTGCAATATAATTGTGCCTGCTTGGAAATATAAATAGAACCATGCATTAACAGTAATTATTCAAGATTTTCTTGACAAGAACAATATGGGACCCAGCAGCGATTCCAGACTCAACAATGACTGCTTTTTTTCATGTAAATATATAAATATATCTCTCTATCTATGGTAATTGTTTCTGGCGTGATTTTGCTGTCACAGCTTAAAAATGTGCCAGTGAGTTCCTTTTTCTTCTCAGCACAAAGGCCTTCTTCTCTGCTATGTTTCACTCACTTATAATAATGGATGAACACATTCAGATTCTATTCAGGGATCTGTTGACAGGAGCAAAATTCAATTACAGTGCATTCTGTACTGTTCTCCCTTCTTAAGTTGGCGATAACCATTAGTGGTCTTTAAACTCAACTTATCACTTCTGCTACACCATATCCTCTCCACAAACACTCGTACAAAAGTCCCGGAGGCCAATTCCATTATCTTTGAATTCGGCCATCGCAAACTAGGAGTCTGTAATTAATAATCCTGTCTCACAGGACTCTACGCCTGTAGTCGTTTATTTCTCAAAATCACATTTTTCAACCCGACATCTTCCTCCATGCTGACGCTACTGATGTGTAAATGGGAGCGAATGCCATACAAGCCACGGAAGCACAGGGTTTTAGTAAACAGATTAAGAGGGCAGACCGAACGTTTTTGTTTCTGAGGTCTGAAACAGGCAGCGGAGAAATGCGCCCCAGCTGTGCTCCGGGGAAAAGCGAGCGGACCCGCACACGCTCCCCGCCACACCGGCCCTCCAGCGAGACGGCTGTTTATTAACACTCAGGCCTTCCTTTCGCTTCCCGGGGCTGGTTGCGTTTGACTGTTTACTCCCGGCTTGGCTGGGCGGCAGCTTGCACGCAGCCGCTCTGATGGGAAACGCCAGGCGCTGGGACGGGGAGCTGTGAAATGTGATTTTTTTTCCGTCTCGAGCTGCACCGGGAGAGGAGCGGAGCTTATCCGGATCGCATCGGAGCGCCCTGGCACCCCGCCCGGGCTCACCTGGAGTCGCATCGGATCGCGCGTGGAGATGCTCTTCAGAGTCGGCACGTTCGGATACGCCGTGATACTCAGAATAAAACCAGTCGCTCATAATTCGGGCGACAGTGGCTCAGGCGGTAAGAGCAGTCATCTGGTAGTCAGAGAGCAGCCAGTTCATTCTGCCCTGGGTGTGTCAAAGTGTCCCTGCGCAAGACGCTAAACCCCTAAATGCTCCTGAGCTCGTTGCTGCCTTGCATGGCATCCAATCGCCGTTGGTGTGTGAATGAGAAGTATCAATTGTACAGTGCTTTGGATAACGGCGCTATATAAATGCCACCCATTTACCATTTAATAATCCTTCTTTGATTCCTTCAACTGTAGAAATACTGTTAACTTTGCCCACTGTAAACACACCCAATGTGAATATTTGTGCAGTAAAAGAAATTGCCCGCTGCTGGTAAAGTTGTTTTTAGGGCCAGGCCGACAGTTCCAGCGCTGCACCTTTGAGGTGTACCGCTGACAGGCCTAATTACACCACTGACATCACTGCAAGCTTTCAATTTCTCTTTGAAAGGTACTTTCGGTGGAAAAATATGTTTTCTGTCAATCATTATACCGATAGAAATATTATAATTATTCTATCATTACTATTAAAGCCATGTCAAAACTGTAGTGAATTTTAGTGAGAGTATATAATAAATAAAGTATATATTCTTTATTACCACCCAGTAACATTTGTCTGAATCCTACATAAGCTTGTGCTATGCAGGTTCAGATGATTTGAGAAAAGCAGCTTAAATTGCCTGCATTATTTCTCCCCACATTATGTCTTGCCACTGCTGATGAATAATATATAAAGATGTCACATCATGGTAATGAAGGCGTTGTATGTTAGCGTGCACGGTTATGACCAAATGAGTGAACACTGTACAGTACTGTGCGTGAAGCGTGCATGCTGTCTCTCCCAGGGAGCAGGTGCAGGCTTTGATCAGAACCAAGTCCAATTAGGATGAAGTTGTGTGGTTGCCTGGATACCTGGAAAGAGTTTTCTTATTCTATGGTGTATGGAGTTTTCTTATTCTAAGCCCAGTGTGTACTGCTGAAGGGTATTTGATGATGGAAGAATGACTATTTTTAACTAATAGATCATTAATATAATAAAGTGCTAATATTGTAAAATCTTTCCCCTTTACACAGGTAATTATAGCCGTGAAAGGAAAATAAATTAAGCGAGGTCACAATAAGAATTGAAATAATGCACGGCCATATACGTAGAACAGTGTTATAACGTCCATGAAATCTGTGAATTTTAAAAAGCAATAAATATGCAAATGCTGTCAGAGATTTAGAGCAGTGATTGAGAACCAATTTTCCCAGTGCTCAGTGTTCTTCTTTCCCAAGATGCCTGTGTGAGCAAACTGGCGAATGGCGTGAACATGAGACGGGGCCACACCGCGTATCACTGATGAAGATTGACCATAAGCTCAAAGAGCTTATGAGTTAATAATGATGTCGATTGGAGTTGACAAAGATAACACATAAAATCTCTGACTATACTGTGGTGCCTATTTTATAATAGGTATTTCATTCTTTGAAATCTTTATCTTTGTATTCGTTAGGCTTGAATTTGTGCTTTGTTTATTGTTCTCGGTAAGGCAATGGCGTGCAGTATGTCTGCACTCCATTGGATGTGCATTACAATGTCGTGCCTCTTTTATGTGATGCTCCCTATTTTGACTTAATTGTCAAAGCTGTTGAGTTAAGTGTTGAAGACTAGAGTTAGTGATAATGAGCACATCCATGGAAATAAGGAACAAAGTCAAATGAGAGATATCAGAGAGGGAGATTTATTATTATTATTATTATTATTATTATTATTATTATTATTATTATTATCTTTCCAAAGATAGTTATTTCCAGGTTTTCTGATCTTAATTGTCTAGTGTCACAATGACTGCCATCTTATGGACTAATTTATTCTACCTTTCGAAGGCATCAAAAGGGAATGCACAGAGCAGTGAATTAAAAAAACAAACAGAAAGGACAAAAGCTTTCACCACCGTGGAGTGAAATGTGTTATGCTCTTACATTGTGTATATTATTTGCGAATAATGAATGATCAGTTTCTTAATGCAAAGCTGCGATAGATGTATTTATGTAGTGTTGACTCATAAAGGCACATTCTCTGACTTAGCATGCTATGTAGGCAGAGCTAGAGCTATTGATTGTGTCAGCTCCGGGTTCAAATCGTCCATCTCAGCCTTCCATTATTCACCCACCGAGGGGATAGTACAAGTTCAGACACGGGGGAAAATAGTCCCTGATAAATTGGATATTCATGGTGGTACATGACCAAACTAGCTCCAACAGCGTCTACGGAACTTGAGGTTTGAATTATTGTGGGCAATTTACCTCCGCAATGCAATATCATTTAAAAAAATGTCCATCATGCAATGCATCAATGTTATGATATAAATACATTGCTCATAAGCATAAGCTAGCCCCAGTACCCTTTGCAGACACCCCCTCTAATTTGTACCCCTGGGTCAGAGAATTCACCCCGCACTTAACGCTGGATACATATGACACTTAACTGGGATACACGCACCAGAATCAATAGGTTTGCTGCTCAGTCTATTTGGCCTTCTTGACAACATTTCTGTTAATTGACTGATGGCCACTGTCGTGGAATTCACTTGAAATTGAGATTGAAACCTAGAGAGAGACTACATGATAATAACCCTGGGGCTCAGCCCGAGAGGCCTCATTTCAGGTACAGGGTGTCCGGCACTGTGTATCGTTGACAGTTTCTACCTTAGGCAGAAGAATCGTGCACCTCAGTAATTGCCCCTCTGCAGTAGTTGTCGGGAAATTTGCCGTGAGGTAATGTACTGTCAATTAGAGCAATCGGGTCAATATTAGGCTTAGATCATTGAAGCTTGTGCCCTCCTCATGAACTCAATTTCATGATGTAATTGAAGTATGTATAGTAATTATTAGCCGGGCGATATGAAAAATGTAAGGTATAATGCATTTTGACACTTACCTTTTCCCATTCACTTCTTAATTACACTAAGGGATAAAAGCTCCTTAATTCTCGTTTAGAAACTCTGAGCTGCGTGGCGAATCTACAAGTTAATATTACATTTTCCAGCTGCATGCATGGAGCCGTCTCCTAATGACACTTATCACTTGTACAAATACATCCGTGTGCCAGCCAGACTATATATAGTCTCGAAAGCCGCCAATCACACATATATTCTTCATTATGATGTATTGCACTCAAAAACCTTGAAAAATATTCCATTAGGGACAAAATGAATAGGTAAATTACTAAATAATTCACTTTTTTTGATGTGCAATAGAAACATATGTAATATAATATTATGTTGGTTCCGTGACGAAATTGGAAAAACTCGGAAGGTAACAGTCCCTGTCCTAAATTTTGAATAAAGGTTGAATGAAACTGATAAGAATGTGTTGGCTTTCATTGGCTGTCTCACAGTGGTGTGGCATGCTCAACACACAGAGGCTACCAGCTGTTTTCAGTGAGGCTTGTGCTCGGAATGACTCCTACTGTCCTATAGGGTGCATTCTGTGGCTTAGAAAGTGTACATTCTAAAATGGCTTGTAGGAAAGAGCATCAGAAGAGTTAATGAGCTTCAGGTGCAGTGCTACCAGCAACGGTTGCAAAAACATCACTCTGACCTGTTTGAATGTATATAAAGCTCATTTTGCTTCATATTGGATTGCACAGTTTGTACCATACAACCTGCAAATCACAGAAAGGGTAAGAATGGAGTAAAATCCCTCTTTCCATGCCTTATTTCAAAGACAGTGCTCTTGATTAAACCCAAGAGCTTGTGTTTTTGCAAAACTTAAATCATGATGATGTTGTTGGTCTCACGTCAGTGACATATGCAGCATGGATTATAAAACACTGCTCCGCTGTTTTCGAAGTGGCAGCAGTAGCACCTAAAAAGCTGTTAATTAGGCATTAACATCTCCGAAGATAACTTATTTTCTTTTTACTAATAAGGGGGTGAGGGGCCTTTGCAACTTCACTGACAAGTCTGCAAGTGTTGCATCTCTTAGATACATGTTGACAGGCAAAAGAAATACCTTGCTGTTGGATTTGTGCCAAAAAAAATATCTAAGTCAACTAGAATGGCCACATTATTGGACAGAAACAATGTTGCAATAAATCATGTGTCACGTATCTGTGTTCTTGGTCTAATATAATTAGACCAAGTTGTTTTTGTATTTGAAGTGTGAGAGGAGACATCGGAGAGCTCACACGCGGAGCATCCTGTCAGTTTTTCCAACATTAGTCACCTGTCAATTCCTCTGGGGCCATGCTGCCTCAGATAGATCCCTCTCTCTGATAAATATATATATATATTTTTTTTTTTCATCAGACAGATTCGGAGCGCGAGATGTAAGCTGACCTGAGACATTCTGTTCTTCGCACAGGCACTGCGAGCCTCGTCAGAACCCGAGCAGATCAATAGCCACACATTCTTTTCATGTGTTATGCAAGTCACCTGTCACTGTCGAATAGAGGAGGTGGAAAATGATAACTGCAGGTCGTTCCACAAAATCACAGACTGCGGCTACTGTCTGAAACTCAAACACTGTAATTTTCATGAAAATAGTATCTGAATTTTTTTTTTTTGAAATAATGTTCTACGAAATCATGGCTTCCCATACAATTTGTCTGATTAATGTTAAAAGAATCCTTTCGTGCCCTTCACCCTACTTTGAGATGATGATTGTAGCACTAAAATATTTGACATGGTAATTGTCTCGCTTTTGACAAATCCTAGTTTTGAGAAAATTATCAAACTATGCTATTGCAAGATTGTAATATTTTAATAAAGACATCTTAGCTCTTTCAAAGGGTTGAGAAGACCTCTGAGCTTTGGAAAGGATGTAATTTATCTGTTTTTTATCTCTTGAGGGTTGTCATGTAATGCTAGGCGGATTTCCATTCATATTGTCAGATACACTGTGCAGGACGTCCATGTTAAAAATGGATCATACAATTTGAAGGTGTGGTGTACTCTGGTCATACCAATAAGAACTTTCCCCAGAGATTCCATTGGCAACATCAAATCATGAATTAGCAGTCTAATGCAGATTCATTATATTATGTACTTGAAAAAATTTTAATAAAAGAGTGCATCATACCATAATTTAACCCTTTCAGTCTCAAGCCCACTATGAAGTATTTGGCTTTGGTTGCGAAAATTGAGAAAATGTAAGAGGGTTTTAATAGGGCCTCAAAACAATAGTACAGCAGCCATTCTGATTGGTTGAAAAGGTATAAGGTCGAGACCTCCATATGGCACTCATGGGACTGTTAGGGTTAAAAATAAATAAAAGCATCACACGTCAGATAGCGCTTAGACTGGGATGAATTAATGATGAAATGAAGATGGATGAGCAGGGGGCGGACGGCGAGCGGGTGGCGGGGCGGAGGCGGCCGGAGACGGGCGGGCGGCGGGGTCGCAGGTGCGGACCGGGCCGGGCGCAGATGGCGGTGGAGATGAGGTGGGGGAGACTGATGAGACGAGATGTCTCCTGGCCAGGCGAGGAGCGGCGAAGCTTTAATTAGGGAAGGTGCCGGTGGCGGCGGGCGGGAGACAAGCTCACAAATTGCCCGGGAAGCCCTGATCATTCGGTGGCTCCGCTCCTCCTGAAAAACCGGGGTTGAAACCTGACAGCACCGTGTCCTTGCTTTAATGGCCGTCGCCGCCTGACAAGTCCCATCGTCGTGAAGCGCTCCTCTGGGTCCGTCCCAGAATGGCAGGGCCTGCCCGCTCTTCTCCTGGCCAGAGATTATTCCTGCGCTTTCTCTCTTTCATTATCCGCCTCACTCTTTCTTTTCTCTCGCTCCTTTCCCATACTTTTTTCGTCTCGCAACTATTTTGTTGCTCTTCTGTCAGTGAGACCTCAATAGATTCATTTCTGAATAAAGAATTTCTTCTTTCTTCTGTTCTCTTATGATATAAAAAAAAAGATTGTGAAGGCTTTTAGATACAATCATGTATTAAGCACTAAATAAGCATGTTATAAGCACTGTATTTCTGTTGTTGTAAAGGCTATATTAACGGTTATTAACTAAAGGATGATTCAATGTCACCTATAGCTGGAAGGTACAAAAAAGAACTTTGAATATGATTTCAGTCTCGGCATATAAATTAACTGAGCACTTTATGAGCAACTTATTCATGCGATTATCTTATCAGCTAATTGTGCGGCAGCAGTGCAATGCATACAGTCATGTATATACAGATCAGGAGTCTCAGTTAATGTTCACATCAACCATCAGAATGGGGGAAAAATGTTATCTAAGTGACTTTGACCTTGTAATGATTGTTGGTGACAGATAGGGTAGGGTAGTTTAGGTATCTCCTGGGATTTTCACACACAACAGTATAGAGTACAGAGTACAGAGAATGGTGCAACAAACAAAAAACATCACATGAGCAGCAGATCTGCGGGCAGAAATGCCTTGTTAATGAGAGAGGTTCGAGGAAAATGGGCGGACTGGTCAAAGCTGAAAGGAAGGTGACCACGCATTAAAACAGTGATATGCAGAAGAGCATCTCTGAAACAATGCATCAAACCTCTAAGTCAGGGGTCGGCAACCCTGGTCCTGGAGAGCCGCAGAGTGTCCACCTTAAAATAAGCAACCGATTCAGACCCAAGAAACCAGGTGAGGTGAGTTAACTGTGTAATCAACGGCTTTCATTGATCAATTAATGCCAAGTAATAACGAAAGCCAGCACACCCTGTGGCTCTCCAGGACCAGGGTTGCCGACCCCTGCTCTAAGTGGATAGGCTACAGCGGCAGAAGATTGAATAAGTCTAAAAGATAAGTGCTCACTGGGTGTAGAACTGAGACGGTCATGAATTGCGGTTGAGGGCGGTCATTAGCACAGTCGCATTGAGCGACGGCCGAATGAAAACGGGAGATGACATCGCCGCCGTCTAGCCTGACCGAAACGATGGCTTCCACCGCGAAGGCATATCATTCAGCCGAGAACGCTGCCAGTCGCTCGTCGTCTGTAATGAAGGAAACCGAATGAAGCCGAGCGAGTGAATGGCAGCCAGATAACTTTGATTAACTTGGCTTTCAGAAATCTGTGTTAGCAAAATGGTGCTGCTGGTGAGGTGCCAAACAAGGACTTTGTTTTCTTTCTTTCACCCTTCTTTTGTGTTTCGAGCGACCGCGGCAGGTTATTAACCGCCTGGCATCCCCAGACCTTGCCAAGGGGCTGTCCTTCATCAGCTGGCCCGGGTTCCTGTGTGGCACGGGTGTGCTGGCTACACTGGTTCACCAGGAAGGCGGAGGGCACGCCTGCTTCGATTGTGTGTGCGCCGGGCTGGGGAACATACGGGGGACGGCTCTGCCCGTAGTACTATGGGCATAATTAAAAAGGAGAGTTTTCCCGATATGGTGGCAGTTGCCTGGATATTCGTCGTTTCTGATGATGAGCTGCTGGCTTTACAATGGCTGATGCAGGGCATTGTTCAGCACTCATGGTGTCCAGCAAGAAAATACACTTCAAGTAAATCCTAAGAAGCTTTTAACACAACGTTATGCCTCCAGGCTGTAAGCGTGTTTATTAGGCTATCCAATTATTCTTCAAAAAAGGTACAATGAAGTGCACTTTTGGTTGATAGTAGGTCCGATGGCAACTGGAACCCATATGATTGCTCTCATGGAAAGAAATATGGGCAGGAAATAGAAAAGGGGGTTTACAATTGTGAATAAAGGCTATTAAGTTAGTGTGTTCTCATCTATGACATTATTGGCGAGTCACATATAAATTGTAATGAGATTTGACTAAAAGAGCAATTTGACTCAATTTATCATCCTTTGACTCAGACATGACTTGGACTCCTGATTAAACACTTATGAACAAACAATATTTGTGAAAGTGAAAACTACTTTAAAAAAGTTGTATTTGGTGTAATTGTGGAAAATCTGTATTACTTTTGCACATTCTTTTGCTGCATAGACAAGGCTGTGTGATCGTTCTCTAGGTTCAGATTTTTCCATAATGGAACACAGTTCCAGCACAAACACACGCTGCACTTTAGGACCGAGGTTAAAATGACTCTCATTCCCCATCCTGCAGACGCAAAGGTCTGGCAGAGGAGGGCTTAATTTAAAATTCAGGAGAGACATTGTTTATGAACTCTTGTTTTTCTGTGGAAGGGACCAAGCGGATAAACAAATTATTTAGAATGCAATGGCAGATGGTCCAACTCCCAGACGATTAAAAAGGCAAAAGATAACACTTTAAAACGCACTGGTGCAAAGCAATAGCTTCTCTGGAAGGAAATTAAAGGCGTCGTGTTAAAAATGAATTGTAGGAGTTTCAAACCCGGCTTTGCTCAGAGCAAAAGGCAAGCTGGTAACTGTGGCCAATGCATCATGCTGAGCCAAGGGACAGTGAATCATTACTTAAATTAAACAAAATTAATGTAATGTAATACCACTGAATCCTTTTGCCGTGTGCTGTCTCAGTGGCCATAATAAAAGACATATTTTAGCAAAAAATAAGTTCCACTGCCACCTGTCACGTTTCATGTTTGTCACGTCATGTTTCATGTTTCATGTTTAGTTATTGTCTTAGTATATATCATGTCACGTATTATGTTAGTCTAGTCTCGCCATGTTGTTATGCTTTATTTCTTGTTAAATTTAATTTTCATTGTCTTGTCATGTTATGTTTCATGTTTAGTTCTTGTTACAATTTATTTCTTAGTCTTGCCATGTCATGTTATATAGTTTATTGTAAACTTGTTATGCCATGATTTATGTTTATTTCATGTTATGTGGTTCTGTTCATTGTTTAGCATACACAATTTCCCTTGTCTTCTTACTAATCTACTAACTTTAGATCAGGATTGGGTAATACTAACATTACAACCATGTGTTCATGTTACCTTACGTTTCTTGTGCATGTCATTGACTAATTTACTAACGTGAGGGCAGGATAGGTTTATGACTAAAGATTACTAATTACCTCGTTAACTTGTCAATCCTCCACACCTGATTTCCATTCTCATGCTGCTCTCAAGCTAATTGTCTGCACCTGTCTACACCTGCATATAAGCTCAGTTCCATGTCTTGTCTTTGCGAAATTGTTGCCCCCTGTTCGTCAATGCACTTTTGAGCCTTTTTGTCAAGCCATTGTCTACCCGTTACGATCCAAGCCTGTTTATTGACCAAAGATTATTGACTTCTGTTTTGTTGACCATTGCCTGCCTGTACCACGACTTTGCCTGCTGTCTTTGTGCTTTTGCCCCGCGCAGCAGACTTCGGTCTTGACTCTTGCGCCGTCATCGACCCTGAGCCTGCCTACCAATCGCCTGTACTTCTGCACCGCTGACAGCTTTCCTGACTTTTCCTGACGACCGGACTTTTTGCATGGTGTACCGATTACGAGACTGCCTTCTCCCTCGGTACTGTACTTTGGTTTTGGCTGGATTTTACGTGTATGAACATTGCTTGTTTTTTGATTACGCTCACTGGACACTCCCTGAATAAAGCCCTGACGGGACTTTATTACACCCATGTTTCTGAGTCGTGCATTTTGGGTCCAACCCCCCATGCACCTGTCTCACCACCATCATAAAGATATTCAGATATTTACGCAAATTGAATAGGAATTTGTAATATTGATGTCAACTATCATAGACAATGACCGTCTACTGTGTGGATGTAAAAAAGATTTCTTGTATGTCTGTCATGCATTGGAGTTCATTTCAGGATCGTGCTGTTGGGCAGGAATTGATGCCAGTGACAAGCATCTCATAAGTTATTGTTGAGGAAGGTAGATAAGTAGAGTTCTGATGATTGAATTCAAAGGATGAATAAAGCGGCCATTTTGATTGCATAGTTTGGCATTGTCTACTCCTTTGTGAGCATGTCATACATATTACCCTCAAAACCAAAGCTCTTCTCAACCAAGGCCATCCAGGGACGCAGACAGGGGAGTACAAAGCTTGTCAAAGAGACGTAGTATAATGATGAAGCTGCCACCATCTTTCATGAGTCGCGTCTCAGAAATCTTAACTGAATAATGCAGTAATGACCGCACTTAACAACACGTGTCAGATATTCAATAGTCATTCTGGATGGACAGACCAAGACATTTAGCAGGTGTTTCATTTGCCACCTGGGCTCAGATTAATTTTGGTTCCTGAATCAGTCACTGCAGCGCAAACAAAAAAGCATGTTTTCAGGTAAGTAGGCAAATAAATTCTATAATTACTCCTAAGATGGATGCCAGAGTGTCACAGGTGAAACTACATGAAATCTGGGCCTGAACTACATGAAACCTGAAAGGTGTACTCAAGTGACACGAGTGCCGCATTGCTTACAAAAATACAAGGTTTCAGAGGAGACTGATTTAAGTAGAATAGGGAACGAAGCAAAGATAACACTATGCACAACAGGAGGTTGAGCTTCACTAGGAAATCATTAAACGTCTTAATGCGAACCTTTCCGCACAAGTACATACAAATGTTTACACAGTAGACTTGCCAGACAAGGTCAGAGATTAGGTATGATTAACTGGATGAGTCATGGATGGAAAAATATTGTATTCAAGAGCTCAGCAAATGAGTGCATTGGAAAAATACATCTTTCCACTGTAAGAACACTGACATTCATCTCTTACCATTACTTGAATAATAGAAGACTTATAACAAACCATTCAGATAATTCTTCATTCCATTACCTTCTGATGAACTGTTAATCCTTCTAATAAACTTCCACGAAGCAGGGTGTAAACTCATTAAAATGTTTTTGAGCTTGTGTTGATACATCAGTACCTACGTAATTGGTTGTGACTGCAACAATGATGTGGCTATGTCATATTCTGAATTAGTGAGTTTCCATTATTGCAAGGCGGCTGAAGTCTATATGTGGCTTTACGAATCCCAGAGCAATGATTAGTTATTAAAATATGTCATGTTCCACATAGATTATGGAGGATGGGTTTGTTGTTCAGGAAAAGGGGGGGAAAGTGGAAGCTTGTGGGCATGTTATTTGGAAGATAACTGTAATCCACAAAACTCTGGTCAAAACACTAATACACTGTCTGGATGAGGGCAATTCTGATTTGTCATTGCAGACGCCTGGTAACAGTCACCTAAGGACAGAGCCCATGTAGGGGTCTGTTACTACAGCCAAATCAAGTAATAATGCATTTATATAGCATTACAGATTATATGCCTCTGTATGCTTAACAGCATGCCTTGGCCTCAGTGTCTACAAAAGCAAGCAAAATGTAGCAGTGGAAAGAAAACATTGCCTAGAAGGCAAAAAGAAGAAACCTTCAGAGGAATTAAACCCACCTCCCCACTCTGGTTGGCAGGCTGTGGGTTCACAGGGATTAACATGGTCAAGTCGATTTTTAGTCTGTCTATAGGCTCTTAGTCACATCTCGGTCTCTTAGTCGAGCACCTGCACTGACTTAGCCACTCGAGAGCCCTTCTGTCCTTTTCTCTTCTTTGACAAGAAATTGCTTTCTGAGACAAAAAAAATAAAAATAAAAATTCTCACCAGCAATATCTCCCCCTCAGTAATAAATTTGTAGCAGCAGGAATAAGATGAAAGTCTGACAAAACTTCCCACTGCTGAAATGAAGCCACCAAAAAAGTGGAGCGTAAAGTAGAGGGTGGCAGAGGAAATTGGATGCGCATTGATATGCAAAGCAGCTCCCGCATTCATTTGCGGGCCCCCGAATCCTGGAGCATTCCAAATGAGCGCTCTGCACCCCGTGATTACATGCAAGCTAAACGTAAGCCAGCCCTCCATTATAACACACAGTTTCTATGCGCCGTGCAAATCTGGAATTTTGACCGCGTCTTTGGAAAAAACTCGACAGAACGCTACAACGCAGAATGCAGAATTTTACCTTGAGCAAGTCCCGTGGGCCGCGTTGTATCATTACCGTCAGTTGATGAGCTTCTCAGGGGTATGTGTTGTGCGTTGGAGCTCTTAGCAGGAACCGCGCATCACATCATGTCCTCCCTTTGCCCTGGGCAGACCTCTGTCTTGGAGGAGGTCCTCCTGACTTTTTGTGAATGAAAAGCATTTAAAGTAGCAATGTTGTGCTGGTATGTGAGCTACTTCCATTTGACCTTTTTTCAAATAAGAAAAGATTTTTTGTTTTGGTCATTGTTTGTCCCTGTTCTGTGTTCAGTAAGGAGTAGTATTGCTTCTTCACAGTCTGTCCTGTCCCAGTGACGTAGCACCCGATGTTTTGATGAGTTTAAACACTGCACAGCAGGCTGGCAGAGTGGCACTGTTCAGGCAGTCTGCATTTTATCCTCCAGTGGGCCAATCAGGGCACCTCTATCGCCACACGCACCACACTTCCAATCAAAGCAATCAGATCCCTTTGAAATGAGGTTTTGATAACCAGCTATTTTCATCAGCCCCTCCCCTCACGTTTAAATGAAAAGTATTCTGTTTAATGAAAAGTATCCGTTTCAATTACTTGATTAAAATCTTTCTCTCCGCCACACCTCTTTAATGTGCTGATTGTATTACCCTGGATGTGCCAACTCTGCTCTGGTGACATTCCAAGAAGAAGTGCATATACCGTTTATAGTAAACTAAAAAAAGAAACAAAATTGCTATTGCAGCTCTTACAATGACCAATTGTTAATAGCATCAATTGCTTATCGTAAGAAAACACAGTATATAGTTACCTGTTTGGGAGCAGTGAAGAGGGCATATCTAAATTATGAATATATTTATTTATCCTCTATATGAAGGAACTTTTGTTTGAAAGCTATTGGATGCCAGCCCTTCCAAAACTACCAAGCAACTGTGTCCTTCTCCATATATGGCATTACTCCTTCACCAATATGCATGATATGCTAATGGACAGATGGCTTTGGAATCACGCCAAATGTACAAATTCTGATTGTTCCACCTGCCTGGCTTTATGCCAACAGCACCAGGAGAAATGTCATTACGATGGATGCATGCTGGGAAATGTAGTCTTCTTCAGACAGATTTCCCTCTCCTCCTGCGACCTGTGGGAATCTGACCTCTGACCTGACCTCTGACCTGAAGTTTCCAAGGCTGCTTGAGCTTCATGTTTGCAAGGTCCTTATCTTCAACACAGGAAGAAATATTCTGAAAAAGCAGCTTAATTTCTGTAAAAGCTGAGGATATACAGCTTCAAGGCACCTTTGTTGATGGGAAGCGGTGGTTTTAATGCTTTATTACTTTGGTGCACTGTGTTCTTGCAAACACCAGGGTAGAGCTCTATCTTTTATGCAATGTGTATATAAAAAAAGTCTCTAATGTGCAGGCATTTCCTGAAAGAAACAGCAGTTATCTCAAGCCTTCAGTTGCCTTTTTTGTTTCCGCTTTAATTATTTAAGCTGAAATAGAAACAAACTGCAGTGAGCCCAGCAGTCTTGGAAGACCTGGTGGCGTTTCCTTTACCAACCTTACCAACCATCAAAATGGATTCATGGTAACAAATACGATTCCAGACTCCACAGAGTGACTTTAGGCAGAGTTGTTTGTCACCAAAGACTGAAAGAGGGGACATTTTGTCCCACCATACCCATCTCACTAATTGGCAGGGCAGCAGCAGTTAAAATAAACTACTTATTTTCAATGACTCCAATTCAGCCTACGTCCTATTGATTCAACACCCCAGATTGCATAACCAATACATTTTATTTTAAAATGTTATCTCTCGCCCCCTGTGCACAATGTGGGCATTCTGAAGAGTGCTGCTGAGTTGGGGAAATAATTAAATAAAAAGCTGTGGAAAATATACTGAGGTAGGTATTTCGCTACTTCCTGTTATTTTGGGCCTGTCGAGCCAGGAGCTGGTCTGAACTCATCAACCAGCTAAACCATGTTGAGCTGGGAGCTGGTCTGAACTGGTCAATCAGCTACCAGCTGTTTCTAAACCTAGATTGAGTTGTGTTCTCAGCAGGGTTGTTTTTATTTTTGTGTGACGTCATTGCCGCTGCAGGTGAAGTGAGCTCACTTGTGTCTAGTCTAGGGGCGACAGTGACTCAGGCGGTAAGAGCAGTTGTCTGGAGGGTTGCCGGGTTCAATCCTGCCCTGGGTGTGTCAAAGTGTCCCTGAGCAAGACACCTGTATGATGCCCACTCAGCTAAGGAGGTCAGCCTTGAATCTTTTCACCGCAGTACTTGCATCGCATGCCTGCAAAGAGAACGAGGGTAATGGATGAGGGGACCTGTTGAAAACAGGTCAGACCAGTGGTTTATCAGAGTAAAATATAGGGATTATCCCCTTGTAGTAGACCCTCTTATTCAGTATTAGTGGGTCCGTGGTTAGTGTGATTTGCATGACTTTCCCATATTAGCAACCGCTGGGCCAGATTAATATACAGGAATTATTATGACCATGGGGCAACATTGGTTCAGGCAGTAAGAGCAGTCATGTGGCATAATGGGAGGGTTTCTGGTTCGATTCCACCCTGGGTGTGTTGAAGTGTCCCTGTGCAAGACACCTAACCCCAGAAATGCTCCTGACGAGCTGGTCGGTGCCATGCATTGGCAGCCAATCGCCATTGGTGTGTGAGTGTGTGTATGAATGGGTGAAAGAGAAGCATCAATTGGCTATATAAATGCCAACCATTTACTATGTAGTCTTCCAGTGGCTGGTGTGAGATAGCCGGTCACGTCAAGGCTCACCCACGTCTGCTGTTCCGCTGTTTGTCTGCATTCACGCCTGCCTCGCCAGCCCCGTTAAGACTCCCGGGGTGAAGGCCGGTCGCTAGGCGATAACCTGCATTGCGAATCTCTACCCAGGCTCCTATGAATACGTGGTTGAAAACTGCAAGTACACAGACGTCCGCTTTCGAATCGAGCACTTCGATGATGTTTGATGACCCACGTGAAACCCTGTTCGATAGCCCATCCACTTTGGGCTGCTGGAATTAATGGCTCCCTCTCTCTATTGAAATTGTGTTCCAGCGAGAGAGATTTGAATCCAGGCCTGAGTGATGAGCCCTGTCCTAGATCCCCTCCACACACGCATTTCATCATTTTATATTTTTTAAGTTGAAGAGAGAACACTTTTTTTTAAAATGTTACTTTTGAGTCGAACTGCACAGCTGAATGACTGGGCCAGTGTCCAGTCAACCAGCTTCACGGTTGATTGATCCGTTTTAGAGAAACGGCGTGTTTTATATGACTGACTGGCAGCGCGGCCGCGCGAATAAACAAACCGAAACTGCAAAACCGAGGGACTACACAGCTAGCTTGTTTTCACCCTGAAGGCAGCGTGGTGTAGGCAATATCAGACAGAATTCCCGATCACGATGAATCACAGGCCTTTTTGAGCGGTCACATGGGCAAGCTAGGCCAGGAGAGCTCTATTAGGGGGGCCGGCAAGTATGCACAAGTATAAATTCAATTTCCAAAAGCTAATACGAGCGAGCGTCTGAGTCAATAATCTCTAGGCTTATGGTTTTACATACCCAACCGGTTCTGGAATGGGAGACGGTTGGATGTAGAAATCTCATTAAAAGAAGTCTGACCTTGGTACATAGGCTGCATAGAAAATAATGGCTTCCTAATGCGTGTGCTTCAGGTACATCCAGTGTGGAGCCAGTGGCTCTGGTGGAAATTGAGGGCAGTGATAAGGGATAAAATCCTTCTTGTAATCTGGACTCTGGCAGAATGGCAGACAATGATCAATGTGTACAAAGTGATGATTAGCCTGTTTTTTGTATCACGGTAGTCCACCAGAACTATGAAAAATATGCAAAGCGGAGGTACCCTACGAGGCAGGAGAACCTTATCTGCCCAGCCAGGACAACATTCGTATCCATCAGATTAACTGGACAAAATCAACCCCCCCCCCATCTCTGGGCAGTTGGATTCCACGTGTGCTCAGCTCAGCCAATCAGAATGTGCTGTGTATCCCTATCTTTTGTGTCCAAACATCCCATAATCTCAAAGCACTGAAACAATTCAGAATTTTCAGTCCAGAATGATTTTCTCTACCAGACCTCTGGTTAACAATGAATGTGTAAATTAAGCAAACATCACTTATGCAACACGTTTTATTTTTGTACCCCTGCTCTGTAAACTGTATACAAACTCATAGTTATATAAGGTCATTGCTTCAGTTATTCATTATTTACCAAGCGTTGTATGTAGGCTGAGTCCACAGCCTTAAGGTAATGGACCGTATTTATGGGAATAGGGGCTCCATTTTCACAGTCATGGTGCTACAGCAGCACACGGCATTGGTGAATTAAGGCCTATTTTGATATTTTTTGATAAGGTGCACCTGAAACATTGATGTTTTAAGAGGAATACTTGGTGGGTGTGATAGAGTTTTGGTTTCATTGTGGCCTTATTTCCCTTAAGTACCACTTTTGTAAAGTCATAAAACCACATGTCTGATATACTTGTGAGGGCAAGTTACTGAGAGGCTTTTTACCATAGCTGAATATAAACCTAAGTATCGATTTATTTATATGTACAGTAAAGCTTGTTTATAGACTGTTCTTTTTGGTTTTACTAGACTGTTTTAGACACAATACATAGTCTATACCACCACTGGGCCCAACGCAGCTGAAGCAGCATAAACAATCAACAATCAATAGGCAGTAACGCTCATACAGAAAGGGCACCATTAAACGGACATAAATTATGATATAAAATCTAATAAAATATTATGCAATGTATTTATTAAGATATTATAGACTATAAGAATACTTACTGTACTTACATTTGGCAGCAACAATCTATTATAGCTACACAGTAGCTGAGTTGTGTGCAACAGAAAAGGAACACACCCAAATAATTACCCAGCTGCTCATCAACAGATAAAAAGAGGAGGAAGTACAATCATTTCAACAATTTTTCTACAAATGTAGTTTTTAACAAGGAGCGTGAGGAAACCCTGCAATGATTGAAACGCCTTGCTCATGTTCTGATCTATGTGTTTATACAGAGCAGTGTAGTATTTATGCGTCATTTTTCTGCTGTGCACACTTGAGTGCATCGCTGTAATCATGCTAGGTAGTGTAACAGAAGACTGGATGCTTCAGTGTACTAATAAACTCTGCTTTCTGATATAAAGAAAGATCAGAATGTATACAAACAGTTCTCAAAGGAAAGTAAAGCAAGCCAGTCACAGAAAAGGAGTTTGGAAAGTTTTGATAATTGATAAATAAAAAATGTCAGAGATTTTTGGTCTTTGGTGTATGCAAGTAGAGAATGTGAGGATTTGAAGTATTTAAATTGCCCTTAGCATACACTCAGTGAACACTTTATGAGGTATTTATAAGACTGAATTTTTTTTGGACTTATTGGTCTTCTGCCACTGTAGCCCTTCCACTTGAAGATAAGTAAGCGAAACCTACCTTTGCATGCCACTGCAAATCTGCCGTCTGATCTGCAAAAGTAAATGAGTACACAAGCGAGACTGAGTAAAGATTCAAAAGAAAACAAAGCTATAAAATCAACAATGAATATCCTGGAATCATGAAGTGACTGATCATACTCCTGAGAGCCGGTGTCTGGTGAGCTGTGAGAATTGGTAAGTTGCAAGTTTTGAAATGCGAGTCATGGTATTTGGGGGACTTGGAGACAGAGGTTGAGTCATGCTGCTGAATCAAGTTCTTTCAGCACTGTACACACTTGTTCAATTTCATTTAATCAGATGAAATATACATGCTATTCATACCTGATAGTCAGAAAATCTGTCTCACTCCCCTAATGTACAATTTTACCTTAGGCAATTTGAAAAGTGTAGAAATGGTCTCTCATCTTTTAAATCTATTAACAAAATATTGTATGGTCACGTGTCTGCCCCATATTTCCAACCTTCATATGTGCGCATTTGGTATGATGACCAAAACAGCACAATGTGGCCAGCGTTAGAGTGGTCTGCGTTGGTTAAACTGCAATACATTATTCAACAGCAAACTTGCACAGTGCACTTCATTTTTATTGACACACCCCCTATAGTGAGACCCTTACATAAACCGTTTCACTGCAGACCACGAAAGAGCCAAACTGGCAAAGAAAAAAAAAGGTATTCTGTTTGCGTAGGACAGAATTTGCGATTCCATAAGCACCCAGGTGTACTTGCCTAGATTTTAATCTTCGTCACTGCATTGAGCCACCCAGAATGTTCTTTCTGAGTTCTGAGAAAAGCATACATATTCCTTCCTTGCTTTTTACATTCATCTCCTCAGAATTGTTCACATATATTTCCTGTTTATGTTATTGAGCAGCGTACTGAACGGGGGGGAAATGAGAGAAGAAACTTTTTTTTATCAATCATCATCCCGCTCTGCCTGGGGAACCAGGGGCCGCAGATCAAATGTTATGCGATAAGCGCAAAACGAACGCGGCGGGGATTGATCGGAATATGAAAGCCTAATGCCTGCTGTGTGCTCTCGCGGAAGGCCTAAACCGGGATCCGCGGTAAACAACCCGCAGCTGGAATACTGATTGATTCCTGGGACTGAACGGGGAAAGAAAGGACACAGCTCACTCGTATCCGTGCTGCTGATCTCCGGCTGCTCCCCGGCTCTGACGCATCTCTCCTCATCTGAGGCCCGTGTGATGAAAATCGGATCGAGTGCTTGTGGTAATGTACACACATTACTCAAGTCGCACACTTTCAACCGTTCTCAAATAAAGAACAGACAGAATGTTTGAGCTAAGTGAAAGGAGGAAGCAGGTACTATATTCATGTAGGATTGGTATGTTTATTTTTTTGCATTATAAGGCTCTATTAACCCTATTTATAGCAGATGAAATAGCACTGTCGAGTGTGAAGCATATGAATGTCTATCCATGTAGTGCTGACAGGAAAAGGAGGAAAGAACCCTGGTCATAGAGACACAGATATTGTGTTCGGGACAACAGATTGTTGAATGCTACACAGAGAATACATTTTTATTGAGTATGTGTAATTGAAGTTTTGATCATATGAAGTATGCCTTCATTGGTGTTGTATGTATAATTTGTATTACTTTGTTGGCAGACACTCTACTGGGAGAACATAAGTACATTTACGTGGTTTTTTTGAGCAATGGATCAGGCTAACAACCTTTTTAGTGAGTATTGCTGGGACATCACTAAACATTAATGCAAGTTAAATATGCTAACCAGCTAACCATAATTCATCTCTACTCCCTGTAATGTCTTGTTTTATCAATAAAGGTTGTAATGTGAAGTGCCATGTAAACACCATGGAAAGGATTTGCATTGGAGATTTATGGAGTCTGATACTCTGATACACACAGAATTAGGGATTTGTGTCTTTGAGGTGACACATTATGAGAAAACAAATGAGAGGTCAGGTGGCGAGATGAAAGTTCACAGGATCAAGGGAATGAATGTAGGAAAACATGGGTATCACTGTTAAGTGTCTATGAAATGGTGGTGAATATTTTGTAACATTTTGATATTAGTAAGTTGTTTTCTATTGTAAATAGTTTTTGTAGATTTCTGGTAGATTTTACAGTGAATGACTGGCAGGTTATTTGCAAGTAAAGCACTTCAAAATGCCATCAATGTACAGTAGCGTGATGTAAATAATCATAATGTTGAAAATGCATAATGTAATATTACTGTTTACAGTAAACCCCTGTAAATTGGTATACAGCATTTTACAGTACAGTATAATGCCTCATGAAAATGTCTCTAGCAGAGATGTAAAATACGGGGAATTAACATGGCTACTGCTTTGCAGGATGTCTCCCAGTGTTGACGCTTGTGATTCCTCAGTCATTGGCTGTTGATGAGAGTAAGCAATGACAGATCAGTGAATATAACGAGCAGATCCAGTTCCGCATTTTCCCTTTCACTGGCATGCCCGGTCCTGCTAAATGTGCTGTATTCTTCCTTTTTTCCCTCTTTGTCTCTTGGTATTTTAACATCATTTCCATTCTGCCATAAAGTACGCCTATTTCCCACAATGAGACCGCAGAGCACCAATTACACGGCTGATTTATACATTCCACACTAGCTCTCCTGTCATTTGCATGGGAATGGGCTGAACGGAACAAAAACAGACACAGAATAAAATGCTTTTTTTTGTCACAGGAACAAGCAATGGACAGTTTTGAATGCTTCTTTTTCAGTTCTTGTTTTAATTTTACCGGCACGTCTACAAGGTTATTATACAGTACATGTGACGATCCTTTGTTGTCACAGTTACTGTATGTTAGGAAGCATAATAATCAACTCGTCAAGCCCACTGACAGAAATATCTTGCTGTAAACATCACATTCCTGAAATAGATTGACTGCCCAGATCTGTTGGATGTTTTATGTTTCCTTAGCATGGTTTGTTTCAGGTTTAGCCCTCCTATTATGTTCAGATGTTATGACCGGTTTTACATGTGGGGTCAATTGGAGCCCAACAGTTGACATAAACACAAAAATATTGTCATAGAAAATTTTGAGACATAGTGTGTCACCTTCACATGATGGTACAGGACGTCACATCGCATTATGTCTGTAGCATTTTTACTATTTACTCCCACCAAATTATAAAAATCATACAGTATCAATATAAAAAGGGTTTTATAAGAGATGTCAAACACTGAGTGGAGTCAAATTGATCCCAAACATAATTTTGTTGCAGCAGCCCAGTTGACTTCATTTGGGCCAGGGCTGAAACCTACTGCACCGTGACTTTCCGGATGACTTTCAGCAATGCTGCGTGAACACTACCCTTGAGCTTCACTGTCTCACTGTCCGAATAAAAGCTAGATTTGCCAAGTCAGGTTGCTGAGTCACATCTTTTTACGGACGGAAGACTGTAAAGGTAAGCTCAATAAATAATAAAAAGTGTCAGAAAAATGTCCCTCGTTCAAAAAACGTCCAGGAGTTTTCTCCTCGTTCCTGCTTCACTGCCTGCTTTGGATTCCAAAGCAGAGTCTCAGGACGTATGAACTGAGCCAGGCTAACAAGCCCGCGCTCTACAGGACTATCAGTGCAGCCTTCCAGATCAATTCCGCAGATCAGAAGAGAGAAATAAATGCATTTGCAAGTGGTTTCCTCTTCTGAGATTGTTATCTCTTTGTTGGATTGCTGGCGGATTTTCTCTATTCCCGACCTGGGAAGTCTGTCTGATATTCTTTCAGACCACCCGCTCCCGAGACCTGAAGTTACATGCCTGCTTTCATCATCCCTCTTAGCTATCATTGTGGCCTCGACACACCAACCCAGAAACCTAGCTCTTATTCAATCAATCTTGTCATACAAATAAACCTGGATGAAATTAGTTCATTTTGCCGATCACCAAACCTACCAAACCATGTCAGTTAAGATGAAAAATAATGTCAGATAAAGACCAGTGCTCCAGCCGAGTAATGAGTAATATATATGTTTCGGAATTTTGCGTTCTTTTGATTTTACGATGTAAAAATATTCATCCATCTGTTCACATAAGAGAACAAATTCAGGTAAAAAATGTTGTATAATAGACTAATTCAGGATTTCTACACACAGTGTTACGCATTCAGTGAGAATCACAACTGCAATTAACAGTTGTTTAATTAAATGACTTTGATCATTTAAATAGTCTTCCTTCACGCACCACCCAAAGTAATACGGTGCTGTTATAACCACACAAAATGGTAGGATTTAAATACACCGTGTTCACTGCCAGACTGTAATCACTGTACGCACCACCTGTAAAGCCTCATCTGTTGGCTAAATCACGAGCACCGCTTTCTGTGGGTGGAAAGCAATCAGGTTTGAGCAATTTCAGCAATCAGCTGCTCAGAGTTTATTTGACAAGAACTTAATTTTTCCTGTGCCACCATGGCTCCATTTTAACATCATTGCCATTTTTTTTTCTGTCAGGGTTTGTGAATATACAAGATGGAGAAACTTTAGTTGTTTTTCAACTTGAATGCATGGCAATGCATTTGTGTGAGCATGTGTTCATTAGCAAATGTCCCCGTTCATAGTGAACTTGTGTACATTACACTACATTACATTACGGGCAGCCTGTAGCAGAGGGGCTAAGATACATGACTGGGACCCAGAAGGTTGGTGGTTCAAGCCCCGGTCTAGCTACGATAAGATCCACACAGCTGTTGGGCCCTTGAGCAAGGCCCTTAACCCTGCATTGTTTCAGGGGGGATTGTCCCCTACTTAGTCTAATCAATTGTAAGTCGCTTCGGATAAAAGTGTTGGCTAAATTACAAATTATTAAATTTATTATTATTATTTCATGCTAATTCCAGAGCAGCATAGTGCAACTGGAGCAGGTGGAGTGCGTTGGTCAAGGTATAATGACAGTGACCCACCGGAGATTTGAACTAGCTCAGTTTCAGCCACGTTACATTTCCTGTGTGTGTGTTTATGAAGCGCGTGTGTGTGTGCGTCTGCCTGTGAACCCCCCCTCCCCAAACCCCGCAGTGAGCACAAGCGCATGGGCGAGTGATGTACACGGGGGGGAAGGAGGGTGGTTATCATTTGTCACCTGCCAGCCCAGACACGCCTGATAGCGGCGACCATTAATAGATTGGCTATTAATGTTGCCAGATCCCATTCAGATGATGAAAAAGGCTGGCTGGAATTTCTCATACGCATCGTATGGGCTTGTTTTCTGCTAATTTCCTCTGCCTATATTTTCCCCTCGCTCTCTCTTTTCCCTTTTTTTCAGAGTGCCAGCTATCAAGAAGAACCCAATACACAAGGGCTAGCATTAATCAGTCCCACAGACACCAACAAAGCTGAGACCCGCATCCAAAACTCGAGTCTCTCAGAGTTAACTTTCTCCTTGCTTCACCGCTCCCAGATGATGTGGCTCGTTGTGATGGAGAGAGGGGCCTGGCAAGACAACCCATGTTCACACCCAAATTCTCCTCAAAAATGTGAAATGTGATAGTGATATTCTTCCAATTAAAACACTATGCCTTGGCCTGAAAATACTTTAGTTCAATTAATCGCTGGAAACCGAGCCTTAACCTCACTGCACTCAGTTTTGTTTTAGCGTGGCCCTGCCTGTGGGCTTTCTCTCCTGTTCTCTTCATTAAATGTGCGATATTACAGTGTCTGTGTGCGATGGGGGCAGGAGTGTGGGAGTATTTGCTGAGATAAAGCTGCAAGAACACTGCATCTAAAAGCAAATAACGCGGTGTTAATTTCTAAAAACCGGGGGACATATGGAATCAGAGGTCTGATTTACAGTTTGAGGACGATTCGAGGCGCAATTTAGACGCACTTTGTTTAAGCCTTTATTTTAAGAGGATGCCTTCGTATGGGCCAAAGCTTGGCTGAATTAATGTCTGAGCAAACAGTTTTTGTTAGATCAAACGCGTGCCAGAAACACAGACTTTGACACGTTGCCGGAGGGCAGTTGAATTGTCGGACATTTTCAGCTCATTGTTTAGTACACGCAGCAGTACATATGAAACACGACGCGTAACCCGTCAGTGCGTCCTCTCTCTTCACAGAGCAGCGTTTAGAGAGCGAGCCGAAGGGAGAGGCGTGGGTGACCAGGGCGGGCCGGATCAGGGCGGATGGCTTGGCTCAGCAGGTCCTGGAAGGCCGGGCCTAAATCCCCGGCGGCTCAGGGATGGAGTAAGTGTGTGCGCGTCTGCAGTTCTCACTGCGCTGGACTCACTTGATTCCTCCTGATGGTGGGAGGAGCAGTGGGGAGGGCTGGTCCTCCTCTTCGGCTGCTTTCAGCTCATCCTGCTCCCTCACACAGCGTGGATCGTCAAAACCGGCCCTCTGATCCAAATCCAGCCGGGGTTTTCTTTCCTCCCGGGGAATTAACTGAACAATTGGTGCTGCTGATTGACCAGACTGTCTTCACACCTGACTCCCAGGTAAAGGGAGGGTGGAAAACCAGCATGGTATTGGTCTCGTGGACTGTGATATTCAGCAATCAACTCAGGTGTTCCCAATGGCCGTTGTTTGGCCTTTTAAACAAGGAATACCTTCTGGGTTTTGAGAAACCTTTTTTTGGAACACAGCCACTGTAGTTCTGCCCCCCACCCTCCTCCAAGCCCCATGGGAACTGTAACTGACTATTCTCTTTGCCTTTGCGTAAGGTTATTCCATTTCCTTTGTTCGCTGTTTTTTATAAAAGTGAAAATAAATTGCATTACACAATTTCTGTTTTCTGGCTCAGTCCACTCACCCATTACCTACAGTATACGGCAATACAGAAATCTATCTTGACAGGTTCAGAAGTCACATTAACAAGTTTTTCCATCCAGGAGAAGGCAGGGGAGAAATACTGTATGAAAATGCAGATACGATATGCTGATCATGCATTCAGTTCAGTTCCATGTTAAGAGACGTCTGTATTGATTTGGGAGCCCAGTGCGGATGTGTAACGCTCTGAGTGTACAATCAGCCGGATTGATGCGGCTCGCTCGAGCATAAATACGAAACGCACACAGGCACGGCACCTCCAACCGCACACGATGACAGCCATGATGTTGATTGACACGCAGATTTTACGTGGCGCGCCTTCTCGCTGTGACTGAGAAGAAGAAAAATGTGTGTAAAGAAAAACACACCAATCGGATGAAACGTGAACATCTGGGCTACCTCAGCAGGAAGGAGCTTTCTGCTCAGAGCAGTGCCTGCACCAGAGCTGGCTTGCATCCTCATTACAGAACACGAGGGAAGCTCATCGGCATTACTATCCAACATGTAAGCTCCTACACCATCATGCTAATTTCAGTCTTATTTTCGAGTAATACTCTTACTTCATACTAACCTTAATTCATTACTTTTTGCTGATGTTTGCCATGGTGATCCATTCTGTAAATTGTCTAGCTAACATTAGCAATATGTATGACAGCTAACTAGTAACATAGCTAGCTGGCTAATTCATAAACCCACATTTAAAAGCAGGCGGTCCAGTATAGTAAAACATTTAGTGTTACATTACTGAATATGATGCATGAAAAATGATGCATGTACATTTGATATGATATGATAATCCACATTCGCTGGCTAGTTTCTATTATGGGTTGCTAATAGTTTGGCTATTTTTGCCACTGTTTGCAAAGAAGAGTGAAATCCATCGTGCACCAGCGCTTATTAATGACACTCGAGTTTGCAGAAAGCTTTTAGACCGCCTGCTCTTTGAAACCGCATATTTCTGACAGCTTGCACACGGTGTGGGATAGGAATCGCGTCAGTGTAAACAGAAACAGTAAAAAAAACAAGCCTCTTTCCTGAAGCCCACAGTTCACCGCACATCAACTCAAAGGCATCCAAGGTAACAACTGCCCGGTGCATCGGTGAACCTGGAGCTCTCCGTGTGCCCTGCTAACAGACACGGTCCTCAGAGCTCTCCGTGTGCCCTGCTAACAGACACGGTCCTCAGAGCTCTCCGTGTGCCCTGCTAACAGACACGGTCCTCAGAGCTCTCCGTGTGCCCTGCTAACAGACACGGTCCTCAGAGCTCTCCGTGTGCCCTGCTAACAGACACGGTCCTCAGAGCTCTCCGTGTGCCCTGCTAACAGACACGGTCCTCAGAGCTCTCCGTGTGCCCTGCTAACAGACACGGTCCTCAGAGCTCTCCGTGTGCCCTGCTAACAGACACGGTCCTCAGAGCTCTCCGTGTGCCCTGCTCACAGACACGGTCCTCAGAGCACTCCATCCACTTTGCCCACGGACACGGTTCTCAGGCCTGCCCGTCGCCGTGCAGCGAGGGTGCACTCACTGGAGCTGTGACTGCTCGTTGCTGAGATTAATTAACAGTGTTGAAATGACAGCAGTGCTGTTGCAGAAGAGCTGCCATTAATTAAGCTTATATTACACAGTGGCGGTGGTTTACATTAATTATTATTTTTTTTTTTTTTATTGTTATGATGCACTAAAATGTATTGGATTTGGTACAATCCAGGTCAAACCAATTCATTATGTGCTTTTATCGATGTTTTTTTTTTTTTTTTTTTTTGGATATATTGCCAAATGTGAGATGAAGTTGATTGCATGAAGCCATATTGTTGCAATATAGGTGCAATCTAGACAGAGACACAATAATAATAACAATATATTTGTGACCCGACATGACTAAACTAAACCTTGTCGTGGAAACATACTTTTTACAGGAGAGCACAAAGACTGTGGAGAGTCGGTACATGGTAAAAAATGAGAAAGCAGTGGATTCTAAAGTGCTTATCTATCATCCGCCTTATTATTGAAACTGAAAGTGATTTGTAAAAAAGGCCAGGGGAGAACACTTGAACTCATTTCTGTGAATGGACCCCTAAAACATGCGTTCGGTCACATTTAGGTGTGTGCATTCTGCCTTTGGCAGCTATACTTGCTGTGCACTGGAGGTCCTCAGGGGTACCCCAGAACCTGAATATTCAGGACCTGGGCCATGAATGAGAATGGAGTCTGTTACAATTGTTGTGGTTCTCTGGTATGCAAAATCGGAGAGGGCCTGAGTGGACCAGCCCGCTTCTTTTTTATTTCATAAAGGAACACTACATGACACTACTGAACGCATGCATTAAAGCAAGTCTGAACTGGTCATGAGAACTGTGCAGGTAGTGCGTGCTGTTGGCTCAGTTCACACGATCTTTCAGACATTAACCGGTAAATGTCTTTTATATAACGCCTTTATCCAAAGCACGGTACACTTCATGCTTCCTATGCACTCATTCACACACACGCACAAGGCATGCAAGGTACCAACCTGACTCTCCGACTACCGTGCGACTGCTCTTACCTCCTGAGCCAATATCACCCACAATTGTTCAGCAGCAGGTAATGCATGTGTGGAGGAATTTATGTGTTCACTGTTGACAACAATGGGGGAAAAAAGGTAGCTATTGTTCATTTTCAAACTTTGATTTTTAGATATTTCTGGTCCCATGCCTTTACTTTATTATTCATCACCTATTTATATGTTAAATAAAAGGTATGCTTCGTTATTCATCGACTAACCGCTCAAGCGTTAAATAATTTGAGTGTGCATGGTGTGTGGCGTCTCTTACTCAAAGACTACTGGATCTGGGAAAATTCATACAGGAACCGGTCCGGTTATTTATGGGTGGGTTTGGGTTTCGGGTCCCAGCTATGGGAAAATCCATTTATTAATGTTGGGCTTGGTTAGAAATCCATGGGCCTGGTGCTGGTCAGGTTCACTGCTTTGCACCTGTGAGGACACTTTGCTCTTGTAGTTGTTAACATGAATTAATTATTTACAAATACATTCATTAAGCATGAAATTCTCTTTTTATTAGTTAATGTATTTCTTAACTCCTAACTAATGCATTAGTTACATGTATATTTATACATTAGCAAACAATAGGATAAACATATAATTAGTTAACCATTAACAGATACATTAACTGGTCTTCTCATTCCAATATGAATTGGTATGAACTAATATAGTAGTTTGCACGTATTCAAGATGTACATACAAATATAAACAAAGCTGAACAGCTCAACATTTCAGTACTTAGATAATTAACAACTCCATTAATTCATGCCAATTCATGTATCCTTATTGTAAAGTGTTAGCAAATTCGTGAGACTGTTGAAACGTACAGTATGGTTATATAATAGGATATTACATGCATCATTGTCATGCTTTAAAGCACAGTCATGTCTAAGAACTGTAGCCATATCCTAATGATTAGTATTCATATTTGAAATGTCTGTCATTGCTCAGAGGTATCTGATGTGACCTTTACCCGCTCACTGTGGTACAGTCTGCTGTAATATAATTGGAATGGGCTACGCGTCTTTTCACCGCAGTCCAGCTGAAGTGCCACAAATTCCTGGGAGATACGTATGTGGAAAATTCCATAATCTCATAAAAGCAACTGATTCAAATGCATCAGTAGGTGCTTGGGGTAAACACTGGGAACACTGGCCGGGCAATGATGCGAAAAGGTGTTTTCTCTCCTTTTATTCTCCCTAAACGTCTCTGTTATTTTTATTGATTGTTTCCGTTACTGTGAAAAGGGGGGTGGACACTTTGGGGAGGGAGAGGGACGCAGTGGACCATCGGCAGAAGACCTTCCCGTGGTCTCGTCCTCAGTTCAGGAATCTACTGATCTTTCCCAGCGATGTCTATCACACAGCAGCACCAGGCTGTGCATGTCTGAGACTCGAGTATATTTTTACACTCATATGGACGCTTCCTCACATGGGAAATCATATACGCCACTAGGCGCTGTATCCTGCATACACTTCCTATAAAACTGAGGGTAAAGTAAACCCACAACGTGACCGCTTTTCCCCTGTCTATACGCGTCCTGCTGTGCAGCTCTCTTAATGCGACGTCTTTCTCCTCGGTACCTGTATCTAAGAGGCGATGAACTTTATTTAGACTTCCATTATATGGGAGCATTTGATATAGAGCCTTGGGCTTTCTGTCATGCCAGCTTTAAATCAAAATAATGTTTATTTTTATTTTCAGCGTTAATGAATGCTCACTCTATTCCACAGAGCCGCAACTCCCACACGCCGGTGCTACTTGCACAGTTTGCATTTATTAGTGCGAACGCTTCGGTTTGTAGCGTCCAACAGACAGCATTCTGATGAAGGCTGTAGACCGATGCTGTCTGCTAGCACTCATAAATGTGAAATGTGCGACTACTAACAGTATTCTGGAGCCATATAGGCATAGAATTGCTGTGATTATGGATTATGTATATGCATGCATGTGTGAAATATTTTTCTACCTTCCAGGTTTTAGTTTTTTCTTCTTAATAAATTTGACACCTAAAAGCCATTTGAAGTTGTAGCTCATTCTCTCATAAGAAACTGTTCCACAATGTGCATTGGTAGCCTACATAGCACAGTCATTTTGCTTTTCTAAATACACTCACAGAGCACTTAATTAGGAACATTTTTACTTATTCTTATCAGACCTACTTATTCATGTGATTATCTAATCAGCCAATTGTGTGGCAGCAGTGCAATTCATACAATCATGTAGATACGGGTCAGGAGCTCCAGTTAATGTTCACATCAACCATCAGAATGGAGAATGGAGAATATCTAAGTGACTTTGACCATGGAATGATTGTTGGTGGCACACAATGCATCAAACCTCTAAGTGGATAGGCTACAGCAGCAGAAACCCATAAGTCTAATGAATACCTAATAAAGTGCTCACTGTGTGTATACTGCACATATGAACAAAAAATATTAACCACAGATGTCCATTTTTGAGATGTCACATTCTTTTGACCTGATCCATTCAGGAGAGAGATTGCACAATCTGATTTGACAGATGACCAGGAACAAAACACTTATCTTTTAAAAATGTATCTTTAAAAAAAAGCTTACTCACAAGCAACTGTAGCCACTCATAGGACCCTAGCATGACTCATGATATTTGATAGAGGAGTGTCTTAATCACAACATGACTTCTTCACTTTATAGATCATTCACTGTCAAGCCACGATAATTATCTTTCTTATCACAATCAAATGACAGTGTTTGTCAAAGGACAGAAGCTAAAACAGTAGTTGATACACAACAGCCAAGAAAGCTAACACTGTCCTAGACTACCAGACTACCACAAAAATAACTTTAAAAATCAAATATCCTCAAAACAATGCAGGTGGAAATTACTGAGAACATTTATTTAAAAAATGAATTCAAAAACAACAAAGGCCAAAGAAAAAAATGGTTTGCAAATGAATTAGGAAAACAATGAGAACATGATCTATTAAAAAACAAAGCAGAAGGCAGCAGGACCCAGATCAATGCCTACACTACACAGAGACTGTTTACACAGAAAAATGAGAAGTGGCTCAACACTCAAATGAAAATGATGCAGGAAAAACATGCTCAGAAACAGCGAACTGGAAAAAACATAAACACTGAGTCAGAAAAAGGTGATAAGGAAAACTATTTTGTATATTTGGTACAATGTTTAAAAAAGGATTATCAGAACATGCACGCATGTGAAAATAATCAATAAAAATAATTTAAAAAATTTAACTATGCCATTTAGAATAAAATATTAGAGACTTAAAGTCTCCCTGGTGTAACAAAATGTGCGTGAAAGGATAAATGACTTCCACCTTGCATGGGAGAGGACAGCCGTTTGACTGAAACCCGTTTGAACATTGCTGGATCAATCTTCTCCACCTGTTTTTCAAAAATGTCCTTGAAGTTCAAAGGAAATCTCGCAACAATATTTGCCGGGCTGAATTAAGCCTCTATCCACTCCTAATTGATCCGATTAATGAATAGTGAGCCCACTCATATCATTATAAAGCCCTGAAATGCCAAGAGATTAGGCAAGTGAAAAAAGTGATATCGTAAATTGTCCATTTCACATATTCTTTTCACACTTTTTCTATCTTACCAGAAACTAGAAATAGCACAGTTTCTCTTCCACTTGTTATTGCTGTAACGTCACCTGTGCTCAGGTTGAATAAAGGCGAATGCAAATTTATGACTGTTATTCTTTTCTTTTTTTTCCTCCACCAATCTTTTGCTAGTTCTGAGTTGCCTGAACGCAGCACAAGGCTCATGAACACTAGTGGCTGAGCTCAGGGCATGATAGCGTCGGTCAGCTCGCCTCAATCTCAACGCCATTTTACAGGTGGACTGCAATCTCCACAGGCTCATCCAATACTGATTGCAACATTGCTGCTGAAAACATAGACTCGGTCTAAAGTGGCAAGCACTAAATTAGCAATAACTTGGTGGATCCAGTAAAGAATAGCAGGTAGCTAGCCATTTATGTTAATGTTAGCGACAACATGAACATTAATACATACCCATTCCACCCTGGTCTGATATTATATTCTCGCTATTTCATCATATTTCATAGTTTATATCATATTTCATCACTTTTTCTTTTTCCCTGTTCCATTTCCATTAAAATATATATTTATTTATTTTTTCAGATGGTCTGGAAACAAAAGTGTAAACTCTTCATGCCAATAAATCACACTGAACTAGAACTCAAGAAAAGAGGGGGAGACAGGGAGATAAATGGAGAGAGAGAGGACAGGAGAGAAAAAGGGAAAGAGAGCATGGGAGGGAAAGAAAGAGGGAGAGAAAGAGAAGGACAGATAAAGACATTGCTAAGGCATTGTTAAGTTACATACACAGCATATGCATGTCATGAATATACACTCACTGAGCACTTTATTACGTACACCACCTTGTTAATGCAAATATTTAATCAGCCACAACACGAGAGAATGTAGCACAAGAGGGAGAGAGAAATGGAGAGAGAGGACAGGAGAGAGAAAGGGCAAGAGAGCATGAGAGGGAGAGAAAGAGAGGGGGGGAAAGAGAAATGGAGAGGGAGGACAGGAGAGAGAAAGGGCAAGAGAGCATGAGAGGGAGAGAAAGAGAAGGACAGAGATGGAGAGAGAAAGGGAAAGGGAAAGAAAGAGAGGCAGAGAAAGAGACGGACACAGAGAGAGAGAGTGTTCAGGTAGGCGTTTGTGACTGTTGTCAGAGCCCGCGGCAGGACGGCGGGATTGTATTCGGCGCACGCAGGCGGCGGGGGTGGTGGGACGAGGCCGTCCGTGTCTGAGTCTGCGGCGGTGATTGCGACCGCGCCACACAGGTGTTGACGGGCAGACGTGTGACAGCGCGTCTCGGAGCTGCCGCCTCGCATGCGGAGGCAAATCTATACCTCAGCGATCACACCTGTTCCCACCGCATCTACTCCGCAGAGAGGGGAGAGTCGCACAGATGTCTCCGTAACCTCTTCCCTGGCTGTCTGACATATGGACACTTTTAAGTGGCATACAGTGCAGATGCATGTGATGAATATACACTCACTGAGAACTTTATTAGGTACAGCTCTTTAATGCAAATATTCAATCAGCCAATCATGTGGCAGCAACTAAATGCAGACATGGTAAAGAGGTTCAGCTGGTTTTCAGACCAAATGTCAGAATGGGGAAGAAACTGCTGCCCTCCTGGAATTTTCACACATAACAGTCTCTAGAGTTTGTAGACAATGGTGCGAAAAACTAAAAAAAATCCAGTGAGCAGCAGTTTTGCAGGTGTTGTTAATGAGAGAGGTCAGTGGAGAAGGGCCAGACTGCTCAAAGCAGGACAGGAAGGTGACAGTAATGCAAATAACCATGCATTACAACAGTGATATGCAGAAGAGCATCACTGAACAGACAACGTGTCAAGCGGATAGGCCTCAGCAGCAGAAGAACAACAAGTCTAAAAAATAAGTAAATAATGTTGGAAAATAAAGCTTATTTAGGAACTAGATTATTGTTTATCCCAATAATTTGAGCCCACTGTATACAGATATACAGTATATACAGTACATATAAGTTCCCATCACGTTGTAGATTGGCTTCTTACTATGCATATTTCAAAACAGAAGTGACACTTGCCATTTCCCAGGATCATTAATAATGAAACGGCTTTATTTTTAGCAGAAGAGGTTAATGAAACTAGATATTCCAACGCTCTTCCCATAAAACCCTGAACGTGCACATAAATAAATAAGGAGGCCAGCCAGCTCTCACGTCTGTTCGTGGAAAGAAAGATGTAAACAGAGCAGATGCACAGGTCTTCCTTGTGTATGGTCGAACTCTCGGCCTGGTCTATGTGGTATTTGCCGTGTCTTGACTCAGTTTCTGGGCTTGCAAAAGCTGCACAAATGCCAGCGTTATATTCGCTATCTGCCAAGGGGCAAACACAGTTGGCTTTAAAGGGAATGGAAGATGACATTCTGATTGATTTATTGCACGTTACACCCATGACACACCGATTAATTAACAAAACCGCTAAATCCATCCCTTCGGAACCTCGTGTGTTACTTTATACTTTAACTATCCGCCATGAAACTAGCAAAAGCGCATCTTAGCAGGCCTTAAACAGACCTGCGTGTCCTGCTTTAGACTGAGTGTCTCATATCATTGTTATGCCGAAGACACCCAACTCTTTCTCTCCTTCCCCCCCATCAGACACACAGGTCTCTCCCCGTATCTCCGCCTGCCTGAGAGACATCCAGAGCTGGATGGGCAACCTAAAGCTAAAACTCAACCCAGGTAAGACGGAGGTAATCTTCATCCCTGCTCTAACCTCTCCCTTCTCCGATTTTTCCATCTCACTAGGGGATACCACAGTGACCTCATCCCCTAGTGCAAGAAACCTTGGAGTGGTGATGGACAACAGGCTGTCCTTCTCCGAGAACATTGCTATGGTGACCCGGGCGTGCAGGTTCTTCCTGTACAACATCCGGAGAATCCGACCCTTTCTCACCACCTACTCCACTCAAGCAATGGTCCTGTCCCGCCTGGACTATTGCAATTCTCTGCTGGCTGGCCTTCCAGCATCTGCCATCAGACCCTTACAACTGCAGAATGCTGCAGCCCGTCTGGTATTCAATGTTCCCAGACATTCACATGTCACCCCCCTGCTCAGCAACCTCCACTGGCTGCCTGTTGTGGCTCGCATCAAATTTAAAACTTTGGTGCTTGCATACCAGGCAGTTAAGGGATCAGCCCCTGTATATATTCAATCCCTTATCAAGACCTATACACCAGCAAGACCCCTCCGTTCTGCCACTTCGTGCCGTCTGGCGCCTCCCCCTCGCCACACCTGCACTTCACGCTCACGACTGCTTTCTGTCCTGGTCCCACGGTGGTGGAATGATCTCCCGGTGGATGTCAGGACGGCAGAGTCTCTGACCTCCTTCAAGTGCAGACTGAAGACTCATCTCGTCAGGCTACACCTTTCCCTCCCTAACTCACCACCATGATTAGCCTTAGACTGTAATGGCACTTATGTATAGATTGTATAGATATTGTTACTTGTATAGATATTGTTGTTCTTTATTGGCTGTTGTATTGTTGTACTCAGGGTATTCTAGCTGCCAACTGTGGTATGCTAGTTTGGAAGTTGATTGTATTCTTCAAGGGTTCTGATTATCTGTATGTTTACACTAGGACTCGGAACTGTACTGTCCTCTCAGGTCCTCTTAGCACTCATACTTGTGTTTGATTTGCACTTCATTGTACTTCGCTCTGGATAAGTGCGTCTGCTAAATGCCATGTAATGTAATGTAATGTAATGTAATGCGTGTCCTGCTTTAGACTGCGTGTCCTGCTTTAGACTATGTGCCTAGACTATGAAGATAGAGGGTTAGGAGCACCAGGTTTTTTTCAGAGACAGGTTTCTCTAAACACCATGCTAATCAGCATCTGGCTCCATTTTGTTCTCACGGATGGGCCATCAGTCCTATAGCACACAAAGCGGACATTTGCCAGCCATGGATTAACTAAAATGCTACTGTCAAGATCAACAATAAATCATAATCTGTCAAACAGCTTCTTATGGTATTACTGGTATTTGTTGTACACTTTTAGCAGCTTGACATGTGAAGTTTCCTATGTGTAATCTATTTTCATAAATATGTTGCCAATGACACACTACCGCACGGTGCAGCAGTGTAAAAACAAATGCTACATCGGAAAAAACCTCGATGAGTAGTTCTTTTTTGATTTGTTTATTTTATGCCTCCCCTTTGAAAATAAATTATTTAGTTTTACATGGAATGTCTATTAGGATACATCTGGTGTTGTTTGGAGTCGTAAACACCATATAGGCTAAAGCTATAAAATTGTGTTTTATAGCTCCCGAAAATTGTTCCCTCTTTTAAAATAAAACAACACATTGTAATCATTTCAAACTACATTTTATTTGGGTGAATAGAATTTTTGCAAATAAAGGAAGTTAATTTTTGTGCAAATGAAAAAGAGTTGTGAGATGGCTAGGTTTGGGCAAGTGGTTTGGGCATACTAACCTGGATTAAGGTGTGAATCTACAAGTAATGTGGGAAAAAATCTATAATGAAAAAAGGGGTGGGTTGGGTTTGGGAATAGGGAAATTTGAAATACAAACGTGATTAGTAGAAGAGCATAACAATGGGTAAGGAAAAACAAAGGGGAAAAAGTGTTGGGAATATAGATTTTGTTGGGCATAAAAATTCAATATCGCTGGTTACCCTGATGGCGTGCTTCACGCACAGGTCTGGCTCATAGCTCCAAAATCTCTCCATCGTCGGTGGGTGCCATCTCGTTCATCTCGCAACACCCACCCTCGGGGTTTACTGTGAGCAACTCGCGCAGACAGTTCAGTTGCACCTCATGCAGTTCCTTGTAGTTTAGTAGCGAGTCTCCTCGCCCACCGGACATGGCGTTGTCTTGCCAGGAGCGGGCGGGCGGGCAGCGACGGGGTGCTTTGATTGGCACGGCTACCCAGGCAGATCCCGCAGCAGCCCCGGCCTTTGTGCGCTTCTCCATGGAGCTCCCACGCCAGTTCCATCGTTCATTCCCTCCCGCTTTCTCTCTTGTTTTTAGTTTTGATGATTAGAAACCCACACATTTCAGGAACACAATCTCAATGTGTTAATGCTCCCTTTCTGCAACTTTAGTCAATGCAGCTCCTGGAGAATGTAACAATGTGCAACAGCGATAGTTTTGGAGATTAGGCGGGAGTCTATGAAGTTAAAGAAAACAAATCTTTCTAAATGTACTTTGCTAAGTTGAAAATTCAAGATAGGGTGAAATCAAATCATAAACACTGATGAAATCATTCTAAATCAAAATTCTCATCTACGAGGCAATTGGCGACGAGTGTTAAACACATTTTTCAAGCAAATTTGTGGTGCTTTATTGAAGTTCCAGTGTCTGATTCAGTTAATAGTTGTCAGGCGCCTTTATTGATTCCCAAAACCTGCACATAACACTGCATTAAATTGTTAATCAAATCGCTATGGTCTCATTTGAAATCAGCAAATGAGTTCACTTTCCTCAGACAACCGCTAGGTACATTATGGCACCTCCTATTCCCTCCCACTTTAAGTACCGCAATTGTTTGGATCCCACAGGAAGACAGAAGTCACTTAAGAAGTCACTTAATCCCTGCCCCAAACAACAAGGTCCTGGGTTCGAGCCCCGCCCCAAGTTTGTATGTTCTCCCCGTGTCTGTGTGGGTTTCCTCCGGGTACTCCGGTTTCCTCCCACAGTCCAAAGACATGCAGGTTAGGTTAACTGGAGAGTCTAAATTCCCCGGGTGTGCTCCTGCCATTGCCCTTGACCAAGGCACTGGCCTCAGAACTGGAGTTGGCACTGTACTATGGCTGTTCCTAGGTAACTAGGCTGGGTTAAATGCAGAGGACGCACAAAAAGGTTTAATCTAATCTAATCAAAAGAATGAAAGGAACCTCAAAGGGAAATGCCTAACAAATGGTGGCCTGGCTTTTGGTCAGAAACGTGTATCATGTCACTGTATAATAACTCTATGCTGTGCTGCGGACAATCACATGTGGATTTCAGCCTGCTTCAGCTTGCAGACTGAGGCGATATTTTCACATTAACTGAAACAGCTGGTGATAATTCTGCGCCACCCTCCCCCTGTGTTTGTTTATGAATATTTCAAGCATGGAAATTGCACATTATTTTTTACTTTAATGTCACCATGCTGAAGTGAACTGCAATTTGCTGGCCACCTCCGCTCCACTTTCAACGATATGCGAGAATAAATCACAGAAAGGAGACAACGGCCCTCTTTAAATGTTATTTCCTCTCCTCCATTGATTTTCTCTAAGAAGGCAAATTACAAAACATAAAATGCTGACCTCTTTAATGCTGCTACAGCCGATATTGATTGTCAAGCACGATGTAACTGTTAAATCACAAAACAAGCAACGCGCAAAAAATATATTTTAATGAAATCTAAACACAGTTGCGGATGCATATTCGATAAAAGAAGCCTGCCCTTTTAAACAATAAATAAGTGGCCTCTTTTATCCCATTCCTCAACTGCATCCATTGCATGCCAGCACACAACCAACCAATTAAGATGGAGCAAACGGGGAATGTGGCTTAGATGATTGGCTACTTTCTAACATGGGGAGGGATATATTTACCACTGGGAAAGACTGAAGACCACCATCGCTTCTTTCTTTGCTTTCTCTCTCCTCCCTCCCTGGGTCAGAGATACGCCTGGCGTCTGTGTACACGATGCCTGTCAAAAAGGCTGCCTGCTCTTTAGTCACAGCGTTTCACCGCCTACAGTATATTTCATTGCCAACTTGATGGGATTTCAATAAAGGTTGCGCTAAGGAGACATGGGGAACTAATTGCGGTCTGCTTGCTATCTGGACAGCCAGGGCGGGGGGAATAAAACTCCTAAAAAGCGATTTGTCTTGTGAATTCAATGTTCTCCTCAGAGAGGGAGAGAAACAGGATAAGCGGTTGCCTGGAACCAGACGGGTTTTTAAGCGTGCCTTTTGGGGTGGGGTGGGACAGTACTTTGCATCGTGCTCTAACGTGATGACAGGTTGTCAATGTGTGGAGGGGCTTGCCTAGTCCTGCTGTGGAACGAAAGGCCCCTCTGGGTGTTCCAGGCCGGGATTTAGAGAGTGCTCGATACTCCCGGGACAGTGAGAGAAATGACAAGCCGAGGTGTTCGCGTATCCCTGTGCTGTGGAACACACTTCTTTCTGCAGAGACTGTGGATGAGGAGAAGGTCAGCGTTCCAATCTGGATTCGCATCTTTAAACATAAGCCCAAGCCACCTGCACACTCTTGGCCCCGTATCGCTGCTAAACGTGACCTTTTTCTGCTAAACGAAATGGAGGTTGCTGAACTCATGGCAGACCATACTCTACTTCTTTCTCACAAAGCAAAGGAGATGTGCAGATATAGCTTCAATACCAGTCTAACACTAAACCCCAGGTCCCATCTTTGCAATACCAAGTGTCAGGCAGTGAAGCAGGGAAATTGATTGGCAATCAACACAACCTACCAGCAGGGCTAGAGCAGATGAGGAAAAAAGACAAAAACACAGGCTTAACTGACTTGGCTTCATATCTGTGTTTATTTTTCCTTCATTTGCGGTTAGATTTTTGCCAAATGTTCCAAACAACACAAGCTAAAATTACTCATTTTAAACTACTGATCAAGGAGCGTTTATAGATTATCATTCTGCATCTTTCCCATGCAGGGATAAGCTTTGACCCTAATCATAAAGCCTTACTTAAAATATTAAAATATGAGCATTTACATGATCGTTCTTTTGATCCAACATCCAAAAATATATTGTTTACTTCTTGATACCATTTTCTTTCCATCTTGTTGAATGCAGTTCAGAATGGAGTTGGTGCCATTTTTTACTTTCACTTAAAATTCTTACATCCCATGCATAAGTAATTAAGAACCTGGCCACTGATATGGGGAACCATAAACCAGGTGATAATAGTTAACATGTTATGATATAAAGCATCCAACAATAATATTTGTATACCATACACTACATTAAATATCACAATAAAACCACAAAGACTAGAATCAGACTTCAGGGAAAAAGGTACATCCCACAGGAACTCCCTGCTGGGATAAGTAATTGGAAAAGACTGGATAGATGAGAAGTTTTACGTGATCAGGCTTCCATTAGATAAATACGGAATCGGAAAACCATCTAATTGCAGCCCAGAGCATTAAACCTGGCTGGAGTTTACTAGAAACAAATTGGAAGCGGAGAGCACCCAGCCCGATCCAGTTCCACACACCACACACCCCAGTACTCCGGATGCCACCCTACAGCAACAAATGCTAAAGGGATAGCTCAGCAAAACACTTTACTGCATTACATTCCAGTTTCATAGCTGATGCTTTTATACAAAGTGGCTTACAGTTGATTAGACCAAGCAGGGGCCAAACCACCCTGGAGAAATGTGGGGTTAAGGGTCTTGCTTGGGGCACAACAGCTGCATGGATCTTATTGTGGCTACCCAAACCTGGTGGGTCCCAGTCATGTATCTTAGCCACTAAGCTACAGGCTGCAACAGTTAGATAAACTTTGACATATCTCATATGTGCAGACAGTATAAAAATGTATTACTATATTTGGAGTAAGGCTCAGATGTTGGCCATCCTTTGAGATGTATTTGAAATAGAAATTGTAGAATTGTAGAATCTTGTAACTGATAAATAAACGGTAATTCTCTCCAAAATTTGCACTTATTTAATACTCTATGTTGTTTTCATCCAAGAATACAAATGATTGGGTTGAGTGGAATTGGAGCATGTCATTCTGGAGAACTGGAGAAGTCCTGAACAGCATACTGGACTTGTTATCCCGCCGCTGTGAGCTGTCTGGTGAAGGCCTCGTCTTTTTCTCAAGAAATGCATTGTATACTTTGGTCATTTCATTACCTTCCAGAAGAAGCCAAGACAGGCCTCCATTTTGAGACTGATACTCCTAACCCATCTTGACTAATGCTTGCCTTGCATCAATTTGAATAAATTAATACTTTGATACACTTTTTGTTTTTTGATACAGGCCAGACACTAGTAGGCTGTCAGCCCAAATCTGAACCAAATCCAAGTGATATATTTGTGACATTAACCAAGTTAACCATTTATCACAAGTGTGTTATTCGTCTGCACAGTGGAGATGGGGGTGGGTCAATTGCATTACTGTTTCAGTAAAATATTTCAAACAGACAATTTCACATAATAGACAAATCTTGTGTTATGAAAGCGAGTAGAAAATTAAGAATTAACTCCCTCACTATATGGATCAAATGAAGAATAATACATTCCAGTTCCAGAGAATAAGCAGCAAATATTATTTTTCCTGTAGGAAAACAATGTGTTGTGTATTTGAAGGTTTGTAGCTCAAACATAAATCCAGCTATTCAAATTTCTCATTTTTATCTTGAGAAGGCATCTACAGTATATGAGCGTTTGTTTTTTGCGTAGGCCTCCACTCTTCAACACAGCATTCTCTGCCCTGCTGGTGTAGGTATGATTACTTCTCATTTATAACATGTTTGCTGTGAAATATATTTACACAAAGCACATCCAGAGGTGTGATGTTCTCTGTTTCTTTGTTTGTCTCCAGATTGATGGATGTTTTGCAGAATTTCTGCGGGTGATTAACACCCCTGCTCAGTCTAGTCTGAGGCCTACAGAATGTTTGCCTTCTTCAAAGAGTGGCACAAGTCCTGCTGGATCAGACAGAACCCCAGGAACACTTTTGTAATATTGTACCACTCATTTTAACAGTGCTGTTGCTTTATCCCTTATCCCTTGTACATCTCAGAACATATTGTTCTTTTAAAAAAAAATAGGTTTTAAATAGTTTTCTCTTCTTGTTATTGATCCTGAAACGTATTTAAACAAATCTGAAATAATATGGAAACTTACTTTTAACTATAGCAGCCTTTCGGATACACATTAATCAATGATAATCTACTCAAATACAATAACTGATGCTAAATGGCTAAAATAACTTTCTGGAGGGCAGACCACCAAGCGTAATTCCCTTCATAGAGAATAATCCCCTTCATCATACTGCTGACCAGGGGTTTCCCCATTGCCTAGGAAACCCTCAATTGATTGCATAATTATTTTCAATAGCGCGGAAACATAAGTGGTGTGACAGTACTGTGTGTCAGACTGCTAAGAAGACTTAATGTGTATTGGCATATGCATATCGCTTGGCTGAGAGAATATTTACCTGGCCATATGTCTCCCTGTACGTGCGTGTTGTCCTTGTTTAGTCTTTACGACCCCTATGTCAACACGGCATCTTCACGATTACCAGAGGCAAGCTACTGTCAGCACTTCTAAATGCCACAATTACCAACATGTGATCGCAAAGGAATAATTAAATGACAGCTTATGACATAGGCGACAAGACTGCGTTAGATGCGTTAGCCTGACGTTAAGTGGGTTTTAAAGGCAAATGTCATGAGGTTAGGAGATTGTGAGGCTTTATTAATTTCATGTTAGGTGGGGCTGTCACGCAGTATGAATCAATGTCTGCATTCTTCAAAATCAATGTCGGCAACGTTAGTTTGGCTCAAGAACTGAAAGGGCTGGGACTTTTGCTCAAATGAGTACTGCCACTTTTATTGCCAGTTGAAGTACACTTCAAGCACTGTCCATACTGTTTTCAAATCCTGAATTGATTACTAGTAGGCTATGCTATTAGAATTTGCATGCATGTGTCCAGCTTGAGAAATGAGGATAAACAAGCAATGTGCTGCTGTATGAATCTCATTAACAGCCCCTATACTCTAATTAAAATGTATATAATGTATATTTCCAGAGAAGAAGACTCTGAACTCAATACACAGGCCATGGGTAAATGAAGACCTACATTCACTGAGACAAAGAATGCAAATAGATGCAAATAAGGAGGTAACCATATTGGCAGTGTGAATACTTTGTCAGAGACTTGGGACAGATCGCTCCTGACCAGTGCCGATGAGACCTCCCTCCTGTTGTCAGCCGATGTCAGCTGACTGTCAGCTTGGTGCGCTTCCTGCTTTAAAAAACAATGAGTGAGCGAGTTAACTGTTGCCAACAAATAAAGGTGGCAGAATCAGAATCCAACCAATAAACGGTGCAATATATTTATGATCTCCAAGTACATTTATAGTTGTGGTTATCGGGCATAGTTTCTAAATGAAGAATTTTCTCACCTTGTCGTTTAGTGTGGCACGTATTAAAAGTGTGGTTTGGATGCCCATGTGGGCAGAAACTATTTTCTGGGGAGTCGTTCAGCCAAGTTTGCATCGCTCTACCAAACTCACAGACACACAGGCGTGCTCAGACGTCGATCGTAAGCTGTAGCGTGCATCACTAGACACATGCATCCAAGTGCCTTGTGCAATGCGGAACCTCAGTTAAGCACAACTTTTAATTGCCTCCCTCCCGTCAAACTGTTTAATTTGCAAGTTTTAAGCTTTGGTGAGGCAGAGAACACCTTCCACTTGCAAAGTAGCACAGGGAGAGTGCCTCCCTGCTGTGGCTGTGTGCAAGATTTCACAGAAGTGAATGAAAATCAGTTTGATCCAGGATGAAGGAAATTGTGCCGGGCAGGAAAGTAACATGATAACAGAACTTCGGATGAGTGTAGTCGTTTTGGAGAAGCGTGTTTGGTGAATGCAGGTTGGCTCTGGCAGCCCCACAGTGCAGTGCCTAATTGACCTTAGCATTGCCTGGGGGGGTGGACGATTCTGTCAGCAGGGAATCCGGATCTCTTCACTAATCAAGCAGCCCTCTCCGGTCAATCAGACATCCTGAGGCTTCTTACACGAGTCGCACATGCCAAGCGTCTGGAAAAATAAACACCGGCCGGATAACATGGATTCCACTTAAAATTCATATTCAGATATCCTTGAGATGATGATATGATTAATATGACATGATTTGGCAGCTGGGATGAAATCCACATCAAAGTCAATGTCACTAAAAATTAATCAGATATTTTATTTTTCTCCCTGAAAACCACATGCTCTGTGGATATGTGAGGCCCTCACTTCTCTACCACGCTGCATCTTGCTATTGTTGAAATCATTTTCCTCATTTTATGTCACGAATGAATTGAAACACAAAAGAGTTTTAGAAATGCATTTGTACATGACTATTTTTTTTTCTTTCTTATATACGTATGCTAAAGCTATGGTATATAAAAGGAATATACGGTATGAAAGGAATATAGTAAACAGCATGCAAGTGCTTTCATTGAAGTTATCTGCAGAGCTATCAATCATTCTGTTGGGTTGGGAATTATTGGCAGATACTGGCAGATGTGAACTCCAAAATGACAACTGAGAACAAGAGAGGGAGGTGTCAGGATTCTCAGATAGGGTGGGGCTACCATATCATTTTGTTTATTAATGACAAGTTTTAACCAACCAGGTTATGTGGAGAGCAGAATCTTGTCATTGGACAAAACAAGGTAATGATTGACAGCACAAGGTTTCTCCACCCAATATGGGGTTTGAGAATCCCCCGATCCTCTAATGGCTAATGGAAATCTACACTAATATTATGTCGATGGATATCTAAGTCAATGTTTGATTAACCACCTGTCAATCGGATGAATCAGATGAACTCAGCTTTGGCCAACAAAACTCAGCTAAGTTCTATCTCAGTTCCTGCTCTATCCAAGAGTATCTCACTGATCTCATATTATACTCATTACTCATATTATATCCTTAATTTTAGGATATACTATACTCTGGGTCCCAGCTATGTCCCTTAGCCACTAGGCTACAGATTAACCCATTAGTTGATACATTTGGCCTACTTGACCGGGGGTGGGGGTTGGATACATCTATAGGTCCATATATTCATTTTCAGACATGTTCAGTTGAGCTCCAGGGTCACTGCAGCTAACACCAAGTGCAAAAAAAAACCAGGATACCAGCCAGCAGCAGAACAGTACAGACAGTTACACTGAAGTTATCATCCAGCGTCAAGTGTCAAGAGCAGCTTCTGTGTGACCTGACTTAATCACCCTACCTTCCTCCGCACTCTTAAGCTCTGCAGATTCCGACCGCAGGCCATTCGAGCAGCCCACTTACCCCACGCAGGGTGACCCCCTCCCGTGTCTCGCCTGCTTACCCATCGTCAGCCGCTAACTCGCATCTCGCTGTCTCAAAGGGGCCGGCGGGTGGGATGCTTCTGAAGGAGTGGTCCGGAAGCCCCCCCCCCCCCCCGATATCCATCACACCAGCGGTCCCGCTCGGGGGAAATTTGTAGTACACCCAGCCTCGCGCTGGGGGATATTATTTTACGGCGCCCCGCTGAAATGGAGTGATAGCGGGCGGTTTTGTCAGCAGGCCCTGCCGTTTCCCCTCTCCACGGCAGAACGGCTAAACCCTGTCGGCCGGGCGGCCCTTATCTCTCTCTGCAGAGGCAGGGCTGGACCAGACTCACGGCTTGTGTACCGACACAGCCAGTCCAAATAATTTGTTCCGCCTGCAAGGCTAATGAAGGTGGGGGCACTGAATGGAGAACTATAGCGTCAATGGATAGTCATGTTTTATATTCTAAAATGTCACAACTAAGCAATTTAGCTTAAAGCTTATAGTATAAAATAGGTGATTCTGTTTCACACCCCTCTAGAAGCATACACACACATCCACACACATGGGCATATGCACACACAAACACACCGATGGTGTTAATGAGCCAGTAACAACAAACCAAGGCAGACTTATATTGTTTTAACAGTTTAAAAGGGAGTCCTTGCAATCACTTAAAAGTGGAGGGAAAATTATACTTTAACAGAAATGTTTATTCAATCCAGTCTTCAACTTCTTGAATCTTTATTTCTGCGCATGAGTTGAAAGGATCATTATCTAGCATGGGGAGAGGGTAAAAGGACACCGAATATATGAGCACACTAGGTGTCCAGATGGACTGAGGACACATGAGTGCTGATAGACATGGCCTGACATGACCCAGGCGTAGTCTGGCATGTAGAGTCTCCCTCCTACGTGAGGACAAACTGAGACTGGAGCTTCTGTAGCTCATTCTATAACCCGCCTTCTGTGTACTGCAATGAAACAGGAAATCAAGGTTTTCTGAAAACATGTCAAGGTTGAGGGTAACCCCATATGACCAAATGTGGTGAACACAAAGAATGTCATGTAGCTCTGTTAGAATCCTTTTGAGAGATCACAACTTTGCCCGAGATACCCACTTAAAGGAAGCAGCCTTTTGTAACATACATACAGTATATGCATCTCCTGAAGTACCTGTATAGTCTAAGGGCCATACAGGCACCCTGCTGAAAAATATCACTAAAATAATACAAAAAAATGATAATAATCATAAAAGCGTTGGTTCTCTGTCTCCCATGCCTCAGTAATAATAAAAAGGTAGACACACGGCAGCTCATTCACATTCATGTTTCTGTTTAAGGCAAGCTCTCATCTCCGGCGAAATCTCTCTCCCTTCCCCCTTCCGCAGCCGAGCGAATGACAGTTGCATAGTAACCAATCAGTGCGCCGTGAGCATGGAGGGCCGCGCCATCGCAGTACCGACACGCTGTACCGCTCAGAGTGCGCTAACGGCTCGCTGAGCAGAGGCGGGAGCTGCCAGCGGCGTGGAGAGAGTCACGAGGCCTGGCGTCGGGCGGGTGTCGTTCACCCTCTGCAGGAATCGCTCCGGATTTCACTTTAAGGCAGTTACGCTTCCCTCGCCGAACAATCGCCGTCAATTTAAGTGTGATGTTTCCTATGATAATAACTGATAGCGTAATTGGAATGTGACAGGTTTTGTGTATAAAAAAAAAAACTAAAAAAATTAAATAAAAAAAAAACATTGTTGAAACGAGAAAGGGTGTTGTCATAGCGGGCAGACAGTCAGTTAAGCATTCATATGGAAATATGACTTGGGGAACACAATTATACCGTACGTGGGAGGAATCCTGGTAGCACGCATGGACAGGACAAACTCGTGAGAGGGAATTAAGACGTGGGCTTGCAGCAGACCTCCACTTCCAGCCAAAAAGCTGTCCAAGCGTTAAAGTGGCAACTTCGCCGGGAACCAGTCAGGCGTGGAGAAGCCCTCTCCCTAACGTTACACGGAGAATGGCATTCTACTGTTCCTTCTTCCCACCATGGAGTGATGGGACATTCTCTACTGCCAGGATCCCTTCTGAGCGTAATCTGAACATTGATCCCCCCCCCCCCCCCAGGCATAACTGCCAGGGCAAGTCCATATGGAGAGGGAGTCTTGGAAATATTAATGTGACGCAATCAATAATCAATGGAGCTGCGCGTAAATTATTTATGAGCTTCTGACAGTATCCCCAGGTGATGAAGTAACATCGCTACACTCTTCCTTCCTGTGCCTTTTCAAATGACAATGACTCAAACCTCAAGCTTTTTCTGGACAAGTGACAGGTGCCAAAAGATAAAGAGCATGTTCTTATAAAATGGTAATAACTTATGAATTCATAAAGCCGGGTGGCCGTGTGGCCTTCTGTGGACACATTTTAATTTAGCAGGGACCACTGTCATGTGATGCCTGGGACTGACCTTCAGAAAGATCTTTAGAAAGTTTGGAAATGCTGTTCTTGAGCTAATAAAGCCAGAACAGCATTTTCAAAGTAATTTCAAGGTCTTTGTTTTAATGGTGCAGTGACATGCTATGCCCTTTCATGATAACAGATGTTGAACTTTAACTGGGTCATGAATAATTGCATGACCCAGTTTTTATTCCATTCATGTTTGGACTGTTAGGCTATGTACTGCATAGTTTGCTGTCCGATGGTAAATGGTTGGCACCAACCAGCTTGTCAGGAGCATTTGGTGCAAGGCACCAACCAGCTCGTCAGGAGCATTTGGTGTCATTTGGGGGTTAGGTGTCTTGCTCAGGGACTTCGACACACCCAGGGCGGAATCGGACCGGCAACCCACCGACTGCCAGATTACCGCCTGAGCCAATGTTGCCCCCATGGCCATATTCATCCATTCATTCATTCATTCTATAAATCAATCTATCAATCTATGTATTTGTGGTGTGTAGGCCTACATTCATTACATTCAAGAGTATCCATCATTCTAGCATAAGTTTTATTGAATTATAGGATTAGGAATAAGGCTGCACTGTATATTAATTATACTCTTAAGTTGCTTAGGCTAAGGCCGGAGCATTGGGCGGAAGAGAGAGCTCCAGTCAGTAGGGCTTTCCCTGTCTCAGAGAGGTCTGTGACCAGGCACCCCGAAGCCAGAAAGAACGGGATTCAAAACACAGATAGGATGTTGCTTTTTAAAAGAAAACGCAGGGATTCTGCATGATTAAGGATTCTCTAACCCAAGCTATAAAAAACCTTGTAAAATAAATGCTATTTGGTAGACTGTAGCTCAACTGAAAGACATGAAAGAAAGCCATTACAAGTGGCAGTGGTTTCATTAACATGCTACACAAGAGTTTGCTTCCTAAAACTCTACGCCCTGGTGCGACCTTCTCAGCGGGAAGCTGGGACTCATCTTAGCACCCACGTTGGTCACAAAATTGCTAAATCATTCCATGGGCTCCACCCATCACACTTGTTCTTATTTGCAATCCCTGGTTATTAACCGCTAAAGCTGACAACCCAGCCTAAAAAACATAGACGCCTAAAGGAATGGTGCAAATTTCAAGCTTTATCGGTTATTCTTTCCCTCCACTAACAAAGAGAAGGTTATTTGTAGAATTTATTATTTTCTCTTTATGTGCTCGCCTCCTTAGTCTTTCAGGCTCAGTCTGCATAATGAAGAGGAGGTGAGGAACTCGCAAGTGTAATTATTTTCCGCCGGGTGCCGGGAGGGGAGGGGTACAGATCCGTCTCCGTCCCTGACAGCCCCCTAATCCCCCCCCGCGCACCTCGCGCCCTCCGCGGACGGTAATGAGTGCCGCTTCCTCATTATCTCCCAGGGAAAACCTCGCCCGACCGTGGCCAAAAATAACACCCACGTACGAGAGCGCGGAGGCAGCGCGCCTCGGAAAGCGAAACGCCCGGTTCCGCCTTTCAACCACTCGGCGGCTATGACGGACGAGGACGACAGCTCGCTCTGAGCGTTGTCATGTTTTCTTTTTTTACCATTTTTTTTTCCTGGTTATTAGTCTTTTCAGGTTATCACTTTTTCCTCACCAATTTGCTTTCATGTGGAATATTTTTGCATTTGCATGGGCGGATGTGTACTGACGCACATCAGGTTATGTTCAGCACTAGACAACGTGAAACTGAGGCCCATAGATTCACACTTATATACCTTCAGCATTACAGAGAACAAAAGTCAACTTAACCTGCTGTCCAAACATATCACCGTTACTATCATATACTACACTATACCACTAATATTAATAATAATAATAGTCATTGTCATCATCCACTTCAATGCCTTCGCAAGGCATCGTACTGCAAACAAAGCAAGACATCTCTTTAAACACGTAATGAAAGGAAAGTGTCATCCTGGGTTGATGGGAAGGGTATGATGCCAGGGCAAACAGAGGCAGTGAGAGAGGGAATTAAAAATGTGACTGGAAAAGGTCATATTTTGAAATGTGTTATACTGTATAATAGCTTGTTTTTCAATAACAGCTCTTAACAAGACCAAACTGTGAAGGAAAAAAAAAAAAAAACGCTGTCAAAATGGCCCCTCCTCACAGAGAATACGGAGAAAAATGCAACCGTTAAAGTGTCCCGCCTCGGCAACCTTGCGCTTTGGGTTGAAGAAGAAACTATAAAATAGAAGGATCGCGCAGCAGTGGGAACACAGATAAAGCCTGCTTTAAGCACAGCACCTGACATAACTGCGTCTCCAGAAGCATGGGCAGGGAGCACGCAGACAGGAATGTGAAAGCCGTTCTGTTTAAATGAACGTCTTTTCGGTGCACGCCTCTCGCTGCCAGCCCCGGTCCTAACGAAGGGGGGAGCGTAACGCTATCCGTCCGCCGGTTATTGTGTTTTCAGCAGCGCTCCTGCTACTCTGTCCCCACTCACCTGAAGTGTCCTTCATCCTGTTCTTATCTCTGTCAGCTCTTCACGGGAGCAGAGCTGCTCTCTGACTGAGAGCCGAGCGCTATCCCCGTTTCCTCCACACAGACACAATGGACCACACCGGCTCCAGCCCCGTGAAGGGGGAGAGCGGACATCATTATTTAGGACGGAACGATGTTATCGATACATTCACAGAATCGATCGTGCGTTTCAAAACTTTTGTGCCAAATGAACCCTTATCAGCGCTTTAGTCTTTGACCGAAACATTTCTCTCCTTGCAATCTCCGATTCCAAACGTAAGCCAGTTTGTTTGCTTTCGCCCGATCCTCCACTCTGTACATTTCACTGGATGTGCTGGCAAAGGGCAGCTCTGTAAAGGTCAATGGGAAATAAGCCCTGTCAAAAAGAGAAGGCTCTGTTTTTAATGTCTTTTTAAAAATGTATTATCTTGGTTTTTTTTGGAGGAGCGCACCCTGGTGACCGCTCCTGGTACTGTGACTAGCACATCCCCCCGCCTGCCTCCCCCCTCCATCCGGCATGCACACGCACACTCGCGATGTTTAAAATGCTCAATACTCTCCATAATTAAAGGAACAGCGGCACACACACGCAATGTTTAACGTGCTCAATACTCTCCATAGTTAAGGAACAGCAACCCCCCCCCCCCATCTGAAACGCATGCGCACACTCACACTCACGATGTTTAAAATGCTCAATACTCTCCATAATTAAAGGAACAGTGATTCCCGGCAGCTTTACAACCAAAAGTTTCATGAAAAATTCACGCGCATTATGTTGATGATTAAAGTGCAATTTCCACTTCTTTCCCCTCCACCCTCCTTCCCCCTCACTCTTTCAACCTCTCCTGCATTCCTTCTGCTTTTTTCACAACAGTAAACTCTTGCTTAGCATGAAATATTGATGGGTAGCTGGCAGATCATTCCACGCTGATTGGCCCCAGCTGCACAGGGAGGTGGGAGATGAGGCTTCTTCGCTTAAACAGTCATAGCTCAGAACATGCTGCCTCTATTGGCCCATGGCAGGTAAAAGATTATGTTAAATCTCCATTATGCTAATGCAAGGATGCACACAGGAGCTACTGCGCTCATTTAAGAACGGCGAAAGGACTCGGTGAGGAAACGATTTGCTATGTCTTGAAGCTCCGTCCCCAGCCCCAACCCTTGTACCTTTGTCTCAGCCGAGAGCTTTTGATGGCTAACCTGCTCGAAAACTTAATTACAAAGTGAAATGAAAGGTTGATGAGCCCGCTGATAGTAAACTGCGAAGCTGGATAGGGAACGATAGGGTAATCAAAACTACGACCTCTGTCTTTACCGTAATGAGAAGCCCAAGGTAGACAGCCAGAGAAACGTGGAACATTTGGGAGCGTGACCAAATAAGTCCAAAGTTTATCACGCACCCATACAAGCACACACACGTGCACACTCATACATGCACATGCACACACACACACACACACAAACACACACACAAATGACTGTAATCACACTGGGCAGAATTCCAGTGAAGGAAAAGAGTAAAGACTAAAAGAGTTAATTCTCTTTTGAGGTTTCACACTTGTTTACAGCAAGTCTATGCCATTGTGTACCGGTAGATGCATGCTCTAAATGAAGTTCTTAATTAATTGCGGCTTGGCAAAAAAAAAAAAAGTAAAATCAAAAAACACTTTCTCACAATTCTGCCTTATTCCCAAATGTCCAATTAGCAGAACAGTGCATTTTAAGCCAAGCCAGATCCAGCACAATGCTGCCACTGAGTAAAGCCTGACAGCCCTGATTTAAGCTCCTGCAGACTCCACACACACCCCGCAAATATTGTATTTGACACCCCCTGCTACCTACAAGCCATAACATTCACTGAATCACATACAATGTGAAAAATTATGAAAAAATGTAATTAATATCTAGCACATTTGTCTTGTGCCAGATGGATGATGAGGTCTGTGAAATTTGAATGGGAAAAATAGTGAATTCCCGAATTCCCCGAACCTGGCACCTTTCCGAAGCCCGCATATAATTGAATTTACACACACATATGAACTGAGTCTTAAATGGAGCGGTGGTGACAAACAGAGCACAAGCTACATGTGCTAACCTCATCACCTCTGCCTCCGCATACAATATCCCTGCCTTAACTGGAAAAGTCAAATCCAGTGCAAACTGCGGCTCGCGCTGTGACCAGAAATGGGCTGGCAGGTAGCAGACGGCCCGGTTTGAAATTCACATGTTGCAGGCGGGTCAAAAGATCTGACGACTTCCCGAGGCTTCAGCGCAGAGAGTGTTGCCATGCACAGTGTTGCCATGCACAGTGTGTGGGCGTGCTGCGCTCTACAAGGACCTATCGACTAACAGCACCTTGCCCTGCCATTAACTTTTGGCACTCCCGCCCTGAATTGCCTGCCCCCCTCGTGACCCTTCTCACCCCCGCCAGCTTCCTCACACCCCCTCCCCCCCACCCCCACCCCCCAGATGACACGTGCGACCTCCATCCCTCCCCCCGTCTAACTCAGCAGCTGTGAGGGAAAGATCATTTCCTGCCCACCTTCCTGAGAGAGACATAGACAACGTAGAGTAATAAAGGATTTTATTACAAGAACGGGGGAAACGGCACAGGGGTAATTTCAGTATACATTGCCTCGGCTTATGATGCAGAACTGACTTCGAAATCATTCGAATTCAAAAGATGGCACTCAATGGGTTCGGGAGATCCGAGCCTCCAACAGAAGAAGGGGAATGATGGGGGGCAGATAACGGGCTACCAGTGCACAGGATTGGGAGCGGATTCCTTGTAAACCAGCTAGTCTCCAGTGGAAAATCTGCCAGCTTAAATATCCAATATCCCTGCACCACGGCTAGCGGCTTGTATAAATGCAACTGTGTTTCAATAAGATTATATCTATCAAAGTACACAACGTAAAGGGAATATATAGCGTGTCAAGTCGGAAGTGACGGGCTGAGTAAATCAGGCGGTAAATAACTTTTTGTGCAGTTGCAAATTGTGTCTGCACATTATGTAACTGCGTGGCAGTTCAAAGGAACTGGATTATATAAGATATCCCCACTGTTCAGATACTGCTTGGGGAAAACCGTGTTTTCTCTGGGAAGATGTAGTGTTTTCTTTCCAGAGAACCAAAGAGGAGAATGAGAACATGAAAGGGATGTGCAAATACAACAGAGGCTAAATATGTGGATAGACAGCAAGCCAAGGCTCTTTTGACAATTACACACAACAGACATGTCTCATTGAAACCCACAAGCAGAACTGAGGGTCAAGGAGCCTTACTGCTAAACACTGCTAAATACAGTAAACACACACACACACACACACACACACACACCACGTAAGTACGCTTGTTAATACCGAGCAAGATGTAGTCATGCAGGGAAAGAATGCATCGCTGCATCTTCAGCATTCAATATTCCTTCAATGTTTCTGAAATATTAAAAGGGATAGTTTAGTGCTTTTCAAAGGTAACTGATTGGTAGCACTAGGGTGTGAATCCCACAAGTCCGGCCTTGGCAGGGGCAAAATAATGAGGAGAAACGCAGAGGAATGTGGGCTAAGGGCCCGGTACATTAATATTTATGTTCTTCTGATGTCTGTGCATGCCAATGAAGGGCTCCCACTATCGTCCAGCCAAACACTGACAGGAAGTAAGGCGGCTGGAAGGAAGTGACATCGCTATACCAAATGTGCGCACAGGGCTGACAAGGGCTGATCCATTTCAGGACCTTGTTTCAACTTCTGGTCATAATTATTTAATTGACTCAATCATATCTTATCTGACATGTGTATGAGTACCGGCTACAGCTGCAAGTGTATCCAATGATTTTACTGTGCTCAAGTACAGGCTTGAACCACTGTAATTTATAGAGAAGTCAGCAAATTAAAAACAAGGCAATTGCTTGAAAAAAAAAAAAAAAGACCAACCCTCGAGTTGCACACCTCTGCCCTACCATCATCACTCAGTGTCATGGTATTTTGTTGGATGGTGGTATTGTATTGTGAGTCAATGTTGCTGTGTAATACTACAGATGAAGTTCCTTCAATATATAACTAAGTGCTTCTAAGTTGTAAGGTATTTGAGGGCTTTTTTAACAGAGTAGCACAGATTCATTATCCTGCATATTGTGTAAATTGGCTGAGATAATGGGCTCAGTGAATGTGATGAGACATCTGGGTTATTTAAAGTTCAGTGAATCTACAGAGCCTGGATCCATAAAAAGCCCTGTGTAACTAGGGACAGGCATAGTTACTTTCTAATATGACAAAGCAAGTTCTGACACTTGAATGGTCCAACAAACATTTGGACGAGTGAGAGGCCTAGGGTTCAAATCCCACCTCGGACTCAGGCAATATCTTTCTTGTTACACTAACACCATAGGGCGGCCTGTAGCTTGATGGTTAAGGTACATGACTTCGACCCCCAAGGTGGGTGGTTCGATCACCGGTGTAGCCACAGTAAGGTCTGCACCGCTGCGGGGCCCTTGAGCAAGGCCCTTAACCCTGCATTGCTCCAGGGGAGGTTTGTCTCCTGCTTAGTCTAATCAACTGTACATCACTATGGATAAGAGTGTCTGCCAAATGCCATTAATGTAATGTAATGTAATATCAAGTCTGGTGTCTTGGCCTCCACTACATGTCCTGGCAAGCTATTCCACACATTGACCACTCGCTGTGAGGAAAAATAGTTCATAGCTGCACGGAATTTAAAATGAATGGGGTTGAAAAGCGGCAAAGGATGTGCTCTTCCCCTTTATTTCCAGACTTTGACCAATCAAACGCACCATGGCAGGAAATGTTCTTGTTTCACACCCAGAGGAGACGCATCAACTTTGGCCTGGAAAAGATCCAGACGGTAGCTCATGATAGCAATCTGTCTTTCAGTGAAAACATAGCAACAGTTACCTGATGCTGGTTTTGTTTTCCCCTCAACAGTATCTGCAAAATCCATCAATGTTATCCACTACCCAGTTCATAGCACAGGCCTTTGTCTTTAACGAGACTACTACCAGGATTTTGTCCTTTATCTTCTCCCTACAGGTATCACCAGGCTCCTCAGGCTAACTCTAAATGCCGTTGCTTGTCCAGGTTTCTCTTGCTAACTCTAAATGCTGTTGCTTGCCCAGGTTTCTCTTGCTAACTCTAAATGCTGTTGCTTGTCCAGGTTTCTCTTGCTAACTCTAAATGCTGTTGCTTGTCCAGGTTTCTCTTGCTAACTCTAAATGCCGTTGCTTGTCCAGGTTTCTCTTGCTAACTCTAAATGCTGTTGCTTGTCCAGGTTTCTCTTGCTAACTCTGAATGCCATTGTTAGCCCAGGTTTCTCTTGCTAACTCTAAATGCCGTTGCTTGCCCAGGCTTCTTGAGCCAAGCCTAAACGATGTCGCTCGGCCAATTTAAAGCCAGATAAAATACATTCATGTCATGCCTCTCTTCATCACCCCTCTGCCGGCTGCCAGTTTCGACAGAAGTAAAATGAGAAGCTCAGGTGCTGGCCTGGACGACAGCCAGAGGAGCTTCACCCTCTTGCCTACAATCTGTCATCAAGCCTTACTCCTCCTGCCGTGACCATTCTGCTCCAAAACCTCTGGTCACCTTCCCCGAAGGGTACATCACTGCTCTTCTGGGCCCCGGCCCCTCGTGGAGTGAGCTCCCTAAAACAGCCAAACTTATGGGGCGGGGTGGGGCAGCGTGTAGCTTAGTGGCTAAGGTACACGACTGGGACCTGGAAGGCTGGTGGTTCAATCCCCGGTGTAGCCGGGATAAAATCTGCACAGCAGGCCCTTAACACCACATTGCTCCAGGCTGGATTGTCCCCTACTTAGTCTAATCAACTGTAAGTCACTTTGGATGAATGCGTCAGACAATCAGTTATTATTATTATGCTGCCGAATGAAAATTGAACTGTTTAAACTGCTCGAAAAGCGCTGAACATTTACTCGTTGAATACCTCTGGACACGTTTATGCTACATTTACATTATTATCATCCTATTCATTATCGTACTTTCAGCACCGTGTCCTCAGTCTCCCTCTTGAACCTACCTGGTGCTATCACTAGTTTGTCTAACAGCACTTACTATCGGTTGTGACTCAAATAACAGCGACTCTATCATTCCCACTGTTGGCCTAGCCTTTTAAAATGCAATTTAAAAGTTACAGTGAATAAGTGTCTGCTAAATGACTAAAGTAAGCATAAATGCAGGAGTGCTGCATAGAGCAGAACTGTATCATGAATGCAGCAAATTTACTATTGAGCTTGACTGGGTTCTCTTACCAAATGGTTGCAGGCCCTGCAGGAAAAACAGCCTCAAGCTAGGTTTTGAAACTGGTAGCTGGGTGACCAGCACAGACCAGCTCCATACTCAACATGGTTTGACCATCTCAAGCTATGTTTTGAAACAGCTGGTAACTTCAAGCTGGTCATAGCTGGATTTTACACCAGGGAGGCCTAAAATAAATCAAGTTTGTTTCTATCTGATGATTTCAAAATGGCCACTCGCAGCCTTATTTGCTGCCTGTGATTATGTGGAAGACACGTTTGGTCTGGTTTTTGACCTCTCTGTCCTGGGCCTGGATCAAACGAAGGTCTACCCTGCCTAGCCCACCCTGAACAACAGCTCCTACATGGTGGTCCTTGGCCACAAGGAGCAAGACGAACTAGTGCCACAGCAAAGCACTTATTTTTCATCAATCTGAGCAGCCATTTGGCCATATTTCCCTGTTTTCTGGAAAGAAAACGGGTGTTTTCACGAGATATCAGAGACGCCCAGGGAAATTAATTTTTGTCTGTCCTCGGTTGGCCCTAGGCTCACTGCAAAGCAGACATCATATTTCCTCCACTTTCTTTTCAAGATTTTCAATCTCTTATATCTCCTGCAATCCTTCAGTGTTTGACATTCCAAAGGGATGGTTCCAGTGCGTCTCCTGCATTGTCCTTAACAATGCTGTTTCACATTAGTGTCCGTTCCTGTTGCAGCTGGAAAAATTCCACTTACCACAAAATGGCTGTCTTTTCTACACGAGTGACAGACTGGGTACAGCTATGCTTAAACAATGGCTTTCTTGTTTGTGTGTGTGTGTGTGTGTGTATGTATGTGTCTATACGAACATTAATAACAAATAATAATTCATATATTTTGTCATAAAGAATACAATGAACACAAATACCACATATGCAACCTGTGACCTATGCCAGTTGCAGGAATGAAAAAAGGCTCGCATAAAAAAAAAAGACCGGTTTTACGAGATTCATCTTTAACTAAATATGACAGAGGGGAAAACAATGTATATAATAATTCCCAGTTTGAGAAATGTTTGTGTATAAAGGCTAAATATAATTCCCTTTGTTTTCACCTTCCATTCCACGGATATTTTCATGGTAACAAGCAGCATGCATACCGTCGGTGAGAGAGTATAATTTTAGCGATGGCGTTAGCCGGTGGTGACAGACACAATGAATGCCAGCGCGCATCGCTGTTTGGGTTCCGGGCGACGCGCAGTCTCAACGGAGCCTCCGGTTCACATCAGCGGCTGTGAAATTTGCGGCGGACGCCTCCGTGGGAACCGGTCGGACTGATTGCCGGCGAGATGAGAGCGCCGCTCTTTGTTTCCCTCCGAGAGGGGCGCCATTTGAAATGCGTTTCCATCACGGGGGAACGGATCGCGCTCCGTGATGGAGGCCGCCCCCATCAGCGCCCCTCAAAGTGAACAAAACAACCATCACCTTGATAGCAGGTGCTTTGTTCCCCACGTTTTTTTTTTTTTTACTGAAATACACTTTACATTATTCCATATGTACAGGCCGTGGACTCATACACTGCTGATGTCTGTCACTGCTCTCCACTTTCATTGCATCTTCCATCAGTATTTTCCAATGAGTACACAACAATGCACCCACACACACACACAGATTTTACTCATACAACAAACAGAGCTAGGTCATTTTTAAGATAAAGTATTTAGCCTTTTAGTACCTTTAGAGGAATTATGGCATTGTAAAACACACACACACACACACACACACAGACTGATTTGTCTAAATTTCACTGACAGCATACAGACAGGGAAACAAAGATACCATTAGGCATGTTACGCAATCGATCAACATGAAGTCAAATGACTGTTTCGGTGCTCTTCGTCAGAGAAGTCAGCTAATGATAATTCAAATTCGAAATGACATACGAAAAACTAATCTACACTCGAAAGCACAAAAGTCCCTTAAATCTCGGGCCAAAATGGTAGATTTATAGTGGATAGAAATGAAGCTTAACCTGACAGATTGGATTTTTTGATTGGCAGCAGAAAAAACAGAGCTTGTCATTAAAGACAGTGCTAAGCCCTTGATGAAGATCCTTTCTCTGTGTCTGTTGTAGATTTTGCAGAATTAGCTGTTAGGGAAGGGGACAATGGAAATTTGGTTGAGTGGGCTGGCAGTAGGTGGGAAGCCAGAGAAACAGAGTTGTCAGACTGACAGATAGAAGACAGTGATTGATGTGTTGATCTTGCATGGAGAGAGAACGGTTGTGAGGCAACGAACCGGGCCAAGGCCTGCCCCAAACTCCCCAAGCGGATCGAACAAATCACTCGAACGACCTGTTTTGTTTCTTTGTGTTTACAGTATTTTATTTATCAGAATCCAGAAAGACGGCCTCAGCTTCGGTTCTGAAAAATTCTTGCGTGATGGCATTCAACGTGTGTCTCAACTTCTTTAAATTAAAGCCTCACAACCGGGTGTAAAAAAATACCACTGCGTATTTATTAGTAAATTAAATTATCCAGATGGAAAATTCACATCACCGCAAACCGCAAACCAACCTCCCCTTTACAAGCCATGAATTGCAGTTATAAAGTGTATCAGCACACCTTGGAGAGAACTGGAGAAGGATAATACAGATCACTACAACCGTCCACCTCTCCCCCCCCCCACCCACCCACCGTGTTTTACAAGCCATGATACACAGTCTAAAAGCGTCTCAGCACACTTTAGAGAGCAGTGGAAACGGAAAATGCGTTACTACATAATACATGGCTTTTATAAATTGTAAGCACTTCTAGAAAACTCTATTGTGTCTATATTGTCCGTGCAGCAACAACATTGTCATTGCTTCCATTCTCTTCATTGCTCTGGCTTATTCAGTAGTGTGCTGATATATGGTATAAATGCAAATCACATACCTGCATTAAATGTGAATAATGCTGTCTGTTAATGAATGAATGATAAACCCACAACAAAATGACACAAAATGACCTTACATTCTTGATCCGAAAATGAAAGAAAAAAAGAGTTGTTTTTCATGCAATGAGAGCTCTACTCAGCACAGTGACAAAATAATCATGGTGAGTCACAACACTTAATTATTTTTCTGTTTATCGACTTTTGACACATCTGTTCATCCACACTTCTGATTCCCCTTTTTCAAATTGAAGGTTGAACCCCTCAATCTTGCTGTGGTCTGGTCGTGGTCCAGACTATGATGGCGCTGCAATGATGATTATCCTGTTTGTTTTTATGAGCTAGTCTCCTGAACGAAAGCCTTGTTCTTAATGACATTTTACTGAAGAAATAGGTCAGTGTCTATTTACAGACTACACAAAATGGCTGCCCAACATCTATAGCCTAATCCAATATTGCATGTAATATGTGAAGTTACATGAAAATGGGTGTCATTAATATGGTTATTATTATTACAGTGATCACTGCACTGACAACCTGTAGTAGACAGAAGACAGTTGCATATGGAGTGTGAAAGTGAAGGCTACTTAATAGCGTGGAGATAGAGAGGGCACACAAATACTACACAGTGGTCATAATGTCGCTGTTATTACAAAACTGCCCTTTTATCTCTCTGTATGTATCAATTCAACCCCAAAGAATATATCTGGCAATGCGATCAGTATCTTTTGATGGGCTCTCGGAAAAGCCAACATCCCCACTGAATATTAAGCACCTGAAATCATACCGTGCGATATTAAGCGTGTTGCTGGTATACGCACTGTATAAAAATGCATACGATACGTCAATTAAGCCTCGTTATGGCTGGGGTATGCAGTGAAGTATATCAGAGTAATGTTTCATTGTTGTTGTAAAATGGCCGATATAACCGAACACATTTTGATTTAATTCGATTTGGTTTGAAGGGCAGGATGAGGAAATGAGGTTTCATGGCTTCTGGACCCTCCACTAACTGTCAAACACTGATGCAATCCAGACGGATGTTCTCCATCGCAGAAACACCACTGTCCAATTTATTCTATCCGGCTTGTCACTGACGGCGCGCGAGAGGTCCGGCCACCGCAGGGTCCGCGCCACCTGGCTTGCCCCCACCCCGTCGCTAGCGGTAACGCGCGGTGACATCATCCGCGAGCAGACCACCTGTGAGTTGTCATTGTGGCTGTGCCTCGTGCGCGGCCCACAGATTGCGCTTTAGGAGGGGAGGCGCAACTGGTGGGGTCCAGCGGAACCTGAGAGCTAATTAAAACTCCAATGCAATCAACATCAGACGCACAATTAAGAGATAAGCAATAAAAATCAGATGTAATGGGAACAGAGCACAGCTGCGATGTTCATTAAGCTCTCTCTCGCTCACACAATAATGGAGTCATGGTAGAATAATTGATTTAAGAGCAAGCCACTATTTGCCAGCTCATGTAATTACACCCTCGCTTCGAAGAAAATAAATAAATAAAAAACTAGACAAAACAAAACAAAAATTAAAAAACAGTAGCTTGCCATGGGACTATATGAATTGTCAGATAACTCATCTGCTTTACTGCATCCTCAAGTTGCCTTTGTCACATTATTTCATTAGACCCTCTTGCCCAACCTTACTCTGTAAACCAGGGCTGCCCAACACTGTTCCAGGATATCTACCGTCCTGTAGGTTTTCACCAAGCCCCAGCAACGCACACCTCATTCAACAGTTTGAGATCTCATTAAGCTGCTAACTGGTGTAATCAGGCGTGCTAAATTATGGACTGAAATGAAGACCTACAGGTCAGTAGGAACAGGGTTGGTCACCCTGGTGTAAACGTGCTGTAAATGTGACACCTCTAAGGCTGGTGTCCAGCCAACTAAATATGGAGAATTTGAATTGCTTATGACTATTTCATGTAATCCATAAGTATTTGGATAACAATTTTTGTTGTTTTGTTTCTTTACCCCAGCACTTTAGGATTTAAAAAGATGAAGTTAAAGCACAAGACTGTCAGGTTCAATTTGAGGGCATCTTACAACCACATTGGGTGATCTGTATAGGAATTAGACTTAGACTCTTTTCTAATTAGTCTTCAGCATATGTGCAAAAACTAAGATGGATATTCTGACATATGTTGCACTTTAAACACAGTGTGTGTTGATGACGACAGCTTGTTGATGTGATTTTGTGAACGAAAACAGAAAAAAATTGCTTTTAACTACATTACGATAAGCAAAGATAAAGGTAGTACTTACAATTAGTGGGTTTTGTTTCTCGTATGCGACTGCAATACACAACCAGGGCAGGATTGCCTCGGCACATTACCAACCTCACCTACACTTTTCACTTTTCCATTCCTTATTTTATTATGCACATTGCTTATTTGCGGGAGAATATAATACAATATTCAGGGAGCGGGTGTTGAACTCCCGCAACCTTCTGGGACAGGTGGGATGTCTGGTATATGTGTTTTACTCTTATAAATGTTGTGTACTTGACCATTTTAGTTTGCAGACTTAGGCATAAGGTTCCAGGCACTGTTGATACTGCACAGGCAGGATGGGAGATGGTTAGACATTGTTTGGTGAGACCTGACTGGCCCTGGCCTCCTCAACGTGCTCTAGTTAACCCCAGCTCTTCCAGTAGTAGCCACCTAGCCCTGGCCCCTTGAGCTGATCCTGCAGTCTGCACAACACAACTCCCTGCAGTGTCGAATCAGTGGATACAGAACTAGTCTGACGTTTGATCTTCACCAGGTTCTCTTGAACTGGGACCCATCCCCGGATGCAGCCTCTTTCCTCCCTAAAGCCTCTCCCAGAGCAAAACTCACACAAGGTGCAGGAAGAGGTTGTTATTTATAATTCTCAGGTGAGAATCTGTACTTCTCAGTATGACCTGAATTTCATCAGATCACCAGCTAACAACAATAGAAAATACACAACAATATCAATCCAGCCCTGCTAAAAAACACAGCTCAAGCTAGCTTTTGAAACAGCTGGTATCTTGTATTTCAAGCTTGTGGTCATAGCTGGATTTTACACCAGGGACCACGTGTTTTTTTTAACCGTTTGCTTTGGTGTCCTTGTATCAACATGATCATGACCATTATCCAGGATAGTAATGGTCAAGGGTACACACAAATGATCCAGCAGGCTTGTTCAAAGCTGAACAGTTCTCCCACTTCAATAAGCAGTGTATTTGACATAGGCTACGCCTAAAACAGTGTGAAGCTTCATGTCAACATAGAAGCTCCATGTGAATGTAATGAGAGTTGAAAAATTGGATGCACTATCTGGCACCTTTCAGAATATCTGGTGACAAATATGGTGCTTTTGACAGATCAAACATCAATAAAAGCATCCGTTACTTTGAGCAGTAATGTCTTCCCATCTCTCTTGGGATGAGCATCACACTGACGGGGAGAAACTGAGCTGATGGTGTATGAATGGTGTTCACGAGTTGCGGATCGCAGCGCAAACATCTTTAATATTAACAGTGGTCTTATGCTGCCTTAAAAGGGAGCAGGTTCCCAGTGCAGACTTCTTCTTGCGTTGCACATCGGTTGCAGTGGATTTCATTGGGTTGCCGCAAGTTGCGATATTGAAACTACAACTGTAACGTTGCGTGCAGACTTACTGGTATGAAACTTAGTGGGGGCTAGCAAAATATGATCATAATTGTCATTTCAATGTAGCAACTTGCTTTTTTTCAGCACATAACTGGTTGAGATATTAACAGATGTAATAGAACAAACTGTGAAGCTGTCTTGAGCTTACGGTAACCACAGGCATTATTTTAGGTAGAAACTGAAATCCCTGTGGGAAAATAGCATGGGACATCTGCTGAGGGAACCCATGGCTGGAAGAAACTGTTGGGTTGGCCTACACTGTAACGCTGTTATAGCCAAGAAATTGTTGTTTTATATAAACGGTATATTTCATACCATCTCAGTCAACCTTTTCATGTTGTATTTATGTAATTGCTAATTCACTTATAAAATAAAAACATTAAATGCCAGAACTACTTCAACAAACTGAAATATTTCAATGTGTACTTTTTCACTATTCCAAATCTAAAACTGGGAAAAAACTGAAAAAAAAAAAACCATCCTACAGACAATCAAAGGAGAAATAGGCAAGTATTTTTACTTTTACAACAGAAAGGAATCCCAACGTTGCAATTCGCAATTGTGAGAAAGAGCGGGACGAAGAACATTTAAGCCAGTTCCCGCAATAAACGTTTTTCCTCTGGTGAAATAAATTGGGCCTGGTTCACAGTTTCCCCACTGAAGTATGCACGTATTAACATACTTATTATCCTCATCTTAATGCATGCCTAATAAATGAGGGATGTATTGGGATCTTCAAAGGGAGCGTGGCTTTGAAGGTGTCTTCAAGGCATAGGCTTCAAAGACACACTTTGCAGGGAGCTGGTGTTCGGGCCAGGCTGTTCCTCACATGGTACAAGGTGCGGATTATTTTGGGGTGCTGCTGAGGCTGACAGAGCCCCGTGTGATCCCCTGCCAAACAGCATCCGCTGCCTTCAACCCAGCGTCGTGCAATAGTGTGACATTGGCCCATATGGCCCAAAGTGAAAAGTGTGTCAGTTTTTCAAAATTCTTGTTCATTCTCTCTTTTTTTCCCGCTCTCTTTCTTTCTATTTCTTAATTTCTTTATGATTTAAATTAAGGCTTACATTGGTTTCTTTCTTGCTTCTTCGTATTCGTTATTCTGGATCCACCATCATTCTCCATTTAAAAAAATCTTTATTTAATTTTTTAAACAGCTGCTTATTTGCAATTTCACAGAGCATTTTATAAACAACACCATGTCTTGTGTCGCACATTACACAATGTATACTGTATCACACAGTTTAGTTCTTTATTTTGTGCTGGTGACATAGCTGCTAAAAGGAAAAGATTATAGCTAATTGAGTTGTCCGTTTCAGGACGTTGCAAACAAGCTAAACATTAGAGAGCTTATATCTTGATATAACGTTACTGTACTTCACAAAACCATTCACAGTCATATCTGATGCCATTTCACAATTTTTAAATGCAAATAGCAATATTAGGTAGACCTGTATACCAGCTTGTTAATGCAAATATTTAATCAGCCAATCATGTGGCAGTAACTAAATGCATACAAGCATGCAGAAATGGTCAAGAGGTTCAGATGTTTATCCGACCAAATGTCAGAATGGGGACAAAATGTGATCTAATCGACTTTGAGCGTGGAATGATTGATGGTGGCAGACAGGGTGGTTTGAGTATCTCAGAAACTGAGCTGATCTCCTGGGATTTTCACACGCAACAGTCTGTTGAGTTTGCAGAGAATGGTGTGAAAAACCAAAAACAACCAGTGAGCAGCAGTTCTATGGGCAGAAACATGTTGTTAATGAGACAGTTCAGAGGAGAAGGGCCATACTGGTCGAGGCTGACAGGAAGGTGACAGTAACGCAAATAACCATGCATTACAACAGTGGAACATGTAGAAGAGCATCTCTGAACACACAAGATGTCAAACCTATAAGTAAATAAGCCACAGCAGCAGATACCTAATAAAGTGCTCACTGAGTGTATATGACTTTCTCCTATGCAAATGTAAACACTACTCTCTAAACAATATCAATATTACAATAAGATAACCTATGCGATCAATAATTCGGAATTGTGTAGAACCTTATTCTTTATCATTATTCTTCCTCCCACATAAATCTATTGCTATGCACTCTGTCTGCAGTAGCAAGCAACAGGGGAATCAACCCGTGGCAGCTGGCTTTGCATGTTTCCCATCCAGAACAATGAAGTCCATTACTTACCTTCACCTCAGCACTTTTCAAGTCTCTGCTAACACAATGGATAGACTGCAGATTCAATTATTTGATCATTATTAAAGCAGCCATAATTCTACTGTGAAGCACTTTTCCGTGTTTATCGAGGTCATTAGTCGCATCCTTGCATTTCCTGGCGGGCTTCCAGCCATTATAGTACACACGATATGTTACAGTGTATTGTAAAAAATGCATGTGATTCTGTACTCCTGGCAGTGAAGCTCCCCCATAGAGCTATATATTACACTGTGTGTGTTCACGTCTAAGTGTGCTGCTGTAGCACGCCCAACACACACACACACACACAGCGGCACACGCACACACGCTTTTCTTTATGGTGACAAACCTTTCTGGCTTTCTGGTTACAGCGAGCTCCACTAATGAGAGAGCAAGACTTGGTAGGACATAAGTTATTCACAGAGAGGTCTGTTCAAAACAGGAGGTGGAGTGGAAGAAGGGTGCGACCCGTAGACACTGGGTGCATTAGCATGTGCATCACATTACAGGCAGTGTCTGTCATTTTCTTGCCCACTTATGCAGAGAGAACAAAAAAAACCTGACAAGCGATAAAACCATCGCGCTGTCTATTCTGACTGCCTGCCAGAGCTATGTTTTGTGCCGGTATACTCAGTGAGCACTAGCAAGGTTTTCAGCTGTATACAGTAGCTGCTGTGTAGGAAAGTGCAAGTAGACAAACAGATAAAAGTGGTTACGATAAAGAATAAATCTTGAAAATCCTCTTATGATTCCAGCTGCAACACTGGAACATATCGAAAGTTACCGGAACATTTGATCTATTCACAGTCTGTCAGTTCGTGGTGCCCATCACAAGGAGTGCTTTTGATGCGGCGCTTTTGATCAGGGGGCGCCGTGCCACACACAGGACCTACAGCGGGCTGAGAAACGCAACACCGTCTCGCAATGAATTCATCCACCCTCCACAGCCGTCATTCAGCGAGGTGCCGTTAATTACACAATTTGCCCTATATACTACAACCTTCCAGAAAAAAATTCCTTTTACAGGCCATGTGAGCGATCGCTATGCTTATTTGTGATAACACTTGTGTCAAGAAATGGTCTTCGTATGCGATGCGGTGCTTCAAAAGCCACTGGAACACACAACATGGAAGTTTGTTTTCTTCTTCAGGTGATGTTCACCAGCCGAGACATTGCAGCATTCCTTTCCCTCTTGGCAAGCGGCCTCGTCCAGGAAGAATATTACATTTTTATTCTTTGTTTTTACACTTTATCCATTCATCCAGTAAAGCTGGATCTGTGCTGATGCAGGTTTTGATAACATGCTTAGCCCGTTAAGTCCCAAGCCCAATACTAAGGGACTCCACCAAAATACCAAGGGGTTTTCACTTTGGTTGAAAAAATCTAAAAAAGATGAAAAAATTTAGTCGGGATTTAGTACAATACAAAAACTAAAGTATAGCAGTCATTTTGATTGGTTGAAAAGGTATAAGGTCAAGACTGCCATATGGCACGGTAGGGATTTTACGGTAGTTACGCTTGAGTGGGACTGAAAGGGTTAAAGATCATTACATTTAGATCATAGCTTTTCTGGACACTCAAAGCGCTTACAGTGATGAGGGGGAAAAAAGACTGGCGGCTGGAATGTGTCTGGGAATTGAGAACCCATTGATTCACAAATAAAACAAAAAACATTTAACAGTCACAGACACTGATACATGACCCTGTCTCTCTAGAGAATGATTATTTGTTTTATACTTTTCTGATAAGGATGAATATTGGTTAAGGATAATAATATCCGTGTCCCTCGCGGTTGCCACGGCTCCCCTCAAGCCTGTCATTCCGTCAAAGGTTATAATTCAATCCCAGTTCTCGACGGGGCAGACTCCGGCTGCGTAGAAATGTTTACATAAACACTGGAAGTCATTAGCGAAGCAATATTGTGTTGCAGCTTTATTACTGCACATAATGCTTATGGTCGGTGATATATTAAACTCCCAGGTGAGCAGAGGGAGGGTGATTGGATGCCTCTTGTGCTGGCTTACAGACAAGGGTGTGAGAATAAGAACAGAAAAAAATGCTAGTTCCCGAGAAGGTGCCTTGGAGATACAGCGCAGCAGGTGGAATTGGAGAGTCTGTGTTGAGTTTTCACACAGACACGGAGGGTCCATTTGGGAGCGGACAAAACAGCAAAGACGGCACAGAAATCTACCCTACAGATTTTCCCTATGACGTTAACGGGCAACACACCCCAAGAGTTCCTGATTCCCAGGATTTCACCTCTTTCGTTTGCCCTCTTTCTTCAAACACACAGACCGTCACGCATGTAACACCACATTAAAGTGTCAAACATGTCAGTGCCATGTCTGTATTCCTACAGTTTACACTTTGGTCATTTTACAGGTGCTTTTGGTCAAAGTGACTTCGCAAAAAGTGATGGTGATGACTCACTGTAACAGCTGCGTTTAATTTAGATACTACATCTGCTGTGTATTATATTTGTTGTTTATATGAGAGAATATATGGCCTGCAATAGTTGGAAAACTATAAGGATAAGAAATATAAAACATTGGGGCAGCTTTTTGCAAAAAAATGACCCTAACCAATAACAAAAAGGCACCTGATACATAATTGTAAACAAAATTTTTTGTGACTTTCGTGAATCTCATATTTGCACGTGTTTCACAACCTTGAAGTTCTGTACTGAAGTTTTTGTTCAAGTAGTGTTTTCAAGTAGGCCCAGACACAGCCACAACTTTGGCCTGCGTGGTCTTTGCAACACTTCAGATAAAATTCATATGTATCTACCAAACCGTTTCTCGGGTGAGACGGTAAAATGCTTCAGAACAAAGAAGAGTGACATCTCATGCATTACATTTCATTACATGACATTACAGGCATTAAACACCAAGGAAAAGCTGAGATTAAACACCAAGGGAAATCAGAGAAAAGGATACAATACTATGGCTTCAATCCAAACGAGCCATCGTGGGCGATGCTGTTAGATCCTGTGTGATTGGACACATCTGGTCTATGATGCTATCAAATTTTATAGGTACAGAGTTCCCTTTGATCGACAAATGTAGTATTGTCCAGAGAATTCATTCTCACACAATTTATCAAACAAAGCTGAGGCATACTAGCCAGAAATGCAAATGCCTTCTCAATATTCTTCTCTACCATTGTTTTACATTGTATGGATAAGTGTCAGTGAAAAGACATGTGTAACACAGGATAATTAGCATGGCAGTTGCATGTATTGTAGTGTGTAGATGGGCTCAACAGTCTTAGTGTTTTGTATCACGCAATTTGCAAATGGTTTATCACAGAGTGCTTTCCAATGAACATTTTCATAGGGAATAAAAAACGCTAAAGGAGCTAATCTGGTGAAACTGGGAAAATGATTCGCAGTTCAAATTCCTGGAAAAAGCAAGACACAAGTCTTGCTTTTACCAGATCAATCTGTCTTGAGGAGGTAAGGTCGGTCCATCCAGAGCCGTTAATGATCTGTGTAGTGCTCAAACTGTTACCTGTATCACGTGTGTGGCAAGAGCGTGGTTTGCAGGAAGAAGGACCACGCCTACTGGTTTATTTATTTATGTATTTTATTTATTTACTAGGGACAGTGCACATTAATCAAAATGTTCAGTTTCCACATCAATATAAATGTGTCAGAGTTAGCTAATGAGCTCATTTTCATCTGTAGTCCCTAACCTGCATGTCTTTGGACTTGGTTAAGTAGGCACACACCTGGGCGACGTTTCAAATTAGCCCAGGCTGTTGAAAAGTGCTCTTTTCCACAGTAGGTGGCTGAGACAGCAGCAGTGGGAGGCAGGCAGCCTGTAGTGTTGTGGCTACATGACTGGAACCTGCAAGGTCGGTGGTTCGATCCTCGATGTAGCCATGATAAGATCCGCACTGCTATTGGGCCCTTAACCCCACATTACTCCAGGGTGGTTGTTTCCTGCTTAGTATAATTAACTGTAAGTCACTTTGTATAAAAACATCAGCCAAAGAACATATAATGTAAAGAGACTGGGAGACTACAGGAGAGTAGAACACCGTGCAAGAGAGCTATGCTCATGAGAGCTGCAAGCGAAGCAGAAAAGTTAAGGTTTTTGTTTTCTTTGCCGTTATTCTTTTAGTTTGTTATTTTTACCCCTATCCAGTGAGGGTGAGGGGAGGAGATCTTTTGTTTTGTTTACAAGCTCTGTACTCTCTCGCTCTTTCTCTCCTTCCCAGTCCTGTGAAAATAATCAAATGACGGTGTAATCCCAATTTTCCTGCGTCCAGCTCGTCTACCTTCCCCAGGGTGTGTCAGGGCGTGTCACAACATGATTCAGAGAAGGTCGGGTGCAGGCCCAAGCCCAAAGAGCAACACCTGCAATTAGAAACCACCTGCACTACAAATCCAAACAGCAACACCTGCAATCAAAAACCACCCGCACTACAAATACCAACAGCAACACCTGAAATCAAAAACCACCCACACTACAAATCCCAACAGCAACACCTGCAGTCAAAACCGCCCCCACTACCAATCCCAACAGCAACACCTGAAATCAAAAACCACCCACACTACAAATCCCAACAGCAACACCTGCAGTCAAAAACCGCCCCACTACAAATCCCAACAGCAATACCTGAAATCAAAAACCACCCGCACTACAAATCCCAACAGTAACACCTGCAACCAAAAACCACCCGCACTACAAATCCCAACAGCAACACCTGCAATCAAAAACCACCCGCACTACAAATCCCAACAGCAACACCTGCAGTCAAAAACCACCTACACTACCAATCCCAACAGTAACACCTGCAATCAAAAACCACCCACACTACAAATCCCAACAGCAACACCTGCAGTCAAAAACCGCCCCCACTACAAATCCCAACAGCAACACCTGAAATCAAAAACCACCCGCACTACAAATACCAACAGCAACACCTGAAATCAAAAACCACCCACACTACAAATCCCAACAGCAACACCTGCAGTCAAAACCGCCCCCACTACCAATCCCAACAGCAACACCTGAAATCAAAAACCACCCACACTACAAATCCCAACAGCAACACCTGCAGTCAAAAACCGCCCCACTACAAATCCCAACAGCAATACCTGAAATCAAAAACCACCCGCACTACAAATCCCAACAGTAACACCTGCAACCAAAAACCACCCGCACTACAAATCCCAACAGCAACACCTGCAGTCAAAAACCACCTACACTACCAATCCCAACAGTAACACCTGCAATCAAAAACCACCCACACTACAAATCCCAACAGCAACACCTGCAGTCAAAAACCGCCCCCACTACAAATCCCAACAGCAACACCTGAAATCAAAAACCACCCGCACTACAAATCCCAACAGCAACACCTGAAATCAAAAACCACACGCACTACAAATCCCAACAGCAACACCTGAAATCAAAAACCACCCGCATTACATATTCCAACAGCAACACCTGAAATCAAAAACCACCCGCACTACAAATCCCAACAGCAACACCTGCAGTCAAAAACCACCCCCACTACAAATCCCAACAGCAACACCTGCAATCTAAAACCACCCGCACTACAAATCCCAACAGCAACACCTGAAATCAAAAACCACACGCACTACAAATCCCAACAGCAACACCTGTAATCAAAAACCACCCGCACTACAAATCCCAACAGCAACACCTGCAATCAAAAACCACCCGCACTACAAATCCCAACAGCAACACCTGCAATCAAAAACCACCCGCACTACAAATCCCAACAGCAGAACCTGCAAATCAAAAACTACCCGCACTACAAATCCCAACAGCAGCACCACTCAAACACACACTCCAAAGCCATATGCGACATTGGCTCAGGCAGCAAGAGCAGTCGTCTGGCAGTCAGAGGTTGGCCAGTTCAGTCCCGCCCTGGGTGTGTCAAAGTGTCCCTGAGCAAAACGCCTAACCCCCAAATGTTCCTGATGAGCCGGTTGGTGCCTTGCATGGCAGCCAATCGGCATTGATGTGTGATTTGTTTGTGTATGAATAGGTGAATGGAAAGCATCAATTGTACAGCACTTTGAATGAAGGCGCAATATAAATGCCAACCGTTTACCATTCACCGTAAACAAATAATTCACCTCGCGATGCTGAGGAGAAGCATTACAGGCGTGAACTGCGGCCATTTCTAAAAGCAGTGGTGATCATCACTTGGCTGTTTTTCGTCCAGATGCTTTGGCAGATACGTTGATAGAGATAATGAGGGAGAGGCTAGCTGAGAGAGCACCAGATGTCAATCGGATGCAGATCACCTCATGTTTTGCCAGACCTTTCAAGAAGAAAGATTTCCATTGCGAAAATCAATCAGCATCATTGACCAAGCAGCGCTTTGAATTACATTGTACATATCCCCCCACCCAATTTTATTTACTCAGTTGCATTCTTCACTATGCAATGGTATTCCATTTGTCTTTGCCTGCGGCATTCAGAGATTAGCTTTTCTTAATTATAATTTAGATAACAGAATTAGTGCAGCATGCGCCAACAAAATAAAATGTTCCTATGGGATGCCTATGGTAATCAATCTATATTGACAATGTATAGCTGTAATACTGTAATAATTATTTTGATGTTGATTGAGCAGCACTCTTCCCGCCTTCAGCACATCCAATAAATGAAGTCCAAAGTTACTCAAAATAACTAAGATATGAAATACCTCTTCCCTGAAGATATGTTTGCAAAAGGATGTTCAAGGGTTACAAGGTGTCAGGTTTAACATTTCATCTATTTCTAATTGCAGGATATGACTATTAGCAGAAGCTGATTCAGGAACTCCCACGTTGCGACACACGGCTGTATTTCTACATAAGGTTCATTTGTTCGGCTAACGGTTTTCCCTTTGAAGCCCGTTGTCTGCCGCTCCAGGTACAAGGGGGCACGAGGGAGAAGATTCACGGCTGGGTTATGACGGAGCTAATCTCCTGAGCAGCTGCTGCGTCCGCATCGTCTTGATGGACCACCACTCATTGATCAAAGTGATCCAGGCTATCAGTGGCTTCTTATCGTCGAGCTCCCCCCTTCTCCTCTTCACAAACAGGCAATAACCCAGCGTTCCCCATCTGTGGCATCTGTGAGCATCAGGGCGGTGGTTTAAGCCACGGTTTTGTCTGCCAAGCCTGTGGAGGCTGCTGCTGCTGTTCCAAACTGGTCTGATTAGCATGCGTAGGGCTGAACACTCCTACTAATGCCGCACTTATTTCTATAACCTACACCAATTTGCCACTTAAAGTGGAATACCCGCAATGGTCCTTTTAAACCTAAATGTAACCTCCTCGATTTTTTTTTTTTTTTGACTCATACAAGTTTTGAATAATACAAGTGTCTTCGGTGTCAAAAACATTTTGCAGTGAAAATATTTTCAAAAATATCTTTTATTACACTTGAATTGAATTGTCCCTTAAGAGCAATACTGTATAGATGCTCAGGGAAGCTAAAATGTAATATCCTCGTTTGAGGACACAGGGTCTCAGGAGGTTAAATTAGAGGTTTATGTGACATATTTTCAGTTGGTTCTGACAGTTGTGAAAACTTGTTCTCCGCTCTTTGCCTAACCTTTTGTATGGACCTTCTTCAGTCACTGTGGATTAGAAAGTCTACAAAAGGCCTACGCTTAAATGCTTACGGGAAAAGTAACAGGCCATATTCTTTTCTTCTTTTTTTTGCGTGCCCTTGATCCCTCAGGGACTGCGTTTGCTGTAACCACAGTCAATACACGTCGGAATAGCAGTGATTTAACAGCAGGGCTGCAAGGATCTGCCAGGAGAGCTGGGGTCAGCCTCCATCAAAACCAGAGCAAGGGCTTTACTGGAAGAGCTTGAAACCGAAGCCATCTGCATGTGGGAAACCTTCTCTCTTTGCCTCATAAATCCACACCGCTGAAACAGCCCTGTAAAGTGAGACCGTTGGTACTGCCACAGACCGGCAATCGGTCCCCAGGACCTTGTTAGAGGAAGTAGGGTGCGGCTGGTGTTGTTCAACGCATACAGTAAACTGTATATGACGGGCCGTGTGCAAAGCCGTGCTGGATCGTAAAAGCTATTTTTGTTACAGGCATTAAGGGTCCAGCGGGCTTTCACCTGACCTCTCCCACCTCCCCCGCTTGGCTAGGCCTGACCCCCAGGCCCCTTGAAAACGTAAAAACAAAACATTTGTCCTGCCGATTGAGAAATCGCTACTACTTCCAACAACTGGTCCAGCGGGACTGAGTCGATCTGATAAGGTGGTTGGATAGCTTCCTTCCAGGGGGGATAGGCTCTCTAACGGACACACAGGATCTTTGGAGTGTCCTCCACTCTCTGAAACGGCTCCAGTGAAGCAAACAGAAATGGATAGCACCCTTGATCTTCTTGATTTTCAGGTTTGATAAGTGCGGCATAACAAGGCAGTAAGAGATAGCAGGGATTAGTATAAAGAAGACGAGCTGGGGCTCCTAATGATCTAAAAAGGATGAAACACGAGCGGTATCCTTTTGTGTATTTTTGACAGTACAGAAAAGAAACATAAATGCACTTATTTACAGACGTAACATGCAAGCGAACTCAACTTTGCCTTTAAAGTCGCGAAACTTCAACTACTGACACCAAAGTTTGTTATCCTTCCACCTCGGTAATACTTTCTTCTCCCATCTTTTTCGACCGGCTTTAAACTCCAATCTTTGAATACAGCTTTTTCTGCTGGAAATTGGAACGTAACCAAGTATACTAAACGGCGGTTTGATCTTTTTACAGTGTGGGACTGAAACTTCCCACAACGCGCAAGCATAGTGACGCCACACCCTGCCACCACCTCCAACCCCAGCGGCCCACTTCCCCAGCATCCTCTACCGCCCGCCCCCTCACCCCGGGCTCGTACCGTGACAGGTTTGAAAGTCAGAGGAAATTTCCCCTCTCAGACACTGAGATCAAAGTGCAGTTTTGATGTGAAGGCGCAGCAGCTGCTCCTGTCTAGTCAAATTGGGCTCGGGCAGAGGGGGGCGTCTGAGTCACTCCCTTTCCCCTCTCCGACTTCTGAGGAGGCCTGGAGCCCGTCGTATTCACCTACCCCGTCCTCCTCTGGGGGCCAGCAGGATACCACGTTAATCCGGGGTGGACAGGCCGTCCGTCTCTCCGTCCTGCCCAGTTGAGAACACAGGACATACGACTGCAAAGGAACCGGCTGAATGGTTGTTGTTTGAGGACATTTAAACTCGGGAGAAGCTTTTGGCCGGAGGTGGAAAGGAAGCATTAATCAGAGTTTATTGACCATTGACCATTGACCGAGCGTTTGCTTGAGGAGTCGATCCAGGCCCTTTCCTTTGCGTTTGTTTTCATGCCTTACTGAAGTTTACAGAAAGGTGAATGAATTCATAAATGTGCGAGATAACGAAAACACATACAACCACAAACCAAAGCAATGGCAGAAGACTCATTAAACATCCGTTAAGAAGGTACACAAATTGATCTTGTTTCTCACTATAGTCCTTATAAGCCAGGGATTTCAAACTCAACCAGCAGCCAGTTAAAGGCTTGGACTAGGTGTGTGTGTAAGTGTCCCGAGCTAATCATCTAAAGGTCCCATATTGTGGAAAATGACATTTCCTTTGCTATGTAGATTATAAAGGAGTTGAAGGTGTTATAAAAAACACTGTGAAATAATCAAAATGCCCAGTCCCCTAAAGGGAAAGGTGTTTTCACACTAATATAATAATACTAATAGAGAAGAGATCTCGATAGACATGTATATAAATAAAAACACTGGAAAATACACAGTATGGGACCTTTAAATACTGAAATATGCAGAGAGCACCTGCACCTGCAACAGGCTAATCAATAATAGGAGGCAGACCTTGGGGATTTTCACAAAGTGCTTCGCGTTTTTCTGCAACTTAAAGGATCAGGCACAAGGAACAAAATTCCTCCGAAGGGTCCCCCATTGACAGGGCCTAGGTACGTACAAGTTGGCCTAGAACCTGCACACAAAGCGTGCCAGACTGAGGAAGCTTCTGATGGTTGGCATGCACGGCAGAGAGGCTCACAGAGAGAGACACACGTAGAGGAGGAGACTCAAACTGCAACTGTTGATTCCCAATTCTCTCAGTAGCCATCATATGCATCACTTCTATATCAGAATTGATTCAGAAATGTAAAAATATTTGATCTCCATCAGAGCGAGGCTGACCCTCGTGGGTGAGACCAGATCAGATCTTATGACTTCCACGATGGTAACCTGCACAGGGAGTCTGGGTGTGGAAGGAGTTTGACTCACTCTGGAGGTGTCACCGCTGTCACAGAGGAAGGGCTTCTCTAAATAGGAACTTAATGATAATTGGTTGATCGATGAATCCGGTGTGGTGAATCACTGAAAGAAGAAAAAACCAATCTTTAATTTCCTAATCCCCAGCCAGATGCGGACAAAATGGTTTCTCGTTATCGTGTTACTCATTGAATATTGGGTTTTCCTGAGGAGGTTTGGAGGGGGAGGGGGTTGCGGTCGCACGTTACTAAGATACCTTGGCGAAAGGCTTTACATTGACTGATTCCTTGGACTTGGGCAAATATCCCAGTCTCAAAATGAACAGCAAAACAGAAATAATAACAATACAGAATAGCAGTGACTTTTCCTGACATCAGGGTTGGATATAATCCAGTTTCATGCTCTCACCGGGCCTGTTTTCCCACTGCTGCTCCATGCAAAACTAATGTATTTTATTCACGCAGTTTAAAGGTGATACGGCACTCGTATTGAATTGCGTTTGAGCATATGAATCAGATACCATATTCTGTGAACGGTTTTCCTACAAATGTTTTTCTTAGACAGTGTATCACTTGTTCGATACTGAATTGATTGCTCTTGAAAATGAGATGGGTCATCTCAGTTTTGCAGGCTTCCCACTAGCATGTGAATGTTATTTGACAGAGGAGATGGAGAAGGTAAAGATTCCCTAGAGATTATAGGCTGGTTTCACAACTTCAGCAGTCACCCCTGGCAGAAGGGCTATGATGTGTGCGCATGGAATTGGCTGTTGAAAAAAAAAAAAAAAAAGATAATGGAAATCATGGTTTCTCCAAGCATTAATAGCAGAGGCATTTCCACCTATGCTGAAATCACAAGCACCTCCTCAGAGAAAATGTATAAAAACCTTGGACACATATCCCCATGTAAGATAAAATAATGCTAAAAAACGAATGTAATATATTTCTAATCTATAGACAGTCTAATTTAATTGCAATTCTTCTGGTCTTATTCGTCATTTTTTCCACATCGTTTCATTCAAGAGCTGAAATAGTTATCTTTGCAGTCACCTCGTCTCATTTCCCCAGATGTTTCTCTGGGGTAATTGAGATGCTGCTTGTGGGTTCCAGACCATGCCAGGCCACAGAGCTCACTGCTGTCCCCGACCCCATCAGCAACACCTTAGCCCAATACAATCAAGCCCCTAACAGTACCCCCTGATACAAACCACCCCCTTACAGTACCCCCTGACACAGCCCATCCCATAACAGTACCCCCCTGATACAACCCACCCCCTAACACTACCCCCTGATCTTCAAAAATGATCCCACCTGCATTTCACCCATTCTAGTTGCCTAGGAGCAGTGGGCAGCCACAGTGCTGCACCGGGGGACCAGTGCCTTGGTCAAGGGCAACGACAGTAATGTAGCTCACCTGACATGCGCATGTCTTTTATAGAATTATAGGATCTTCAAACTGTGAGGAGAGGCATTTTCTGACAGCTATGGCCTGACCAGCCACAACGGTTTTCCCTGCTGCTTCCGGCCTCCTGTTCTCCACCTCCATATTTACTCTGTTTTTGTTTGTTATTCTTATCTCTCTTTGTCACTGATGTCCTAAAGGAGCAGTTAACAGCCTTGTCTGCATGTTTTCATCGTCCAAGCCCAAGATAACATTCAACAATGTTTCAAATTAAATGTAAATGTATATCTGGTGTATGGCAATTGGTTTGACTGATGGTTCTATCTGTGCATTAAAAGCAACTACTATCAGAAGCGGAAGTCAGAGGTTTGATGAAAATCACCCAACGTAGTTTGCCGGTTTCATTCTGCTACAACACCATTACATTACATTACATTACTTAAATGTAATTTGGCAGACGCTCTTAGCTAGAGCAACGTACAGTTGATTAGACTAAGCAGGAGACAATCCTCCCCTGGAGCAATGCAGGGTTAAGGGCCTTGCTCAAGGGCCCAACGGCTGTGCAGATCTTATTGTAGCTAACCGGGGATCGAACCGCCGGCAGTCATGTACCTTAACCACTACACCAATGCCTTATTGTCCATGACAATCACCATGGAGGAGAACCAGCTCAACCATACTTTCCACACTATTGGACCTTGAAGGGTTCCATCTTTCCAATTCCATCTCAGACATGCAGATAAGCACACCCTGTCAGGCACAGGAACCCCCCCCAGATTGAAAGTGAAAAAGCTCTTTTTGAACCTCTGTCTGTACATTCTGCAATTACAGTCACAAGCACGTTCTAAGCCAATGATGTTAGAGAGATGCTGCTTGTGGAGCTTACTGTATATACAGTAAGCTCCACAAAATACATTCAGCTTTCATTAGCCCCTTTTGTGGCACCCCTTTTTAAACCCAAACCAGAAAATGACATACCATAAATAAAATGGTTATTTGAGTCTGAGGGGCTAGGAGAGCACTGGCTACTACAGAGGATAATGTTTAATCAGAGTAGCTGCACGTTCGGCAAATGGTAGAACCTTATTGAGAGCTGAACCATAGGAAGGAATAAATACATGGTGTGGAGTTCTTTTTTTTTTTTTTTTTTACATGGAGTTCATTTTTTTTTACGTGGACATTTCTTTGGCCTGAAAGATTTGTTCAAAAAGAACATTGTTCAAGAATGACACGCCATTATTGAATGAGGCTACCCCCTATCCCAGACCATACAGATAACATCACAAACATTTTATTCTTTCGAGAACTAGCCACTGAATTAAGTATACTATCAATGCTAGCTCCCTAGATACTTTGGTGGCTAACTTATTGAACTGTGAACCACAAAATTTAGACTATACATTTCTAGAGATTTATATTATTAATATTGTATTCACACTTGCCAGTTTACATACACGCATGCATGCAAAATGTTTTTGTAACAGATTTAATAGTTTTATTTTCAGTTAAAATGTATGAATTATGATTGATCTGACATTGATATTATAAAGATCATACAGTCATTTATAAACCACAGCCACAGAAAATACCATTCATTTGCCCAGGAGGTGTGATAGACAGTTAAGTCTTAAATTTGTACACATTTGTTCATTAGAGATGGGAATGCTGTTCTGTTTTCATTTGTTTCACTTGCATAAATATATTCTCTCAACCAGAAAAACTGACTGTAAAATGATCAGAAATGACAACATTTGCTGCATCAGACTATACCCATTTACATTTTAAGGGTTAAATAATTCATCTTGAATGCGTATTATAAAATGAGCTCAGAGGCCATATTCAGAAATGTTTAATCCTATTAGTTTGAAGAATATAATTAAAATCTCGCTAAGATTATTTAGAGTGTTCTCAGAACAATGTTAATATTAGTGAAGTTGTAAAAAAAGAAATCTCCAAGACTGTGGAGTATATTGACTAATTCATACTACTGTAATATCACAATTATTCATTAAACACAAAGTACAAAGACAAGTGTGAGCGCACACACACGCACGCACGCACACACACCACTGCCTTTGTAAATGTAAGGCTGAAATGATTCAACCTCATATTGTCACTCATCAGGGATCTGGTCAGCCACAGGACGTGTGGTGCATCAGATTAGGAGGAAAGTGCGTCCATGTTGGAGCCTGCGCCCGGTGACGCCTCCTGCCCGGAACGTTGCTCCAAACCCCAATCGGATTACTTCATGACTTTTTATGACTCTCTGGTTTGGGCTCATAAGCAGAGGAAACAAAGTGATGTCCAGCAGCCAGACTCCTACCCGCCGTGTGTTTAGACACTCATGCCAGGTATGATAATACTTTTATTTTGTGAACATGAATTCTTAAATAGGAGTCAGATAATATTTTACTCTGTTTTACTCTATCGTAACACAAATGCAATACTTGAGAGGTTCTGGGTCAGCCTGTACCAGATTAAAGCGGAAGACAGAGTCACTACTGAGATATTTATTAGCTGATCCAGTCTCTTCACCGAATAGTCCAAAACATTTAACAACATCAACCGCTTCCTAACAGCACCTGAAGGACAGAGGCTCAGATACTTTCACCCTGCTCAGCTAACTTTGTCATTGGGTTAGTGGGGGGCTTGCATCAACAAAAAATAGCTTTAGAGTGGTGTGATCTGCAATTCACTGTTTCATTGCCCCATCCCCTCTCCAGAGAGTCCCTGCATATTAAATGGGGAAGAACAGTAGCGCAGTCAGATGGAGGAAGAAAGAGAGAGAAGGAGGGAGGGAGGGAGAGCAGGGTAGTCTGTCATTGAAGAAACTGTCATTGTAAGATGAATAATGTTTTGCCAGCATGTGTGTTATGTTCAACTTCTGAACAATTTGAAGAAAGAGATAGATACATAACCTAGCTTGATAGCACTAAATGTTTACATTTGATTGTTATTTTATGTTTTTCTAAAATGAAAAAGCAGAATGCTGCATCACAAGAAAGAAGCATATGGCGGTAGCTGATTTGTCCATTGTGCAGTGAAAAATATTTTTACAATTGTTTATATTTTCCATCAATATAAAAAGCCTCAATGCAGTTAAGTTGGCTTAGTGCTTGCATTTTCATCATAGAACAGCAGTCAGCCAATCACTGATGCCGGCATAACAACAGGAAACACTCTGTCAGAGAGCATCAAATCAGCCTGTTTTTGGAAAGGTGTTAAACAGAAACCTGTGATTAACAGAAAAAAGTATGTTAAAAAAAATGACAAGATGTGGATGCGGCTGAAACGCTTCGCTCGGGAGTACGGTGACGTGTAGGCGACTGAAGGAGCGGGCAGGAAGGCGGAGGACTTGTGTTCCTGTGTTGTCATGCAGATGTTGAGACTGTACATATCTGCACCTGCAAGCAGCTTGAAGAGGGAGGTGAATGGTTCGCCAGCGCTAAACTGGGCCAGCGCTTTACATACATACAGTGTGCGCGAGAGAGGCAGCTCGCTGTGTAACTGTTGCTATGCGGGGCTTCGCACACGCGTTGATGGGATTACTGCGGTCGCCTGTTGTCAAGGCTTCCCCCACCATACACTGCGGCAGTGAGCAGAGTTTCACATTTGAATATGATTGGAATTGCCATTGGTGTGAGAGTGTATATATGCATGGGGGAATGAGAAGCATCAATTGTACAGTGCTTTGGATAAAGGCGCTATATAAATGCCAACCATTTACCATGGGGTGAAGACAGCAGAATCAATGGCCGTCTTCCGATTCAAACTGACGACCCTCCTCTTCACAGGGCATATTAGTTCTCCCCCATTCCCGCAGGGGGGCTGCAACCCTGTTCAGCATACCTTGGGAAAAGGTAGGAATACACCCTGGACAGGTCCCCAGTCCATTGCAGGGCACACACACCATTCACTCACACACTCATACCCATGGGCAATTTAGACTCTCCAATCAGCCTAACCTGCATGTCTTTGGACTGTGGGAGGAAACTGGAGTACCCGGAGGAAACCCACGCAGACACGGGGAGAACATGCAAACTCACAGAGAGGCCCCGGCCGACCGGGATTCGAACCCGGGATTCAAACCCAGGGCCTCCTTGCTGTGAGGCGGCAGTGTTACCCACTGCACCATCTGTGCTGCCCTCACAGCAGTTCTTTAGATGAAATTAAATATTATTGTCAGATTTCTCTGAAAAAGAATCTGCATCACAAGCCATCATCCCTTTCACATACAGGGGGACAACAATACAAATCAATACGACAAACAATACAGTAATTTCATTAAAGATAGATAATTATAAAACACACCGGAACCCATCTTAATTGCACTGACCCTCATAGCCCATTGCCACAATTCTCCAACCAACTGCACTTTCCCATGGCCTGTTCTTGTTTAGCAGCTTGATAGACTGAAGAATGAATGAGTTCCCCAGCCTGTTAAGTCCACCCTGCAGGACCCAGAACAGTATCTTCGATAAAACAAGCTGATATTCTCCAAATAAAAAATGGGAAGGGTCAGACCAAATGCCGTCAGCTAGACTATACGTGTTTGATGTATGCAGCTTGGCTGAAGTGAGCTTGGCTCAAGTGTTTGACCCACAATCTTTGATCACATTCATAAACAACCTAACTTTAAATTTGACAAAAAAGTCAGTGGCCCCATATTGCATGATCTGCATTATAGATGACAACAAATGATACTGTTAAGTGATATGGTTTTTATTTAGAGATAATGCATCTATATGCACTGGTCTGGGAATGTCATTAGCCACACCTGGCACTATACAGTAGCTCATATTAATCGGATGAATGCACTTGTCTTTCTCCTGGTAGATTAATGCAATGCAATGAAAAGGCCCTCAGACACATTACTGTAGTATATGAGCGCAATCATCTCCATTTTCGCATTAACACATTTCACCAACTCAGTGCTTTCTTATTCGCTCAATTATTTCTTGATTTTATCACCTAACCATGACTGCATTCAGTATGAGAAGGGAAGAATGGATACGAAGCGACTCAGCACCTTTTTATTTCCTGTGGGCATTGTGTGGTGTAAACAGTGTGGTAATTAATGCAGCCTGACTCTGCATCTGTACCAGACTCCACTCTTCCTTAACCATGGACAAACCGTTCAGACGTCCTGGGATGGGCGTTTCTCAACCATGTACTTCCAAGCATCTTCACCTTCTGCCTCATTTGTGCTTTTTTTGAAAGGAAACAAGATGGGGGGGGTGGGGGGGAGCATTGGCTCAGGAGGTAAGGGCAGTCGTCTGGCAGCCGGAGGGTTGCCGGTTCAAGCCACCCTGGGTGTGTGGAAGTGTCACCTAACCCCAAAATGCTCCTAACGAGCTGTTTGGTGCCTTGAATGGCAGCCAATCGCCGTTGGGGTGTGAGTGTGTGTGTGAATGGGTGAATGAGAAGAACCATTGAGAATGAGAAGTACTATTTACCATTTATTGGCACACATAGTAACTGCATAGCTACTGCAGCTGCACAATACCAAAGTCTAATGTGCAATAAGGCAGCTAAGCCCTTGTCAATAGGTATCCACAACATGTCAAACTATGCAATGAAAATAGATGAGGGAATATCAGATTCTTGCAGCACAAAACACCACACACAAGGAGATATGGGGACTACAGGGTGGGTAGACGGTTCTACAGACAGTTAAATATATTGTTGTGTTCATGTGGTATTTTTATATGCACTGTATAATGTACTGTGTATTGCGGTTGTTCCTCAATGCATGGAAATTGCAAACCTAATGAAATTCCCGTAATGAGGTGTTAAATTATTACTCGCCTTCACTTGGAAAAACACTACACCCGGAGCAGAGAAGGCCCTCCCTGACCACGCCGCGGAGCAACTGAACTTTCCCGTGAAAGTGGGATAAAAGTCGCCTGACCTCCAAGCAAAGTCAAAGTTGTTTTGAAGCACCTCGCCGGAGTAAATTCTGCAAATAAAGGAAGGCTTTAATGAATCTGTAAACAGCTAATGGAGGGCTAAGGTGCTAAGTGAACGGGGGAGACATGAATACCCGACGAGCCCCTGGTGGGCCTGTGTGAGAGCCATTTAAATACTGATTGAAATTAAAGTTTAACAGCCACCTAATGGAGGACAATGCCACACTGCAGGTGGTAGACAAGGGGACGTCAATGTTGTTACACTGTGCCAGCCAGCTTGTTAAAAATGTTTATATGTAGATACATATTCAAAACCCGTTTTTTTTCCTTTTTTTTTTGTGTAGACTTATTTTTTTGTACATTTAAGGATGTGTCAAATGTGAAGTTAAGGCCAATAGTACCCTAATTCAGCGAATGCTTCCAAAGTAGACTGTTCAATGTCAATGTTGTGATAGGCTACATTAGGGCTGCTAAGCTATAGCACTGGTTTTGGCAGTCGGGTGGGCTCTCGCACTTTGTACCACTAATGTGCTCACAACTGAGAAAATCTGATTTAGTTTGATAAAGTAGAATTAGGCGTGTTAGTGCCCAGCTGGGACGAAACCCCACAAACCCCACAGCCCTCCAGAAACAGGGTTGGGTGGTGAAATTAAAAGGTTCTAAATGGTTTTAAAAATGGGTAGAAGCCAACTCAGGACACATTTTGATATTTTCTGTGCTCAGCCCACTGATTGGAATGATTTTTGGGGAACTAAAGGGACCAATTTAATAAATACCTACATAACAGTTGCCATATGAGTAAATGTCAGTCTGGACATGGTTTCTGAAAATTCACTTTAGCAACCTCACAGTTGACACAGTTGAACTTTTCTTTTCTTTCGCCTTTGACAATCTAATCTCCCAAGAGGACAGACAAAAACCTGACACAGAAAAACTATTTTTACACACTCAGAACTCTGAAGTCCTGTTGGAAATGTTTAAATGCAACGGGTCTGAACCCCAACACGGGGAAGCATCAAAGACCGATAAACAGAGGCAGTTTTGACAGAATTTATAACAATCCTTCAGTGGCCATGAACTAAATTAACAAGTTGGGAAGTGCAAGGGAGGCTTAGGTGCTGGCAGAACAAAGAATGCAGGCATCAGGACGTCAAACTGCCATGGGGGAAAGGATATTTGGTGGAACGATTTGTCAGGCTTGGCAGTGATTAGATTATGCTCGTGGATATGATGTTACAATAAACAGTCACAAATTAAGCGTTTTGTTCTCTCTCTGTCACTACCTATATGAAAAGTTACACATTCTGCAGATGATATTCAAAAGCCCAAAGGCAGGTTGAGCGGAATCGCTCATGTGCCTGGTCCTCCAACACTGTTCTGTAATGGGTGGATTATGGAAAAGCGAATTAATTAGCATCTTTCAGAAATGCACACGTGACTCCCTCATGATGGAAAAACAGAAAGCATGCTGACTGGGGCAGTGCATGGAACACCAGACAGAGCTTTGGGACTCTTTGATGATGTGGGCTGGTCAGGTCATATTATAGTTACAAATTTATATTTTGAACAGGGGCGCTTTTTTTGCCCACCCTGGGGAGACCTTCACGCAAATCTGCCCCACAGGTCGAAGTGACCATTATCCTGCCAAAAATCAATGGACGATTGCAGAATAAGTAACCGGAAAGTTCCACCCACCCTCAGACATACCCGCGCCCACAAAATATTACTGCCCACCCAGCATACCCAAATGCCCATCCCAGAATGACACCCTGGTAATGGCACAGAATTTGAGCATGATGTTTCACTTCATCCATGTAATCCATGGCATGGATTACATATTTTAAATTCGATTAATATGATGTTAAATATAGTATAATTCATCTCCACCAAAGGCTGCTTTTACTGTTCAGGGCTTACAGTAATAAGAGCAGGTAATGGAAATGTTTGTGCGTGATTAATTCAGAATTTCCCATCGGCTGTTATGGGTGCTTGTTCTCCACCACGTTAAACTGCAATTTAACCAATGCTGTAATTCAGATTGCAAGCAGAGCAATATTTTTGTGTTCAACACAGTAGGTAAATGCAGCTTGTGTAAGCTATGGCTTTATCTTGACCCTTCTCACCCAGACTATTTATTCAGTGGATTTGTATAACCTCTGTTGATTAAATGTGTTTTCTATACATCCTCAGAGTAATTCTGCACAGGAAACCCATGCAGTCCAACAAATTAGTTTTCTTACTAAAGTTAGAAAAGCGCTGTTGCAATGTTCAGTCCAGTTTTAGTTCCATTTGAACTCTGAGTCAAGGCTGACTGCAGCTGGCAACTACAATACAACAAATACAAAAAAATGTTTAAATCAAATTGTCTATGCTTTAAAGTGAGTGCAGTGCTTTCGTGAAAACAAGTGAGTACGCCCTTTTACAAATTCAATAATTATTTGGAGATTAGAAAGTATTGTGAGTGACATGAACGTGTAGCGTGAGTGTCTTTATTCCTGGTTGACTCACAATCAAAGACGTATGTATTAAAACAAAACAAAAAACTGATTATTGAACTTATCTCAAGCCAAAAATGTCCATTGCTTGTTTACTATAAAAGCATAGCGAGTACATATTATATCTTATTTTTTAACCCAGGATCGTTTCATTTTTTTGTTACACAACGTAGACCTGCGAATCTGAAATACATCAAAATGGCCGACAATAAAACCAGAGATGAGTTTGAAAACGCATAAAGAACACTGATAACACGCCCCACTGGAGTGTGATTCTTCAGAAACATGCCTCAAAGAAACATTACCATGACAAAAGGCACTTCAAGCCATATTTCTTTCTACTAACGAAGATGATGTTTCAGGAAGTGAAAGTAAAAGTGCTCTTTCTGCAGATGAGGATTTCCATTTCATTTCTAGGACGTCATGAATGCGACAAGAATATCACACTTCAGATAGATTGAGAGTCTTACATTTCGATTGGAGTTAGCTTGCTAAGTAATTCACCTTATGTACAAGCCAGTGCTTTTGTGTTATCAGACTTAAAAACCAGTGCACAGTGGGCCTCAATACATTTGTGCTAGCTTTTAGTAATGTGCTTCTAGACATTTCTATAAGCACCATATTTAAATATTAACACTGAACCAGAAAACTCCACATGTAGATCCACACGAATTGGATCAAATTGTCCAAACTTAAAAAAAATGGAATCCCTTTTCTAAACTAGTTCAGCTATGTACAAGGACATAAACATACAAGCATTAAGAATTGTACGACATACAATTAACGGTTGCTCCAAATTTTTCGAAACAATGTACACTTTTTCCACAGTTATTTAAACACCCTTAAAATGAGTACAGGAACACTCTCCAGCAGTGTATTAATTATAAGTCAAGGAATTAGTTCATTCATATAGACTAAATGGCACGTGTGTCAAACATCTAGGTCCAGGAATCAAAAGAAACCACCTAAGCATAACATATCAACCAAATCGAGGTCCACCCTGACCACATATAAATATATGTTGGAACGAAAAAAATATTATTACCAATAAAGAAAAGATCCCCTACGAAATGTTTTAGTGGTAATGGTTGATCTCTCAAAGACTGATGGAGCATCCATTGTCCAATATTTGTTCAGAGAGCCATACTCTCATGTCAATGTCCATTTCAGAGGAAATGATCAGGCTTAAAATGAATGCAATGGATTCCCTTCATACTTAAGAAACCAAGTTGAAAGACACCCTTGTTCGTTTGTCCATCTCCCTTGCTGCACAGCATTGTAGACTGACAGGTATGACATGGAAAGGAGGTAATCCTTTGAAATGAAATTTGGAATATGTGTACAGATGTCTCCATTCTCCGGACGGACCTGCTGGCAGCTGCTGTGGGCTTTACATATTTTATTTTCAAAGCTTTCACATGCGAGTCTCATGAAATGCAAAATTTCCTCTTCATTTCGTGAGATAGAACTACGCCACATGTCACCAATAGGTTTATGTATATTCTTTGGGGGCAAATTAAGTTTCCTTTGTGGTCTCTCTGAAATGGAAGAGTGCAAAAGAGAGTGATGCCATTCACTAGAGCATGATTATGATGTGTAGCTTTCGGTGCGCTAACCCCATCCCTTTTCACGCTTTGCAAGCGGCGGGGACCGATGATCAAATCCTGCCCACGCAGCGAGTCCTCCGTGGAGCCCGAAACATTCGCTGTCTACCCAGAACCCTCCAGGATCCATTAAGAGTCCTGGCAACGCTCTGTCCCCCTCTCAGGCTTGCACCTGATGAGTCTTCAGGTCCAGCAATCAAATCCTCAGCCTTCTTCGCTGTTTGTGCCGGCCGGTTGCTGGCCCAAGCCCTTGGTCAGACCACCGTCAGGCTGGCCGACAGTGGCACGCAACACCTCCAAATTATCCAGAGCGCCGCTTCCCAGCTAATCCGTCCGCCCACCTGCTCTCACACCTCTCCTCCTCTACACCTGAGCCACACCTGGCCCCCGGCCCACTCCCAAACCCTGATCCGTCCTGACGTCCTTGCCTTTCACCTCCCCTCCTCTCGTAATGTCCATCTGTCTCCTGGAGAAGGCCAGCTTATTTTCTAATCTCATCCCCCTCAGTGGTCAATGGAAGCAGAAGAAATGTAGCCTAAGGAGTTCAGCAGAAGCAAGAAGCCTGAATGGAAATTAATACTTGTTTGGTTGGTTACTGGTTACTGGTTTGGATTTTCAGGATGGGGATGGCTGTTGCACCCTTGAAAAAGCCTCAATCGGACAGCTCAGTTCATTCAAATAGCTCAGATCTGAGTTTTGTTCTATGGCTCACTTCTATGGTTTGTAAGGTACCTGTGTTGTAAATCCGCATATCTAGGCGATCTACCTGTAAACTAGGAAAACATGACCGTCAGAGTCAAGATAATTTCTTCAATGAAGCTCCCAGATCTATCTGCTTCTTCTGTCACACCGGGCCCGAATGAGACAAAGTACCTCATCACTCAGCCTCTGTCTCTGTCTCTGTCTCTGTCTCTGTCTCTGTCTCTGTCTCTGTCTCTGTCTCTGTCTCTGTCTCTGTCTCTGTCTCTGTCTCTGTCTCTGTCTCTGTCTCTGTCTCTGTCTCTGTCTCTGTCTCTGTCTCACTCTCTCTCACTCTCTCACTCTCTCACTCTCTCACTCTCTCACTCTCTCTATCTCTCTATCTCTCTCTCTCACATCCTCTTGCTCTTTCTCTCTCACATGCTCTCTCTCCCTCTCTCTCTCACATGCTCTTGCTCTCTCTCTCTCTCTCTCTCTCTCTCTCTCTCTCACACACGTTCTTGCTCTCTCTCTCGCTCTCTCTCTCTCTCTCACTCTCTCTTTTCTGCGGCGGTGCCCCTGCGTGACTCACCTGCCGGTGGCACTTAACAGCAGCACGGTCAGGGTCGTAGGCACTGAGCAGGAGGCGGTTATTGGCCGTGTCAGGGAGCGGTGCTTTCACCACCGTGAGAGCTGCAGAGAGGCACCCAGCTGCCAACGCCGGACAGCTCCACACTCAGCACCTCTGCCTGCTGGCCGTAATGAGCCTTCAGGAGAACTGCCTCTGACAATGGCTCCAGGCCTCAGCCTGAAAATCAACATACCTCTGGTGTCACATAATACTAACCGCAATACCAACCAGAAATGAAATCTTAAATGTCTTTCTTCCCAGGACCAGTATGAATTCTGTAATTGTTTATTTGGTTTTTTTTGCTTCATTTCTAACACAGTGTTGCGGTTTAGACATGCATGGTTTGAAAGTTTAGTTAAACAAAAAAGGGGTTTGTTGGATTTCCTCCTTTGTTTTCTTATGTTAGAGAATGGGATGTGCCATGTGGAAAATTGAAGGATTAGAACATCTGCAAGTTTGACTGCAGTCATGTTTTGTTCTGAAACTCTGAAGAATCATTCAATTTGTATGTCTGGGCTCCTTTTGTATTTCTCCTCCACACCATGACCCATTCATTAGGGCATATTGTGTGTTCTATTAAGATTTGTATGCATTTTTATTTTATTTTAAATCATTAATCCACATATGAGATCACAAAGTGGATTGTTCTAAAGCAGGGAGGGGTGGGTTCCCCTCTTTGTGAGAAGCATACTGTTACCCAGTTACAAAGGGCAAGCTATCCTCGCCAGAAAGTAACCACCCCCCTCCTCCCCCCGTCCAGCACTGTTACCACGGTCACAATTCATCAAACTACACCGCCGTGGCCCCATTCCATTCTGTGTATGTTTTTCAATTTAAAATGTGAAATTGATGGAATGCCCTGGCGAGCTTGGGTTTGAGTTCCATGAAGCCATTCCCCGGACAGTAATATTTTAAAATGCTATTTTCATTATTACCCCCAGTGATTGATCAGTGTTATTCCGCACAATCAGGCAGTCTCCTTCGGATCTCACACTCGTGCCCCCCACCTTTCCCACCCCCCATGCATAATTGAGGCTTATTATCCTCCACCCCCCCCCCCCCCCTCTTTATTTAATGTACCAGATGTTCCCGGAGTTTAGCCGCAGCGTTCTCTTGACGGGAACGCCTCGATCTATGGCGGATCGCCGTGAGCCCTAATAGTTCAATGAAAGCCCAAGTGAATTAGGGACTTTGCCCCGCATTCATCATTAAAAGCTGCACTGGGAATGCAGTGAAATGAGTCCCGGGTAACCGGAGAACGCACTGCACACGTGCGGAGCGATTACGCCATGCCCCTCGCAGACTATTTCTGGCAATCAGATCCGCGGCCCCATTAGCCAGCGCAGGAAGACAAATTGAACGCAACGTAACACTTTGGGAGCAGAGAACAGCGTAGTAAACGCATTAGGATCCATTCAGTTGACCTCACCAGTAAAATATGTGGACGCTTACACACGGCCGTAATGCCATAAGAATGAATTTGGCATGATCCGACACGTTACGCAGGCCAGCAAATGTCCGTTTGCAGCTTCAACATGTACTGTGTGTGACCTTACACTCTGCCATTTCACAGGGGAGGTGAAAGAAATGTTCGTATCCTGTCAAAATTGAATTAATACCAGAACTGTATTCCTGCAGACCATATCTACCATTCATCTAAATTTAAAAATTCTAATTGTTTTGTAAATATGTGAAATTTCCTTAATTATTGGGACTACTGTGTCCCCCAAGCTTGGATAAACATGGCTAACAAATACAGTCAAAGAGCATATTATTAGGTTTATTATCAGCTTTGACCAGTCTGGCCCTGCCGCACTGACCTCGCTCATTCGCAAAGTTTCCACAGAGTTGCTGCTCACTAGATGTTTTTTGTACCACTCTCTGCAAACTCTAGCGACTGTTGTGCACGAAAATCCCAGGAGATCAGCAGTTTCTGAGATATTGAATAAAAAAATGAAGAAAATGTATCTGGTCTCATTATCTACAACAGCGGTTCAAATGTTGCTATTTTAAACTTTCTATTCTTCTTTAACTATCACCATGGTGTTTTTTTAGTACAATCCCGCTCACTCTTGATTCTCATATTCTGTTTTATCTTTTTGGGTTGCCTGGATGACTGGAGAGGAGAGAGGCTTTGCAGCAGGGCCAGGCGCTAATGAATCACAGTCAGAGCATGATCATTCCAATCATTGTTCACGGCAGGTCAAAGGAAAGCTATTTGACGGCCAAGGCAATTATCTATAGTGATATCCCATTATACCAGCTTACCTGGCTGGCAGCGTGATCTCATTTTATGGAGCTGCTGGTCTTTCGGTCTGGACAGCTTGGTCTGTCGTGCTGAAATGTGGCAATATGGATGTGTCAAAGTAAAAGGTTTTTTTGATTTTATTATTACTCTTACGTATGCACTATTGATTTTCACAGCACATTTTGCACTGGATATCAATACAAACCAATATCAGTTAAGTGCATGTCATTAATGTTTTATGCGCTCCATATAAAATTTTTAAAATGTGTGAGAGCAACGCCCCTGCAAGTTTTTTTTAGTTTTGGACTTTTGCACAAGGTCTTCATGTCACATAAATCAAAATCACATGTGAATTACCCCAGAGTGTGTGCCACTGAACAAGAAAGTAGGCAGACAGACAACTCCCTTTTGAAATGCTAATTATTTTTTGTAATTAACCAACTTTCATTGTAATTAAGGATCATCCATCAGCAGTGTATTGCCATAGAAGGGTATATAGTAATGGTGTAGTTGTTTTGTGCGATGGTGTTCAATCACTGTCCCGCTCCTCTGTGAAATGCCATACTTCACCTATCAGAGGACAATAGAGCGAGGTTTTTCCTGGGCTCTGAACTAAAATAGTTCCTCTAGAAGTGCACAACAGAGAAAAAGGCTGTTGTGAAGCTTGAAAACTGCACAGAGCGATTAGAAGTTTGGAAGTTTGTGGCTGTTGTATCGAGTACTCTTCCATAGCTCATATTTCTTAACAGCATATGATAATAAAAGACATATTCCTGTCAAAAAGATGTAAAGCTCTGTGAATTTCCATATCTCCACTTCAGAGCACAAATAGTGATGTGATGGATTCAGCCCCTGCGCATAAGGCTAGGAAACCCCGATAGGGTCAGATACCGTACGCGGTGTTAATGGTGTTAATGGACCTTAAAAACCTTTTAAGGTGCCATTAAACCCCGCATAGTACAAAGTGCAACTCGATGAGGAAGGAAACAATATCATAAGTGGAAGTTAACCCTAGCACAAAACATATGTGCTGAAAACTAAATATTATTAGCCTTTACTGACCTGAATAAATTCAGGATACAAAAGTGGAATGGATTCGGATGGGGGGCAGCTTGTAACGTAGTGGTTAAGGTACATGACTGGGACCCACAAGGTTGGTGGCTCAATCCTCTGTGTGGCTGCGATAAGATCCACACAGCTGTAGGCCCTTAACCCCAGGAGGGATTGTCTTCTGCTTAGTTTAATCAACTGTATGTCGCTTTGAACAAAAGCGTCAGCTAAATAACATGCAATGAAATGAGACAATGGATTTACAAATGCTTATTTTTTTCACAGTTGTTTGATGTCTTAACCGGTGATGTTGTTCACTTCAGATGCTTTAAATTCGCACTTTACACAATTATGCCCGAGTTCTATGAATAATGAATCTACTGTGATCTCTTAAGAATGCAATTTCGCATGCTTAAAATGATCGGCAAGCAATTTAAGTTAAAAATAGCAGCACATCTTAAAAGCTACGTGGAAGTTTTTGTTTCCAGACAAGTCATTACTTTCTTCACCCCCTACAGGATCCTCAGTCACGCAGACAGACTCAAATTCATAGATTTTAATTGTCATTTTCATCTGGTAAAAATGTAGCGAGTGGAAAATGTATTTGGCGGATAGTGGGAATGCGGGGCGTGACCTTGGGGAATGAATGTTGAAGATGGCTTATAGTTTTAATAAAAGGCCTGTGGCATTGTTCTGCCGTTGCCCAGGTGTTTATACTGTATGGTGAGTGTGACAAAGCTGGTTGTTTTTCAGTCTTATGAGCATGGATGGGTTATTCTGTTCTGTGTTTTTGCTTATATCAATTAACCAATTAGAATTAGTATACAGTGCACCAAACTGTGCTCACGTGTGGAGTACACCACAGTAATATGTTTCAGAAAGGGATGCCGGAACTATCTCCAGCTGTCATTGGAGAAATCCAGCTGAAATATCAGATCAGAAATGATTGAGCTAATGAAATAATACCAGACTGAATGCCAGGGATGGTGGCCTCTCCGTATCCCTGAGTGAAAGCAATCACATGCTAAATGCATTACATTAAAAAGCTCAATTTGGGGAGAGGAGAAAACATGATTTTATGTGATTGTGCCATTCTGTGCCGCTCACAAAACATCAATCTGCGTTTGAGACTGTGCAAAACAGGGTTGTATTTATATATATTAAAAAATAAAAAAAATAAAAACATTCCGGCAGTCTGGGTTTGAAATCTGTCCCTCACTATGGGAAAACAAAATGACATCTGCTCTTTGAAAGATATGGCTGCACTCAATAATTCTGGGCGTAATTGCATAGAATTCCGTGTTATTGATTTTCACTGCTAGAGAACGTACTGTAGGATGGGGACTGTTGTTATGGATAATATATTTAATTTGTCCCCCAAAGAAACCTGTGATTCAACTAGTACTAGTAAGCAGGACATGGATGCAGGGTCAAATCGAAGCAGTCCTCTATTTTCACTTTAGAAACTGTGGGCCTGATATTTCCCCTAATGCCACGATGCAATGGCTTTCATTGGGGCGACATTGGCTCAGGTGGTAAGAACAGTTGTCTGACAGTTGGAGGGTTGCCAGTTTAATCCCGCCCTGGGTGTTTCAAAGTGTGTCTGAGCAAGACACCTAACCCCCAAATGCTCCTGACGAGCTGGTTGGTGCCTTGCATGGCAGCCAGTCACCGTTGGTGTGTGTGAGTATGTGTATGACTGGGTGAATGAGAAGCATAAATTGTACAGCGCTTTGGATAAAGGCACTATATAAATGGCAGCCATTTACCATTTTCAGTATCACATGAGCTTTAGTTAGGCTCCAGTAGAGGCTGCCCTGAACAAGGACACTGCTCTCAATCAGGTCTGTTATCACAGGGGCACGAAGACACGGGGAGTCTGTGACCTTAGTTATTTCATGTTCCTTTCTTTGTTATAACCCTCGCCATCTAAATGTTAACACATTATTTTCCTCTGAGTTTCAGAGTTTTTACACTTCAGCTGTTTTTTTTTTTTTATAGTGAAAGTTTTTCATGAAGAAACACCCTTTGAAATATGATTCCCATGATGTTCTGGAACAATCCGCAGCGCTTGATGGCTCATGATTAAGCGAGTGCGCTGAGGCTGGATGTAATTCAGCCGATGTCAGGGATAATGAACGAGGTATTCCTCCCCCTAAATCTGCCTTTTCAGTGTCGGGCTTCCACTGCAGGACAGACCCGGCCCTGTTGGAACTCCAACTCAAAAAAAAGTGGCAGATGCCTTCGTAATTTTGAAATGCGAGTGTGACAAAGTAGTTCCAAAATGTACATTTAAAAATGGGGGGGTACCTACAAAGACTTACGTGTTCTTTCAGTTAATTCTCCGCTGGGAAATGAAGGGTTCTGTAGGCCTGTGCATTTTGAGTTACAGTATTGTGTATATTTCAGGAAATGCTCAGTAAACTTCTTCTTTGTCATCTTCAAAATAAAATGAAAAGGTTAATGTGTTAACTTATTTAATTCCAGTCTTCAGGGGCTCCATTGCATCCTTCCTCTTATTTACTCATTAAAGCATAAAATCAGCTAATAGGCATGTGTCAAATCAAAAGAGAAAGATGGCTATTGACCTAGGCAATGGTACAAAATCTATGCAAATGCTTACACATACTGCTAAGGTGCTGTTAGGGCAAAACTCTAAAAGTTTTAAACATCCAGAACGTTTGCCAGGAAAAGGAAGCGAGTAACTGTTACTCCCAGGGTAGGGTGGGGAGGGAGGTCATGTACAATAATAAAGCAAAAAATGGCAATATATCTCAATAATGGTGTTATTTATTTTCCACAGTATTTCTGTGCATCTGTAACAGCGGTGCTAATAATTCAGGACCAGACTGCAGTGCTTTAGTGCCAGTTTTTTTGTTTCATAAATTAGTTTAAATGCTTCCTGACATAATTATGTCCTGCCTACTAGTGAACCGGTTTAATTTAAAGCTCATAAAATCACACACAGCCTCCACTGCTATAGCACTGAACAAAATGAAAAATATGTTTTTGCCAAGGTAAATGCAAAACCACTTCAGAAACCTCCATCCTTAAAAGTGGCATACAATATTTCAATATTCAGTGGCAAGAATTCTAATGGTTTCGAAAATTAAGTTTATTTAAATTTATTTAAATTAAGAAATATATGGAGAAAAACAAGAAAAATACTCAATTTCAGTGTCATTTGTCACGATTGAAAAGACTCCCGAAAGCACTATAATGCTTTCTCGAGCCCAAACAGGCATCAATGAGTAGGCTACATTTCCTCATTTCACTGTACATTTCCTATCCTTGGTCAGTGCAGGTCTGTAATAGTTGTCCCCCTAGTACGCGTGGAAACTGTCTGAATTATAGCAGACTTTAAGCACCAGAAATTTGCTGTTCTAAAGGTCATGCCCCTCCTTGCATTAATATATCTTCTCATTTTTCCCTTGGCTTCTCCCTGTCAGAGTTAATAAAAGTGACTTAAGACATATGCATGCGTTGTTTCCCAACCCAATCTGAGCAGCTCTGGGTTTTTTTTACACAGGTAGTTTACTTGCTTGGCACCATTAAGTAGAATCAGTACAGAGTGTCCAAACCCTGCTTTATTAACTCTGGACACTGTGGTGATATCTGTGAAAGATATAAGGTCCAATCAGACTCTCAAGTCAGTAGAGTTCATGGGTTCAAACTGATCATGGGGACCAATCAAATGTCCAATTAGATAGACATTACAGATAGACGAAGCTGGTGTGTTGTCACAAAACGTTAGTCTGTATAATGTACTGTAGGTATTTAGAGCACACTCACTGACATATACACTCAGTGACCACTTTATTAGGTGGACCAAGGTCACCAGCTTGTTAATGCAAATATTTAATCAGCCAATCATGTGACAGCAACTAAATGCATAAAGGCATGCAGACATAGTCAAGAGGTTCAGCTGTTTATTAGACAAAAAGTCAGAATGGGGAAGAAATGTTACCTAAGTGACTTTGACCATGGAATGTTTGAAAATGGAATTTTCACGTACAACAATGTCCAGAGTTTGCAGAGAATGGTGTGAAAAACCAAAAAATATCCAGTGAGCAGGAATTCGGCAGGAAAAAATGCGTCGTTAATGAGAGAGGTCAGTTGAGAAGGGCCAGACTGGTCAAAGCTGACAGTAACGCAAATAATCACACATTACAACAGTGGTGTGCAGATGAGCATCTCTGAATGTCAACCTCTAAGATAATAGCAGCAGAAGACCAAGAAGTCTAAAAAATAAGTTACCTAATAAATACCTAATAAAGTGCTCACTGAGTGTGTATATATATATATATATACTATAGATATATAGCTACTAAAATAGAATGCGTTTTGCATAGTGCCCCTCTTGCACAGGTGCAAGTTTACTTAATATTTACAATTCACATAACTTGAATAATAGATATGCAAACTGTCGGTAGTGAACCCACCTCCACAACAGTTCAACTGGATAAGTAAGGCACTGGCTGCCTATGCACATTTGGATGAAAAAAAGAAGAAAAAAAAAAAGAATACCATATGATTGCCATTCACTGCAGCACTTTTACCCAGTAAAAGGTGTCCTCACAGTTTACCACCCATTCATATTCCATCATTTAAGAGTGTGTGAACTTGTCAACCCCATTCCCTCCCACTGTCTAATGTAGCATGGCCACGGTCATGACCTCTCTCTATGCTGTGAGGAGTATGTTGGATTACCACGTTTCTCCTTCTCCATCACAAGTCTAATTTAACTGAAAATAACTTTGATTTGTTTCTCGATCATTCACCTAAAATGCCGCGTTCGATATAGCATTGCTGGTGCCATCACTGTTGACGATGAGAACATAGATTCTGAGGATTGTGAACGTACCATTCAGCCAGTCTCAGCTCAACATCTGCTTATAATGAAGAGTAAATCAGAATAAATCACTATGTTGGGTTTGGGCTTGAAGGATCCCAAAGCCTCTGACTACAGTACAAATCCAGACACAGCTATTCCATGCATTTCTCACACACTGTGAGGGAGAACATTCCGGAGCAATATTTACCAATCCTGGTGGCACTCTGCACAGCATGCTTGTCTTCCTCCTGCCATCCCCTCTTAACTAGTTTTGGTTGAACCGTTCCTTAAATTCTGACATAGGTCCGAATATTTTTGCCTTTCCTTTTTTTGGTTTGATGTCATATTGTGAACAACGTTTCTTTCTCTTTAGTTTGAGGGTTTATTACCCTTTGGGTTTATGGACGGTCCCCACACTATATACGGCTTACAATTTTTCTTACTTCTTTTCTGTATTTTTAAAATTGTGCAAATAAATATTGTACAGATAAACATTATTGTTTGAACTACAAATGCATAAATGCATTTGACAGAGTGCAGACAAAAAAACTAAACAATTGTTAACAAACATAATTATAATGGTTTGTTAATATGATAAAACAATTATTTTTCTCATATTAATAAGGATTCACACAAGCACATCTGTGGACACCCTTTACACAGGACTGCATAACGCTGTTATATGCGATTGAGTATTCAGTTAGCGGTTCTGATGTTCCTACTAAAATGAAAAGCAGATGGTGTAACAAAAAAAAACCCCACGAACACAGCACATACTGGGTGCTTCCAGGACCAAGGTCAACAAGAACCGTTCTAGTATTAGTGTCAAAGTCACTCCTTGTTATTTTCTGTGTCAACTGCAACCATCACATGGACATCTGAAAGATTTTCTTTAAAAAAAGAAAAAAACCCTCCTATTCAACCTGTCCAAACTAGCCCTGATGTAAGTTATGGGCTGGCCCCCATCTCCATTTCTTTTTTAAATAGAACCTTACTTTTTTTTCCAGTGGGTTGGTGTTTTGGGGGGTGAGAGGGTGCGGGGTGGGGGGTGGGGGGGTGAGGGAGTTGGTCTGGCCATTACACCTTCCTCTCCCTTCCAAACCTGCATTATTAATGCAGATGGGGAATACATTTGTAATCCATCGGAAAGACAAATTAAAATCAGTGTGAGTGTAGATTAGGGTGAGTATAACTGGCTATTACCACTATTACCTACTTTGTAGAAGCCTTTTACTGCATGAATAAAACATGACAAAAATGTAACATTCTCCAGCAGAATAAATTCAACAGGTCTGACAGTATGCATTGCTTGAATCACAATGCATTGTCTGCTTTCCTGAAAGACCTGAATATATTACATGTCAGAAAATATAAATCATGAATATAATAGAGGTCTGGAGACCGCCTCTCAACCAAACTTCCTTCGGAGTATATTTCTGTTGTTGTTGCCGCCATTTTCATCTACAGAAATGTTTCATTTAATTTACCTGTGGCTGAATGAAAAGAGATCGGATTCAGCCTGGCACGATATTGCACGGTAGAAGTGCAATATGATAATTGAATAACAACATCTGTAGATATATACAGGAGATACATATTCAACGCTATCATGTTACAACATTTAACATGAGGATACCATAAAGGGGCTGAGGACACAATGCCTCCCACTTTATCTTCACATTTCTTATCATTGTTATTTCTTTGGGGGAATGACGTACCTAACTTTCCCATGTGACCATAAAACACGAGGAGGGAATGGCGGAAGAGCCTTTCCTTCCCGCTATAGGCGCTGCGACGTCTCGTTTCTAAAAGCACCGAGCGGCGGGGAAACGGATTCCTAAGAGCACGGCCCCGTCTGCGTTCTATTACCGCCATTACCGTTCCAGGGCCCGGCGTGTAGCGTAGCGGCCGGCTGCACTTCAGAGGCTGTTAGCGGATACCGGGGAGGATATGAGGGGTGAAAGGTTCCGCCGTGCGTTTCGCCTCTAATGGCGGGCTTCACGGGCGAGTCTCTCCCGCTGCAGGGTGAGCGGAGTGCAGAGGGAGACGGCGGTACGTGGCACTCCGCGCCGCGCGGCCTCGTAATGACAGATATGGGAACGCGAGCTCACGCATCGTCTAGCTTTGCTGAGATAGTAGGCCTTTACATGAAGTGAAGGCCACTTGTTTTCTTGAAAGAATGCGCTGAGTCGGCCTTTTGTGAGATTTCTTTTCTTTCTTTTTTAAACCAAACCACACTGGAAGATAACAAATATACCACTTGTTAAATTATATATATATATATATATATATATATATATATATATATATATTGTTAAAGTTTACTGGTTTATCATTATTTAGTACTCTTATGTAACAACAAATGACAAATGATGACAAATACAGCGTTCATTTAATAAACAAACAGTACAAGGTTGCTCAGGTTGCTCAGCAGAACAAACATATATATTTTCCAGCTGGTGAGGGTGAGAGCAGAGAGCAAGCAATATATGAAAAAATAAATGAGAAAGGAGGATATTTAATTCATTCATTAAAGGGTATGTGGTCCTGCTTTCATCACTGTTCACCCGAGCATTTGCTGACTGCCTCCTTCAGAATAGAGCCCTACATGTACTTTAATGTCACAGACTGCCAGAGACCAGGCCTGTCTTTCCACTAGCATTCCAAAAGAGCAAGTGGCAAATAGGTACCCATAGGGAAACCCATTTTGAGGAGAATTGCCTCCCATTGAATTTTTTATTTTTTTTATTTTTACCCACATAGTTTTCCCTCTCCAGGGGTGTAGCATGAAATTCTGGGCCATGTGCAAATGCTGTCTCTGTGGACCCACTTCCCAAAGCAAACGTGTTAGTCGGGGCCTCCGCCCACCCGGCGTGGGGCCCTGGGTATACAGTGTCAATATTGTCGTATGGTATAGACAGGGTTCTGCTCCTACACAGAGGGGGAGGCTAATGACGTCGATATGTTCTCCCGCCATCTCAGCTCCCACCTGGAAATAACTTTAAATCTCCGAGACACACTGCCCCCATTGTGTTCATTTTTGGATCTACTGATCTTCATGACAAGCAGCTCATCTCCCGCAACAAACAGCAGAAAACCAACCAACCGCAACACAGCTCTCCTGGCCTTTAGTTTCCGCCGCAGTATGTCAAAACAAAACTAGCCTGTCGGACAGATCGTGTGCCTACAGAGGCTGTGTTCAGACAGACGGGAGAACACGCCTGTATCTTCCAATGTGCAGCAGACATTCAAGGAGAGATAATACATGCTTGGCCCATTTTTCAAGCTATTCCAGACAATGCTAGAGGCTATTATAAAGATATACACAGACTAGTATATAGCATGTAAGACACTTTCCAATAGAATAAAACAAATCTCCTGAAACATTCAGTATTGATTCAGCTATATGAAAACTTTGGACACAGAACCTTGATTGGCTTTGAAATCCATCAAGAACATGAGGAATTGATTCATTCAATTGGTTCTTTTTGCTCCAAAGCAGTCCACTATTGACAGATTTCTCATTGCCGCAATGCATTATCCAGGCAAACACTGCTCCTGTTGTGTATGAACAAAGAAATCCGTGTGAATAATAGTGCAACACAACTGAAATCCACCACAAACTGTGAATCCGAGGGAGTTCTTTATTGTAACACAGTGTCCCTGGTTAATTCTGTAAGAAATGGTTGAAAGGTGAAGGTGCTCTACGCACAGGTATAATAGAAAACTGAAGCACTATCAGATGGAAAGACCCTCGTCACCTGCTCACTAGACGCTTTAAAAACATTCAAACTTCTGACAGGCTTCGTCTGGTCTACCTTCCAAGGGTTTGTGATCAGAACCATATAATTTCTAACATACAGTAAGGGCAAATTGATTCACTCCTTACTTGCTATTTACCCTCATAGATATCTTTCCACATGTGCTTATTGTATATGTATTTTACTCATACCCAATGAAAATTATGTGGGTGAGATATTATGTTTATGGAATACTTTAGGTTTAGAGCCATATGTGGATGATGGAGTCAATGGATGATTTGACTCAGTAAGGATAATGCAAATTGAAACGTTGCGAATATCAATCATCTTTAGCAACCTAATTTATTGAGGCCATGTTTTATTAGCACCAAGAATATGTGATTCCTTCTTCAAGATATTAATTTGCAATGTATTGTATTTGTTTCCCATTATTATATACACTTAAATTATCATAAACATATTAACATTTTATATTACTTGTTGATTTATCCCGACATTCTGCTCCTACTTGAGATTTTGAATGGCGTATTGTGGCAGATAACTGTGGATCTTTTGTGTAAGGAATTGTTCATTAATAATCATGCATTATTAATTGGGTGTTCATTGATAAAGATGCAGCAATTTTGTTGCAAACATTTATTTTTTACACAAATTGATATTCCCTGTAAATTAGCAGCAAATATTAATGGAGTGCTCTCACAATTCACTTTCAAATGATCTCCTTAAGTGCTTTAAATCAATATTTATGGGAATAAATGCAGTGATCCTAACCAGTTGTTTTCCATCCTTGCTCCCCTGTGTGTCTGGCTAAAGAGGTTTCATGTGCTTTAAGTCCAGAGGGCTGCAGGCTCATTGGGCTTGTGATCAGGGTCTTTTGTGCCACGGGGTCGATTGTTACGCAATGTTTTCTGAGCACGAAATTGACAGAAATTGGTCAGTTGAAATCCGAGGTGAAAGAGGACGTGTATGGGGGTGTGCAATGTTATTTACAGCAGTTTGTCTCCGATTGGGCAAAAAAACATCAGGTAACAATGGACCCCATGTCACAAAAGACCCCGATCTCCCCTACCTTCCCGGGAAAGGGCTTTTCTCTACTGTAGAATCATCCAAATAACATTTAGCTTTATTGCTTTTTGAAACGTCTTTTTCTACGCCTTTATTAAGTTGTGTCTCTCAGCCCCGTGTCACCCGTATCCAGGCAGAACACGCTGGACTGTGCACTGTAACTGTCAGTACAGGCCCCACAGTACTACAAGAGACCAAGGGGCAATCAGAGCAAAGGGTTCTCTCTCATTGATGACACCTGGTAGTTGTGTGGTTTGCAAAGAGCTGATATAATGTACTGTCACCGCTGTTTACAGTCGCATTGCTGTTATTTAGCGAACACTACCATTCGAAGTGACTTAGAGTTCATTCGACAAAGCAGAGGCCAAACCCCCCAGGAGCAATGTGGAGTTAAGGGCACAACAGCTGCACAGATCTTATCATGGCAAAACATAGGCTTGAACCACCAACCTTCTGGGTCTCAGCGACCAAATCCTACTTATTCTTTGGCCTTGCTATTTCATACCTGCTCCCAACAGAAAAGGCTAGACAAGCATCTGCTTGTGTGCCTGAAATGGTCCGACCCATGATAAATAATTAATGCATTGATGGTCCACCCTGATCACTCTGAGAAAAGAAGGCTGTATCCATATCTCTCACCCTCTATCCATATCTGTCTCAAAAACACACACACACACACACACACACACACACACACACACACACACACACACACAAACTTTCATACCGTGACCAATTACCGGCCAGCTCCGCAGATGAGGCTGCTTAAAATATAAACTGCTTAAGAAAATGATTTTCCATTAGACCGGCACTTTGGCAAAGTGGTGGAGCTCCGAAAAAGGCCTCGCCTCCCTCAAGGGGCCCAGGCAGGCCATTAGTGGCCCCGGCCAGGAATCTCCACCCGACACCCCCCACCCTCACACCCACCCGCCACCCCCTGCCCCCAAACCCCCAACCCCCCAACCCCCCCCTGAGTGCTGGACGAGGTGACAAGTGAGTGAGCGGAGATCGAAGCAGGGGGGCCACCGGGCGGGCGGGCGGGGCGGGGCGGGGCGGGGGCCCCAGCTGCCCACTCCACTGCTCTAATGCACCTTTAATGGTAATGGGTGCATCCAGCTGACTGGTGGAGAGCGGCCGGCCTCTCCCAGGTCCACCATCGGTGATAAAGGACCTAATAGCAGAGGCAGCATTTCTGATTTATCATTACCATAAATCTCGCCTCCCTCCCTCCCTCCCTCCCTCCCTCCCTCCCTCCCTCCCCCTCTCTCCCCCAGCCCGACCAGGGGACAGCTCTGTTTAGTCTGGCTTGTCTTTTTTTGTTTTGTTTTTTTGTTTTTAAAAGGAACCTGGGCGATGATGCGTGACTTCCCGCTGAGTCTTCGGCTCTCATCTTCCACGGTTTCTGAAAAATCTCCTGAGAGCGTTCCGGAGAAACTTGATCAGATGTGTTTTTCTTTTGACAGAGAAGTGTTTTTTTGATTTGTAGAAGAATCCCTCTCTCTCTCTGAAAGTCACTCTGTAGTACAGTAAGAGGTGCCCGTATTGCCATAGTAACCGTCATGGAAATCGATGTCAGTCCGCATTGGTAGGTTGTCAGGCGGGCTGCACTTCGGGTGCCCGAGACAATGTAAGTGCCTGTATGCATCATGAGTAAATCAATAATAATAATAATAATAATAATAATAATAATATTAGAACTAAATAAAGAACTAAATACATATATAACTATATAACAGTTATGTGTATCTGCATTCTGAACGGGAATACACTGAAAAAGTTTGAAAATACAATGATTGCACCATTTATTCATATTTAGGAGTAGCTTGTGAGAAGTCATATTGATTTTGATGGATATTGCAATATGAAAAGCGACTGGGAGCCATATTGGGTGTAGAAAATAAAAACTTTTTCAGAGAACAGAAAACCGCACAGTCAGGACAGAAGTAAAAATAGGAAGTAAGTTAGTCAATGAAACGTAAAAGGCCTGACAGAGGTGTCTGTCTATGAGATGCCTCCTGTAGTTAATGTGCCAGGTAAATTTTGCATTTCTGCAATCAATACCGCCCTTTGCCTTTTGAAGAACCGAACATCAGTAGACCCTGGATGAGTCAGTGATCTTCTTTTTTAATAACTTTGGTGAGATACAGTGAGGCAAAAATAACTGTGTAATATTAATATTGTTGTGCAAGTTGCAACAAAGATACAGACATATAAAAAAAGACCTTATCCATGAGACACTATAAGATGGTTGATAAAATATGATTCATTTCAATGATGTAGGCAGGACACCTGCCCAATCAGTCAAAATGGGCTTAAAAGCAACCAGGACTCAGAGACATCGCACATTTGAGGTATGGGTGGACAACTTCAATCCGAATAAGAAAACATCTTCAAATGAGTTCAAAAAAGAAAGCGCAGAAAGAGGACTGTAGACCTTCTCTCCGGTATAAGGATGCAGACTGACCTCCAGCCAGTGAAAAACGGAGAAGTGTTCACGGCAGTTCATCCGGTTGTTTCCAGCAAAGGCTTTATGGCTTGGCCTTTAGATCTCTGGTCTCCGGTGTGACTCCCGCTCAGCTGGGGGAGAGAGAGGGGAGACCGGTGATTCACGGGCTGCTGTGGGGGCAGAATACACACCCTGAACAAGCACACAGCGCTGGAGCAGACGCGCTCACCCTGGCTCTGTCGTAAAACACCCTTAAACAGCTCTGCGAAATAATCCCGCTGCAGTAATTACCCTCGCCTTGCGCTATCTGCACTAGGTCTGTAGCTACACTGGGTCATCCTCCCTTTTCATGTCCTACCCACAAACACACGCTCACATAAATGTACACACGCATACATACTAGCACACACATGCACGCACATTATAGCATGTACAACCATACATGCTGCAACATGACTGAACACACACATACAAATAGGCTTTCTACATATGTACTTTTATACAAAACCACACTAATGCACATACACACCCACACACATGGATATGCACACAAATATGGTTGGACTCAGATAGCCTGTCATACAAATATACTCATGCACACACACACACACACACACACACACACACACACACACACACACGCACAATCTGATGTAAACACAATCGCAGAAAAACATGCACACATTGCGTCATGTTTACACAACTGTTATCAGCAGCCTTCATTATCCATTCTTAGCTCGGCTTGTATGCCTGTGACAATTCATAGTTTAGACAGAGATAAATCTGTGACAGTCTGCAAGAGGCTTGCGATATTTCCTTTCAGTCGGGGTCAATCATAGTTTTCTCTAGAACTCTGAATGCATGCATCCGCACACTAGTCCTACAAAAGATTTTCCTCTTCGAAAACCGCGCCTCCCTCCGAACGCTCCCCCCCATGATGAATGCCATCGTCTCCCTGTGTGCGTAATTCCCCCTTTATTTCTTTTAATACAAAGATAGGGGAGTGGAAGGAGCGATAGAGGGAAGGAAGAGAGAGATAATGCCATTTCAGCCGAGGCCTTTATTTAATTTACTGCAGGTCGATGGAGGTTCTCCCGTTGCCTTCCTCTGATTAATAAGTAACCCACACCAGCTGTCCATCACTGTCCGTCTCCCATTACCCAGCCCAAATGGGCTGCAGATTGGCCACCCGGGCCCTGGGCTGAGTGCAGAGTGTTTTTAACCCCCTGCCCTCGCTCGCTTGTACGAGCCCGACCCTAAAGAACGCAAAAGAACCGCCGTGGCCTAACAACAGGCCGCTCGGTCTCTGTGTGTGGAGGGCGGGGGGGGGGGGGGGGTTATAGGTTACGTTCGCGACTCAACTGTTTTTGACATCCTTTCCTGCTGTTAAAGAGTCGCCCTGTTCTTGTCCACTGCCGCTCAGTTTTTCCGCATCCGTGAGAGGCCCACACTCACCTCTACCACACACCTGGAGGAGTACCACACACACGTCGAAGCTCTGCCTGACCTGCAAAAAGCACAAAGGATCTTCACTGTGGTGCTGTGCGGCGACAGAGGGCGCCAGATCGCAGAGAGCTCGGCTGGGTTTCACCTTAGCGCCTGTTGCTCCGAAGCTTCGAGGTCGTGGTCTGCTCCATACCTTGCTTTGACGTCAGAGAAACCGGAGGTCATGTCGACCCCCTTAAAGAAATATTAACGAGGTGCGCTGCGATTGGGGTCAAGGGGGGAATTCAATTAAATCCCAACATAAAGGCATCGTCTTTCAATCCGACGACCCATTCTGTCTGCTTCGTGTTCGTTAACAATAATTATCTTCTGCAGAGCGCTCTCATTAACAAATGTCGTTCAACAATCATTAGTTTTGTGTGAGTGGTGTGTGTTGCTCAAGGAATCAATCTGTGTGTGTGTGTTCACATCAGCTTCTGGAATTTTTCAGTCATTACTTAATGATACAAGAGGGCTGGAGGTCTGGGGATTAGATATTCATACCTGCAGTGCATGTGTATAATTACTGGGCTTCTTACTTACAATGGCTGCTAGGTACAATAAGGGTGGGGTGGGATCCCTCCTTATCTGGGCAGGGGTTTGAAGTAAATCAAATTAAGCAAGCCATAATGTTCCCTTGGCTAATTTATAAACCATTTAGATTTGTACCTTCAACCCTTTTTCATCATTGTCATTATTTGCATCATAAAACCAGTCCATTGAGTGGAGTTGCACATCTGTGTGTGTGCGTGCGTGCTTGTGTGTGTTTGTGTGTGTGTGGTACAGCTCAAGGGGTAATAAAATGTTTAGTACAAAACATACTTTAATTCCCCAAAAACAAATATACTGACATGGTGAGGTAATGTATTCATGAGCCAATTAGTTTGTGAGGATAATACCATATTTGAATTAGCTAATCATACTTGACGGAGTATATTTATTAGTTTATACTCCAATTATTGTTCACAGAAACAATACCAATGAAAATCATATCCAGTAACTGGAAGGATGAACAGAAACTCATAATAACCCACAGGATCAACAAAAAAATGAATGACCATGAAAACTTGGAATGTTTAAAGGGCCAGTTCGCCCAGAAAGTAAAGTATGTTTCTACTTAGTACTATCTATCCATCCAGATAGTTTTGCTGAGATGTGATGACTCCAGATTTGACTACGTTTGCAGTTAGCCATGATATAACGGACCTCTATGGACCCGTTTAAATGCTACGCACTAATTGGAAGTGAAAGTGACAAGATAAAATAGATTTGTCCTGCTCTTTTTGGAACACTTCACATAGAAATCGCTATCAAAAGCCAGCGACGCAGGTCACGAATATGTTTATGTAGGCAATCAGTAAATCAGCTATCATTCTTTATCGCCATACTTTTGCTCTTGTGTACAGTTTTCTAGCTATTCAACTGTCAGCTGTACCAGGATGTGAATAAAGGTGACCCTATGTAATATTTTTACTAAGCTATTAAAAATACATTTTATAATTATGATTGTCTTATAATGTATACTTTCTGTTCTTAATTAAATGGTCATCATGAAAAAAAGTACTAATTGGCAATGCACAAATCACATTTCACCTTCATGCAAAAAATAAACTCCAGCAGGTTAAAGCAATTTGTTAGCCTAATTGGACGGTGTATCTGTTGAATGAGAACAGTGTTCTTTAAGCATTCTTTAAGCATTTTTACATCAATAATTTTAATTCATATTGGTATTGAAAAAAGACAGTATATTTGTTCATGGTTAATGCATTATAAATATATCCTATGGTTTGTTAATGTATAAATATTAATTTACTAGTTTACTAGTTAACAAATACATTAACTGTACATATAAAGTAGATGGACCTTGCTAGCTGTACCAAATAGAGCAGCTAAAGCAAACTGGAGGGAGATGCCTGCCTAAAGACGTGCCTGAGGAGGAAGAGGGCCCTGGGGGTGATTGTGGAGCTTGCGGTGGGTGGCGGACTACACACTCTGGAGTGGTCAAAGCCATCTACCTTACATGGACCCACAAGTGCTCCAGACAGTGCCCTTTTAAACTAGAGATTTTGTGGATAGAAATAGCCAGACGCATGACAAGGGACTGATGTGTGAAAGGTACACATTATATTTCTATCACAGTGCTGATTAATCTGATGTTACATGGAGCCAGATGGAGGGAAAGGACTGAGCAAGGGCACCGTGTTGAAGAGAGGAAAGTGGAGTCACTTTATCTCAAGAATATATGGCAAAAAAATGAACATAAATATGGTCATCTGAGTGACTGATTACACTCCCCCCCCCCCCCCCCCCCACTCCCTAAGGTTTCACTTGTACAATTGAACTACTGCAAAATAAAAGTGTAAACTGAATGTTAAATTCCTCATGTAAACGTTTGTTCAATAAGTTCCTGTCTGATCAGGAAAGCACCCATCTTGTTTTCTTGTTCTTGACCCACTTCTTCTTCTGCTTTATCCTGTCCTTCCATGTTGGGCACAGGGATGGTTGTGGAACACCAAACATGACATGACTGCACACTCTTGGCGATACAGAAGATATCCTCCAGCTAAAATTGGCTTGCAGTCAGAATAAACTGAAATTGCACACTGTAATATAAACATTCTATTTGAATCATAAGGAACTATTAACCTACCCACTGTCACCCCTAAGGCATCCATCAGTAATGCTACCTGTGACCAAGAGATGACACAAAATGTAGCTGTTGTGTGTGCCTCCATGATGTTTAACCACAGTGTCCAATATTGTGTAATTGGCATCACATACGACTTGTATGTGTTATCGAGTGGTACCCCTTGCTACACACAAACATGTATTCATTCTCAACGGGTGCTCTGGTGGGTATTTGCTACTCATCAATTGCACCAATAACTATTGGGAGACCACATAGTGCGTAGAAGTCTGCTTTCACTTGACGCCTGTGTTGGGGCTCTGGAAACTGAATTCAGGAGTTACATTATGGAGAGCTCTTGTTACTATATAGACACATGTGAATGCAGTGGCTTTGCTTATTCCCTGGCATTGCCAGTCAAGCCCAAGAAAGCTACCGGTTCTCAGGAAGCGCAGAGCTGTCAACACTCGAAGTGAGACTGGTAGGACCACTTTGTGTGTGTTTGGCCTAAGATCTCTGTCCACAAAGGCCGTGGAAATCTATATTGTTTCGACCATCTCGTTATCTCTATAATTATCTAATGGATGGGCTCGAACACAGAAGATTCTTCCTGCCGCCATCAGAAGTAGTGCCATATTTGCACGGAAAACAATGTTTTTGTAGCAGTCATTATTTTATGTGTGATTTGCAGGCAATTCATTTTCATGAAATACGTTTTGAGAAGATACTGCTATTGGTGAGAGAAAATCCTAGCTAATTGCTTTCGTGTAATGAGCCTCTGGCCTGACAAAAAATACAAAAATATATATTTTTAAAAATCACTTGTTCTACGCTAAATGTTCTAGGCTAAATGCTAAAGCACCCCTCAAAAAAGGGTCTATTTGTTGCACTTGATATACAATGTTATCCCAAAGCAGCAGACTATAGTGCCTCATTTTAAAAATCCCATTGGGCTAAATTATCAATACAAACTGATAATGGAGAGGGCTTGAAAAGCAAGGAGCCATGATTAATTAGGGAGGTCCACATTACCAAATCTCATGAGGTACAATGCATGCGTTTTCACTGTCCTGGCTAAATTCCCAAGTAGCCTCTCCTTATCTGGCCACCAAATCATTCCTCTACTTTTATTGACCAGATAAATCCTTGCCTTTCCTCCTTGGCTGATCCAATGCAGGCACTGTGTGACAAAATGGTGGCCATGCATCACCTGGGAGTCACAGATTAGTGGATACAAGGAGATCAATAGTGCTCATTATACGGAAATAGAAATTCAAGTCATTATTGTCATGATATGAATGACTGCAAAAATAAGTATATAAATAAATACATAAATTATTTATTCAATTACAGCAGCCAAGATTTTTTTTTTAATGAACTCATGCTCTTCAAATGAAAGTGTATGTTTTCAGTGGAGTTCAAGTCTGAGACTGAGATGGTCACTGCAAGATGTTGATTATACGGTCAACTGATCACTTCATTGCATATTCGAATGTGTGCTTGGGGTTGTTGTTCCGCTTAAAGATCCACTTGTAGTTCAATAAATTTATGGCTTCAACGTCCTGGCAGAGGCAACCTTTGGCTAAAATATCCCAGCCCTTTTCATAGTCCCCCTCCCATTTCAGGGCACCATAATAGTTGGGACAAATGGCTTCACAATGCTTCAGATTAGACAGTGGTGTTCACCCAGTTCCTTAGTGCAGACATGTCGGTATCTATTCTTGACTCTAAGCTTTTGATTGCCTCCGGTGTCTGTTATTGGCATTCGTCAACATGAGGGCCCGAGTTCAAAGTCATTTTGAGACTGAGAAATAAGAAATAAAAAACATAGACACATAGGCCAAACAATAGGCTTACCAAAATGAACTGTTTGCATGCACACTGAGAAAAGCACAAAAAATGTGCAAAACAAAACAACACACAAAAGTAAATAAATATGAACTGCTATATTTTTTTTAAAGTAGTTTATTTGGTCATAATGAATTCACCACGCTTCTACCTTCCCCTGCTCTTATACGGGATTTACACCAAAAGCAGCATTCCTGAGTTGTTCTGGCTGGAGGTAATTAATTATCAAGAGGGAGAGGGCGACAAGCCGCGATTTTGGGAGTGTGGCTGGCAGTGGTGCAAACCGTGAGTCCTGAGCCATTTGCACTGCAGCATATCACAGTGACCTACCAGTGTGGACACCAATCCTATCAAAAGAGGAGCGCTTTATAGAATAAGCCTTTCTGTACAAAATGGGGAAGAAACTAATATAACTGAATGATAGGTGAGCATTTCAAGATCAAATCTGACAGTGTTTTTCAATCATCCTGTAAAGTTGAGAGCTGAGCGATGATACCCCCTTCACCGAGTCACGTATTTAAGGTGACTGGATTTAACATCAGAGAGAGAAATATACGCCAAGGCTTAAAGGCGGGCAGTATTGCAGCTGCCTCGAAGATGCAGATTGGAGTCATTTCTTGTTCTCTACGGTTCTAGCGAACACTTTTTGCCCAGGGATCTACTTCTGTCCGAGGCCACTGCTGCGTTCTCGCTCTGGCTCAGGCCGGGGATATTGAACACAAAAGCAAAAAAAAGGCTCAGCCAGCTCAAATGTCACCATCCTCAACAGAGCCCCATCAATACTTCCTCTCTGACCTTTCAAATATTTACCTTTGCGGGATATCAGCGCAGCGCACAGACAGCAGGACGTGGGCTTTCACAAAGGAGCGGAGTCTGGCGTGGCGGGTCGTGACGCCGCCTTCTGTTGTGGGACGCTGGCCGCCTTTTGTGAAAAGGCCCCAACAATGGCGTTGGCCTACCCACCGATCTGCTGAATAACCAAACGTCCTTCCAGTCTGCAACCACGTGGTGCCATTTCCGCTCCCTGCACTGTTTGTCTGCTCGGCGGACACGCGGATTCAGGACAAAAGTACACAGGCCAGCTTAATACACAGGCTACTGGGGTGTGAGTGAAGCAGGCTGGCTATTCTTTTAGGAAAGTGTCTACCGCACTCCAGGACTTTAACCCACAGCCTTGTCGCGGTTCGATCAGGGTGACACTTCTCTATTGTTGTTACAAGGCTATGAACATCATTTTACTGCATTAGGACTTAGGCTGTGAGAATAGTTTCCTGATAATGGAATGTAATGATAACATTTCAAAGCGCCTTTGAATCACCCCCGACCTATACCAACTGAACCTCTAGCTGGTATAGGTCCATTTGAAAACACTCACGAACACACCCATTTGATGGAGAGTACTTCCTCTATCACTGAATTCAGTCATAAGACTGTCCAGGTTCATCAAATATATAACTGACTGCTAAGTCCAACTGGTTTGCTTCAAGAGCTACAACTGTCACCAATATTCTACTGGGACTCTGCATCAAAAGACAAAGTCTAACTATAAAAGCAGAAATCACAAACACATGGCGCCCTGTCGCCTCCAAACTTCTATAATTACTGTATCATATCAGCTTCAGGCCCTGGCCAAATGGATAATTGGACATCAGGCACAACAGAAATAGGGACTGAGAAATGATGTTCTCCAAATCAGTTAGAAATATATCCTTTCATTACCTAGGAGTTAGATCATTACACCTCTGAAAAGATCCATGCATCACAGCCACAATTGGCTCCTGGGTCAAACACATTCAGAAAATAGGAATAATTCACCTACAGTACATCATTAATAACACACATTTTAAAAAAGCTTCACCCAACTCAATCATAGGATTTGAACAAAACTTTAGACTATTCCTGCAGTCCTATTCATAGTCATCTCCATGACTTACTTACCACATATAACAGAATCTGAAGTACAGAAGCAATCCATCTGTAAGATATATCAGTATCAACCTTCTGTTGAAACCCCCTATATGCGAATCCGCTGATAAATGGCCCACAGATCGTAGTATCAGTTCCGCAGCTGACAACCCCTGGAAAGAAATTTGCAACAAATGTGTTTCCCTTCACTATAAACTCATGACTCCATTACGTTTTAAATACTGTACTACAGATAGCACCGGCACTCTGAACACTGTACACTGTACACTGATACAATTATACAATTATAACACGACTGCCTAGTGAAATTCCAAAGCAAAATGACATTACTCCTGGGCCTGGGAAATTAATATTTACCACCAATTCACAGACCATTGGGCCCCACCCCTCCCCCAGAGACAAGGACAATGTATCCAGTTATATCCCTGCCTGACAGTGGCCCTGGATGGACCTCTCCGATAGAGAAATCTGCAACCAAAATCCAGGGTTCATCAGTCAACCCTTGGATCAATTCCAGCCCCATAGCAAAATCCTGAGCGGCAGTATCCCGCTTTCTTCCAAAAGTTTTATTGCCTTGGTAGCCTTGTTAACCTCAGCCCTGCCCATCTTAAACCAATAATTACTTCTCCTAATTGGAAGGAGGGGGAGAACCCTACAGAACTCAATAAGAATTACATGACCCTAAACAAATTGCCTAATTTAATGATGCCGAGCAACTTAAACGGAGTCACTATCTTAGCCAGAACTAACCTATAAAACTTACCTGGGCCCTCTTAAAATATCCTCACACAAAACTCCCATCAATATACTACTGTGTCCCTAAGGGACATAATGGTTTAGGGATGAGCATGTTGGTGCCTCGCATGGAGGCCAATTGCTGTTGGTGTGTGAGTGTGAATGGGTGAATGAGAAGCATCAATTGGACAGCTCTTTGGATAAAGGCGCTAAATAAATTCCAACCATTTACCATTTACATAACCTGTGTGTGTAGCCTCTCTTCCTTGTTTCTGCTTATGGAGTCTTAATCTCCATCACATTTCTATTTTTCCTTCTTTAGACATGCTGTATATCATAAAGCAAACTGAATTTACAACCAATACAGAAACCTGAAAAGCCCAGAGATCCTGCTATACTACACTGGCGCTCAAGGACCTACTCTCACGGTCAATACTGTCGTGCCATTGTTATTCTGTCACGGTCTCCTCTGCCCTTTTTCAATGAATATGCATCCGCTCTTCTGAAGATGCGGCCACTTATCAGCCTGTATGGTATAATGTCATGAACTCGTATGTATATTTAATCTGTGAAGGCTGTGGTCAGGAGGGTGAAGGAGGGGGATTAATACTGAAGGTGGCGATGGGTGAGGTTGGGCTATAGGAAGGGGAATGATAGAGCTATTTTGATGTTGTAGGGCTTCATCATATCACTTGCAATAAACTTTACCAACTTGTTGTGAACTCCACCTGATGTTCATGGCTATGGATAACCGATACTTTATGAGAATTATACCTTGGCAAAAGAAAAAAAAACTGCTCCTAATTTACAATATAAAATAACAATGTATGATGCTCAACAAGTCTATACATTTATTTTCAGTAAGTCATGCAATAAAATTGTCGCTATAAGCATCGGTGCTACTGTAGCTAGTTATTCAGCTCAGCAACAACATGAGTTTCAGTCTAATAATATACCTAGTGCTTGTTGTTTAAACAGGGACGGGCAAGATGACCTCCAGTTTAATTAAGATGTAGTCAGAGAACAAGCATCTCTTCACAAGTCTGCAGAACGCCTCCGCTCAACGAATCAAATTAGTAAACACTGAATAATGTATATTTGTATGGCTACATCAGTACTTTTCTACCTTTTATGTGCCAGGAACAGGCATCTGCAAGTGCTGTCCTTTGAGGACTATTTTGACATCTAAATATATAAAGTTCAGTTTACACGATCAATAATTAACATTTAATTTTGAAAAAAAATTAAATCTTAGAAATGTGGGAACATAGGGCTGTGGGAACATAGGGATGACCCCGGTTTGGAAGGGTTCTGGGTTTCACTCTGTGAAATTATCCAGCTAAATATCCACTTGGAGTTAACAATGAGACTAAAAATTCAAGTAACATTTGTAGTTGAATGGAATAAAATAATAATCACCTTAATGAGTAGCTACTTTCTTACGTTTCTTTACACTTCAAGTGTAGCTGGAATTCGTATGCTCGTTATTGCTGCTGCCGATTCCATCCAAATTGGTAGTTTAGCATAGTGTCTCCAGAATAATTTTTTTCTAATTCATTAGCGGTGAGATTATCCTATGACGAGAATTGTGTGGACATTTAAAAAAGCAACACTGGGAGTACAGCAGTGACAGGAAACATGGCGTTTGGTGTGTGTGTAACCACGACGATCAAATGATGTCAAGCAAGGGTAAATGGTAAATGGTTGGCATTTATATAGCGTCTTTATGCCAAAAGCGCTTTACAATTGATGCTTCTCATTCACCCATTCACACACACATGCAAGCCATGCAAGGCACCAACCAGCCATGACATTATACCATACAGGCTTATAAGTGGCCACATCTTCAGAAAAGCGGATGCATATTCATTGAAAAAGGGCTGAGGAGACCGTGACAGAATAACAATGGCACTACAGTACTGTGAGAGTAGGTCCTTGAGCACCAGTGTAGTATAGCAGGGTCTCTGGGCTTTTCAGGTTGCTATATCGGTTGTAAATTCAGCTTTCTTTATAATATACAGCATGTGATCCAGTACAGGAGTGAACCAGTGTAATTTATAGAACAGTCAGAAAACTAAAATGAAGGTAATTGGTTGGAACAAAAAACCAGCACGTAGATCGGCCCTCCAGGACCGGAGCACACCAGCCTGAGACCACGGGGCGAGTATTGAGAGAAGGTATTGGGACTTCCAAGTAGACAGCTAATGAAAGGAAGGAGAAAGTTTGAACAAAGTGCCTAGCTTACGTCAAGGGAAGGAAAATATTCCCTTCTGCTGTTTTTGAGGGCAGTTCCGGTACAGAGCGCAACAGGAGGCTTTACCCAAGCGGCGTTCGGTTACCATATCTTGATTTCTCTGAGATAAACCATTGTTTTCTTAGCCTACCAAATGTCTGCAAGCTGTGACATTTAAGAAGCTTTGTGCAGTCTAATTGCATCAAATGTCATTGCATTAACCATGCATATCAAAGCCCTTGTAAGGATCTCATTGCTCATTTCTTTCTATGACTTGCTGCTCAGTGAAAGTGAAATTTGAGATTGTATCTTTATAATGTAGCCATCAGATGACGCATGATAAATGAGCAGCTCGACCTATTTTAGGGTCTCTAGAAGTCATGTGGTTTCCCTTTCATTTTGCAAGGCACTACAGATATCGGCAGTCGCTTGTGTTGTATCCACATTTTCCACAGAAGACCTCTTCTTCTTTCAATAAACATGAATGGTAAATGGTAAATGGTTGGCATTTATATAGCGCCTTTATCCAAAGTGCTGTACAATTGATGCTTCTCATTCACCCATTCATACACACACTCACACACCAACGGCGATTGACTGCCATGCAAGGCGCTGACCAGCTTGTCAGGAGCATTGAGGGGTTAGGTGTCTTGCTCAGGGACACTTCGACACAGCCCGGGCAGGGGATCGAACCGGCAACCCTCCGAATGCCAGACGACAGCTCTTACTGCCTGAGCCAATGTCGCCCCCGACTGTCGCCCCCCATGACTGCTCTTACTGCATGAGCCATGTCGCCCCCCCATGACTGTCACATCGGTTTTCCTTTGTTTTCATACCTATGATCCCCACTTGGCAGGTATAGTGTGCGTGTGTGTGTGTGTGTGTGTGTGTGTGTGTGTCTGTGTATGCGTGCAAGTGTCAGAGTGTAAGTAATCTTAAGCTAAGCAGGGCCAATACATATGTCACCACCACACACTAACATAAGGATTTCCATGGGTGAAGAAATAACAGCCAGTTAGCACATTCCCTCCCCCAGCGGGGAAAGCGCTTCTCTGGGTAAAACATGCTTGGCTGCACAGAATGACTCTTGCTGCTGTTCCTCCGGCACTGTTGCAGAAAATGGCCATCAATGCCTGATGCGACCATGCATGTAATAACAGACCTGTTGCAAATGGGCCTGGGTTACCATTTCTCAGTCGAGTCTCAGTTCAGCCATTCTCAGTTTAACCACCTGCTTTCTGCTGTGCTAACAACAACAACAACAACAACAACAACAATAACAATAACAATACTAATAATAATAATAACACATAGTTGCTATTGTAAAGAACAAGAGAGTTTAAAAGCATAACGGTAGACAAGTTTCGCTGGAGCTTTTTGCCCATATAAATTGAAAAGCAATTTTTAGCCATCTTATAAAAAAACTACAGAAGCAAATAAGCCACAGCTCTCACATGAAGTGCAAGTGTGATAAATTAAATGAAACATGGGATATTGCTGAGCGGGGCTTTCGAGGTATTTTACTGTATGACCCATAGCCACAATTAAAAACTGGCCAAAATGGCTGTCAGGGCTGTAGAACAGTCAGCACTTGTGATTTGATTGAAATGCAGGCAAATATGACACAAGCACAATGCAGGCCAGAGTAGAGGGATACACATATTTCAGGAAAAGGTGTCTTACAGAGACGAGAAAGGCAAAGGGAGGCCAAAAGACTACGGCATGTAAAAGACAGATTGTGGAGATTCTTGCATTCGCTGCCAACACCTAAGGAGGTGTAAATGCCACAGTAATAACTCCTCCTCGTATCAGTGAGAGGACTTCACTGGCTCTCTCACTCAAAACTCCTTCACCCGCAACCTCGTGAGAAAGTAAAGGGAGACACAGTTTGTTTGTGAGTCACAGAAAGTGCCGATTCACTGAGGAGTCACAAGCAGCTTCTGTATAAACCCCTGCGGTGGATAAGATATGCCCAGGGAGAACAGCTCCCAACACCCGTTGCAGGAATTGACTGGCAGGATTTGCTTAGTTGTTTATTCTTCGCGTTTAAGAAAGATGGCACAGAGGCTGGGATTATCTGATACGCGTTGACCTGGCTCAGTCAATACAGCTAACTTAAACCACCGCATATGTCAGGTAAGTCCAAAACACTGGGGACTACTACTCTCCCGTGAGGTGTGTGGTTGGTGAAACTCTTAGGTGAGACCTGCTTAAGAATATGCCATGTGTATGCCATAGATTATAATAGCACTGCAAGCCTCCACCACACACCATCACACGGTGACACCGTGCACCGTCACACGGTGAGACCACACACCGTCACACTGTGACACCACACACCGTCACACGGTGAGACCGCGCACCGTCACACGGTGACACCACACACCGTCACACGGTGAGACCGCGCACCGTCACTCGGTGAGACCGCGCACCGTCACACGGTGAGACCGCACACCGTCACACGGTGACACCACGCACCGTCACTCGGTGAGACAGCGCACCGTTACACGGTGAGACCGCACACCGTCACACGGTGACACCACACACCGTCACACGGTGAGACCGCGCACCGTCACACGGTGACACCACACACCGTCACACGGTGAGACCGCGCACCGTCACTCGGTGAGACCGCGCACCGTCACACGGTGAGACCGCACACCGTCACACGGTGACACCACACACCGTCACTCGGTGAGACCGCGCACCGTCACACGGTGAGACCGCACACCGTCACACGGTGACACCACACACCGTCACACGGTGAGACCGCGCACCGTCACTCGGTGAGACCGCGCACCGTCACACGGTGAGACCGCACACCGTCACACGGTGACACCACACACCGTCACTCGGTGAGACCACGCACCGTCACACGGTGAGACCGCACACCATCACACGGTGAGACCGCGCACCGTCACACGGTGAGACCGCACACCGTCACACGGTGACACCACACACCGTCACTCGGTGAGACCACGCACCGTCACACGGTGAGACCGCACACCATCACACGGTGAGACCGCGCACCATCACACGGTGAGACCGCGCACCGTCACTCGGTGACATCGGGCAGGTGGAGCAGCGACAGCGATCCCACGTGGCGGAAAGGCGGGGAAAAACAGACGGACAGAGTGCTGGA